>NC_053395.1:96918459-97238520 GCF_905171765.1 Bufo bufo
GCTGCACGCAATGTTGATGGTGAACAGATCAAAACACTGACAGAATCCATGGATGGCAGGCTTTTGAGTTACCTTGCAAAGAAAGGTGGCTATATTGGTCACTGATTTGTTTTTGTTTTGTTTTTGAATGTCAGAAATGTATATTTGTGAATGTTGAGATGTTATATTGGTTTCACTGGTAAAAATAAATAATTGAAATGGGTATATATTTGTTTTTTGTTAAGTTGCCTAATAATTATGCACAGTAATAGTCACCTGCACACACAGATATCCCCCTAAAATAGCTAAAACTAAAAACTACTTCCAAAAATATTCAGCTTTGATATTAATGAGTTTTTTGGGTTTATTGAGAACATGGTTGTTGTTCAATAATAAAATTAATCCTCAAAAATACAACTTGCCTAATAATTCTGCACTCCCTGTATTAGGTGATGTGCATCTCTGTAATGAGAAGGGGTGTGGTCTAATGACATCAACACCCTATATTAGGTGTGCATAATTATTAGGCAACTTCCTTTCCTTTGGCAAAATGGGTCAAAAGAAGGACTTGACAGGCTCAGAAAAGTCAAAAATAGTGAGATATCTTGCAGAGGGATGCAGCACTCTTAAAATTGCAAAGCTTCTGAAGCGTGATTATCGAACAATCAAGCGTTTCATTCAAAATAGTCAACAGGGTCGCAAGAAGCGTGTGGAAAAACCAAGGCGCAAAATAACTGCCCATGAACTGAGAAAAGTCAAGCGTGCAGCTGCCAAGATGCCACTTGCCACCAGTTTGGCCATATTTCAGAGCTGCAACATCACTGGAGTGCCCAAAAGCACAAGGTGTGCAATACTCAGAGACATGGCCAAGGTAAGAAAGGCTGAAAGACGACCACCACTGAACAAGACACACAAGCTGAAACGTCAAGACTGGGCCAAGAAATATCTCAAGACTAATTTTTCTAAGGTTTTATGGACTGATGAAATGAGAGTGAGTCTTGATGGGCCAGATGGATGGGCCCGTGGCTGGATTGGTAAAGGGCAGAGAGCTCCAGTCCGACTCAGACGCCAGCAAGGTGGAGGTGGAGTACTGGTTTGGGCTGGTATCATCAAAGATGAGCTTGTGGGGCCTTTTCGGGTTGAGGATGGAGTCAAGCTCAACTCCCAGTCCTACTGCCAGTTTCTGGAAGACACCTTCTTCAAGCAGTGGTACAGGAAGAAGTCTGCATCCTTCAAGAAAAACATGATTTTCATGCAGGACAATGCTCCATCACACGCGTCCAAGTACTCTACAGCATGGCTGGCAAGAAAGGGTATAAAAGAAGAAAATCTAATGACATGGCCTCCTTGTTCACCTGATCTGAACCCCATTGAGAACCTGTGGTCCATCATCAAATGTGAGATTTACAAGGAGGGAAAACAGTACACCTCTCTGAACAGTGTCTGGGAGGCTGTGGTTGCTGCTGCACGCAATGTTGATGGTGAACAGATCAAAACACTGACAGAATCCATGGATGGCAGGCTTTTGAGTGTCCTTGCAAAGAAAGGTGGCTATATTGGTCACTGATTTGTTTTTGTTTTGTTTTTGAATGTCAGAAATGTATATTTGTGAATGTTGAGATGTTATATTGGTTTCACTGGTAAAAATAAATAATTGAAATGGGTATATATTTGTTTTTTGTTAAGTTGCCTAATAATTATGCACAGTAATAGTCACCTGCACACACAGATATCCCCCTAAAATAGCTCAAACTAAAAACTACTTCCAAAAATATTCAGCTTTGATATTAATGAGTTTTTTGTGTTCATTGAGAACATGGTTGTTGTTCAATAATAAAATTAATCCTCAAAAATACAACTTGCCTAATAATTCTGCACTCCCTGTATAACAGCGGACTCCATCTTACATGTGCTGCGGGACTTCTTTGCTGATCTGCTAGGCGCTAGACATTGCAGAGGAAATAAAGATGGAAAGGGCGCACCGTGCCCTGAGGCCTCCGCCAAGCCCAACGGAACCGTCGAGAGACATTGTATGTAAGCTCAGTAGCTTCCAAACTAAAGAAATTATACTTAAAGCTGCTAGGAAAGCGGCACCTTTAAAGTATTCAAACGAGATTATCTCAATCTATCAAGACCTCTCGCCGATGACGCTGAAGAAGAGAAGGGTGCTTAAACCACTATTAGATGTGCTACAAAGGCGTAAAATTACATACAGGTGGCTATTCCCGTTTGGCCTGCTTGTCAACACTCCACGGAGGAAAATGGTGTGAGTGTATGCTGATCTTAAAAGACTGTACGACTTCCTTGAAGTGGCACACCTGCAAATCCACGATTGGAACCAGGTACAAGAGCTAACAGAGTTACCTGTTCTACCCATGATCTCAACCTGGACCCCAGCAGGATCAGGGAGACGCTTTAGGCAACAGAGGAAATATGGGTCGCCGATCAACCAGAAAAGTGCAACAGAAAAAGGACTGAGATTCTCCTTGAACTTTCAATCCATACCTACCTCAGAATCCAAAGGGATGGGTAAGGCGCTATTTTATATGTTGGACTACCAGTAACAAACATTTCTTTATTTTATTCTGTCAGATATTCTATTACTCTTCTACTCATAACCATCCCTTTTTGTAGGATTTATGTTTAAGCTTTATCCATGTACTGAATCTGCCCGTTCATCCCAATATAATCCTCTTGGTGGCAGTCTACGCCCGTAGCATAGTTATATGTATGAGACATGGTTACAGCTCCAACTTAAAGTTGTGCTCAGTTTGTTTTTTGTTTACTGGCACACTTGTGATAAGACATGTACCCGCAAGATCCCTAACAGTATTTGCTTTACTCAAGTGCAACAGAAATGTGGTACCTGTCCACGAAGTTGCTTTCAAGTCTAGTTTATGACGCGCCTGAGAAATTGATTGGAGTTGGAGGGAGTTAAACTAACGTACCTTTATAACTCCTATTTTATGCACTTACTTAAGCTACTACTAGTTCCACAAAGCTTTACGTATGGCACCAATTAAAGTTTGCTCTTACAACGTCCAGGGCATGAATGCACCGACTAAGAGGAGTCAGATCTGCAACATGTTAAATAAGCAAAAGGTGGACGTCCTGTTATTACGGGAAACACAATTCCGGACTAAGCATGTCCCAAGATTGGGTCACCCTATATACAGCCAATGGTACCATAGCACATCCCCTGACTCTGCTTCAAAGGGTGTGAGCATTGATTTCCACAGACGACTCCCTTGGTCGCTGCGCTCCATGCTTACAGACAGCTCAAGCCCCATGACTTAAAAAAACATTGGAAGCTTTGAATAATTTTACAGAGGGGTTGGCAGTTCTGGCAGGTGACTTGGATGTTGCACTGTTTCCTGAAATAGACACATCAAATGGTACATCCTCCCAGCCGTAATATGCATTACAGCGCATTCGTAGTACTATAGCTGAAGCAGGCTTAGTAGACAGTTGGAGAGCGCTTCACCCGGGAGAAAAATATTTTACATACTACTCACCAGCTCATGTCACATACTAAAGGCTAGACTACGTTCTGGTATCTACGCCACTTCAATCATGCTGCAAACAGGCCTCAATTGGATCAATCGTGCTATCTGATCATGCCCCTGTTTACCTACAGTTCACCCTTGCTACCTCCCCTAAGAGGGAGATTATTTGGAGACTGAACGAGAAGCTAAATAATCCTGACAATCTGAAACATATTGTGGGGAAAATTGAGGAGTATTTCGCATTCAATGAGTCCCAAGACATTTCTCCGAGTGTGATCTTGGAGGCTTAGAAGGCAGTGATGAGGGGTCACATTATTTCATTAGGTGCATATACCAAAAAGAAAAGAGAAGCGGAGGTCCAAAGTATACAAACACAAATCCAGTCACTAGAGTTGTTGCATAAAAGGAACTCCACGCCTGACACATTACACTAGTTAGACCTCCTCAGATCTCAACTTAAAACTATACTCAACGAAAAAACAGCAAAACTATACCTTTCAGCTATATTTCATTATTACGCACATGGGGACAAGGCGTCAAAATTCATGCTCTCCCAACTGAAAAAGAGCAAGGTCCACTCTTACATACATAGCATTCAATCGGCTGCAGCTCAGACACTCCAACAGACAGATCAGATAGCCAAAAGATTCACAGAATATTACTCCCAACTTTATAATATTAGACCGCATGTAGACGAGCGAGAGAAGAGGACAAGGATCCAGGGAATGACAGATTGGCTCAAATCCTTCAATCTCCCTAAGCTTAACAAAAAACATACAGATTCCTTATGTGGACTATTCACACTTGCAGAGCTTAAGCGGGCACTTAAAGCCTCCTTACATAAAAGCCCGGGCCCAGACGGCCGCTCTATGAAATATTATGACACCTTTCGGGACCTGTTGCTTCCCAGACTCCTTGTATGTAATTTTACCTGGGAGGGGAAAATGCTACATCCTCACATGCTGAGAGCTCAAATTACTATCATACTAAAAGAGTGTAAAGCAAATTTGGCAAAAGAAACGGGAAACAAGGCGTTCATAGGGTAGTAAGTTTTGGGTACCAGATCTTGAGTGTACGCTGTGTCAATTGTTATGCTCACCTTCTGGTGTTGTACATGCGTCGGCAAAACACTCGCGAAGGCGGGGGTTGGTGCTGCCGGTATCTTCTCAGTCCTTGGAGTTGCCAGTTCCCGAAAGGAGTGATATGGAATGCTATAAGAATCTGCGTACTGAGGTCGTACTCAAAGTGATACCTCTTGACGCAAAACCACAACCGCGAATGACATCTTATAAAACGTTTTTCATTTTTGATCAGGTGACAACGCATTTCGGAGTGAAAGTACTCCTTTTTCAAGTCTAAAAAAATACATATAGTATAACATATAGCAGTGCAAAGGGACATAAAATGAATAAATAAATAAATAGACTTGTATAATTCATAAAAAAAGGTGTGAGGATGATAGACAATTATAATAATAAAATGAATGTAGAGAACATTGTCGAAATGCACAAGTTTATCTGGTATCCATATACCGTATTTTTTGCCCTATAAGACGCACCGGCCCATAAGACGCACCTAGGTTTTTGAGGAGGATAATAATAAAATAAAAAAATTTAACCAAAAGGCGTGAAAATTGGGTTTTGAACTAATGGTGGTCTGTGCATGACACTACTATGGGGGATCTGTGGATGGCACTGTTATGGGGGGGGATCTGTGGGTGGCACTGTTATGGGGGGATCTGTGGATGTCACTGTTATGGGCGGATCTATGGATGGCACTGTTATGGGGGGATCTGAGGGGGGCACTGTTATGGGGGAGGTGATCTGTGGATGGCACTGTTATGGAGGGGGATCTGTGGATGGCACTGTTATGTGGGGTGGATCTGTGGATGGCACTGCTATATATGTGTCACCCACAGATCCCCCACCCCATAACAGTGCCATCCACAGATCCCCCACCCCATAATAGTGGCATCCACAGATGCCCTAAAATACCGGAGCTAAACCTGTGGGAGGGGCCGGTGGCATGCAAATGCGGCAGGGCCGGTGCGGGCATTTGCATGCCACCGGCCCCTCCTCCCTCCCCCCTCCAGCTGATTGTTGCAGCATCGCAGACTGTGGTGTAAAATGGCAGCATTCACCCCATAAGACGCAGGGGCATTTTCCCCCCAATTTTGACAGGGGCGAAAGTGCGTCTTATGGGGCGAAAAATACAGTATTAATTAGAATTCACTTCGCAATTAGGGAAATAATAATAATGATGGTAATAATAATGTTAAAATAATGTTAAAAGTGGTGGCCGTGATACAAGATTAGACCCAAACATCAAGGGGGATGACATAATTTGAGTAGCAGGGGAATCATGATGAGACTGATAGTATCACTGATTAAACAAGGTTAGGACCCAATATCAAACAGGATCATAACAATAATAATAATAATAACAATAACACAATAACGCCTCTCTGTTGTCTTCATTCCACAAAATCATGTATTTTAGATTTACATCTTCATTTCACTTTAATAAAATATTTTATGTTCTTTCTCCAATCATGTAATCAAGTAAACCTATTCTTATCATCGCTCATCAGACTCCCGTCCAGATACCCAATTGAGCGCTTTCCCCATCCTAGTACCCTGTCCATCATTAATATTATTTCCATAATTGCAAAGTGAATTCTAATTACTATATGGATACCCGGTTAGGTTGCATCAGATCAACTTGTGCATTTCGACAATGTTCTCTACATTCATTTTATTATTATTTTGTCTATCGCCCTCGCGCCTTTTTTATGAATTATACAAGTCTATTTATTTATTTATTCATTTTATGTCCCTTTGCACTGCTATATGTTATCCTATATGTATTCAGTACACAGCTTCTTATAGCAAAAGAGGGTAAAGATCCTTCTTCCTGTGTGCTTTCACACACTTGGAAATGATATACGGGAGGTTTCATTCTCTGCAGTTTTCCCTGTGCATAACCTTCAGCATGACAGGAAGATGCGCATTAAAGGGAACCTGTCACCTCTAATTGACCTATTAACCCCTTAGTGACCAAGCCTGTTTGGGCCTTTATGACCAAGCGTTTTTCTTTCTTTTTTTATGGTCTCGTTCCAAGAGCTATAACTTTTTTATTTTTTCATCTATATAGCTTTATGAGGGCTTGTTTTTTACGGGACAAGTTGTAGTTTTTAATGGCGCCATTTTGGGGTACACATAACTTTCTGATTAACTTTTATTAACTCTTTCTGGGAGGGAGATAGGGAAAAATAGCAATATTGCCACTGCGTTTTTACATTATACATTTTTTGGCGTTCATTTTTCGGTACAAATAACATAATATCTTTATTCTCTGGGTCAGTACGATTACAGTGATACTAAATACTTATAATTTTGTTTACGTTTTACTACTTTTTTTGCAATAAAACACCTTTTATTAACCAAAAAAATAATTTTGCATTGCCACTTCACAAGACCCAGAACTTTTTTTTATTTTTTTATATGGAATTGTGTGAGGGCTTGATTTTTGAAAGACGACTTGTATTTTTCATTGGTATGATTTTGGAGTAAATGCCGCTTTTTGATCGCTTGTTATTACGTTTTTTTTCGGTGGAAACTAAGAATAAATTCGAAATTCTGTCTTTTTTTTTATTTTTTATTTTTTACGGCGTTCACTATAGGGGATAATTTATGTAATATTTATGTAGTCCCGGTCGTTACGGACGCGGCAATACCAAACATATGGGGGATATTTTCTTTTTGCAATTTTTTTCATTGAAAAGCGTATTTTCAATGGAAAAAAAACATATTTTTTTATTTTATGTAATTTTTTTTGATTAATAAATGTGTATTTTTTTTCTATTTTTTTTACTACTTAATAGTCCCACACGGGGAATATAATATACAGTATTTTGATTGCTTTTAAAATGTAATGCATTATCTCTATAATGCATTGCATTTCAATAGCAATGCTATTCGAACATTGACCAGCAGGCTGCGCCAGAGAGGCACAGCCTGCTGGAAGTAACGGAAGAAAGGCTCGGGGCCCTGATCGGAAGCAAGGTAAGCTTCCCAGCACATCAGCACCCCGCGATCACATTTTCGGGGTGCTGATGGGAGACAGAGGGAGTCCGCTCCCTCTGTCACCACTTTACATGCAGCGGGCGCCATTGCGCCCGGCATGTAAAGGGTTAAACAGCCCGGATCGGCACTCCTGCCGATTCCGGGCTGTTAGAGCAGGGACCCGGCTCTCATGTGAGAGCCAGGTCCGCGCTCCCCGCTGCATGGAGGAGCCGTGCAGCGCTTAAACTGGGCCGCCGTAAAAACGCGGCAGCCCAGCCTAAGGCCCCTTAGTGACCGCCGTAAAAACACGTATGGGTGGTCACTAAGGGGTTAAACTCAGCCCTAAGGATTAATAAATCAGTTTCCACAGTCATATATATCTTACTCCTACTCAAATCTGCAGCCTTTTTGACCATCTAATCATCTTTTTTAAATTTCCCGCCAGATATGCTAATGTGCCCAAAAGAGTCATATTTTACCTCTCACGGACAAAAGGAGTCATATCTTTCCAGAGTCATCTTCCTCATCTCCGCCTTAGAAACGCCCACATCCATGTAATCCCGCGCAATCGCATTACTCTGCATACTGAAAACGAGGTTAGGCTTGTTTTAGAGCGCAACCACGTCATATACGTCAAGGCACAGTCTGAAATTCCTTCCGGACTCCCCATGCCACAAAGCCTGCCTGTAAGTATATATTTGTTTGGTGTTATTAAAACATTTTTTACAGCCGCAGCCTTCCGCCTAGGATATTTGTCACCCCTCTGTAAGCCGTATCGTCAGTCAAGAGCCGGTGGCTGCCGGTGTCTAAAGTTACCTCTGCGGCAGGCCTGGAGTAGACGCGGTACAATGTGTCTCCCTCCGGTATAACTCCTGTGGACTACAGGTCGGAGGAGGCAGCGGGGTTAGCGGAGACCGGAGCCCTTTGATCGCTCATGGCAGGACGCAAGATCAGCCTGCAGCAGGAGGCTGTAGTCTGCAGGTCATCCAGGCAAAGCGCGTGGAGCGGCACGTCAGGCAGCAGCTGGCAAGGGCTGGTGGAGGTTCGGCTGTGCTGCCTGGGTCCCCGCAAACGTAACTGGCATGGTTGGCCAGTAGATCCTCACACAAGAGCGGCGGGAGAGGAGCGATGTGGAGCCTGCGGCCAGCCAGGGAGAGAGTGCTGGACGTGTGCCCGCCGGGGATGCACCACCATATACTGAGCACAAAATGATGAAAACACCCCCTCCCCTTCCCCGACAGGACGAAGGTAAGCGCAGGCTGTATTTGGTGGATCATTTTGCTGCAGCTGTACTACAGGACGCACTAGCAGCTGGATCAGTATGATATTTACTGCTCTCCAGGTGGCATGGCAATGTTCAAGTTATGCATGTCAAATGTGCTGCTCACACTGCAGCTAGGGGGGCCTATGTCAGACCATAGAAGTCAATGGGGGCTGTGTAATTGAAGGGGTTATCCTATGAAGTCCTTATCATATGGCCACAGGACATAGCCTCTGCCAGCCCACTAAAATACACCCCCCACCCTAGTATACTGGGCACACACTGCTGACTCCCCACCCAACCTTTATACTATGCACACACTGTAGACCTCCTCCTGTATACTGACAGTGTGCAGGGTATATACTGTACACACCGATGACTCCTTTATACGGACACCGTGCTGGATAGGCCCCATACAGTATAAACTTTCCTTGTGGCTGGCCCCCATACGGTATAACGTCTCCTTGGGGCGGCTGACCCCCATACGGTATAACGTCTCCATCTGTCTGCCCCATACAGTATAATAAATCTCCTGGCTGCCCTATACAGTATATAACATCTACTTACTGCTTCCCCTATACAGTATATAATGTTTCCTTGTGGCCGGCCCCCATACAGTATATAACATCTACTTACGACTTCGCCCATACAGTATATAACATCTCCGTGTGCCTGACCCCCATACAGTATATTTTTTCTTCTGGCTGGCCCCCATACAGTATATAACGTTTCCTTGTGGCTGGCCCCCATACAGTATATAACGTCTCCTTGTGGCTGGCCCCCATACAGTATATAACGTCTCCTTGGGGCTGGCCCCCATACAGTATATAACGTCTCCTTGTGGCTGGCCCCCATACAGTATATAACGTTTCCTTGTGGCTGGCCCCCATACAGTATATAACGTCTCCTTGTGGCTGGCCCCCATACAGTATATAACGTCTCCTTGTGGCTGCCCCCATACAGTATATAACGTTTCCTTGTGGCTGGCCCCCATACAGTATATAACGTCTCCTTGTGGCTGGCCCCCATACAGTATATAACGTCTCCTTGTGGCTGGCCCCCATACAGTATATAACGTCTCCTTGGGACTGGCCCCCATACAGTATATAAAGTCTCCTTGCGGATGGCCCCCATACAGTATATAATGTCTCCTTGTGGCTGGCCCCCATACAGTATATAACGTCTCCTTGGGGCTGGCCCCCATACAGTATATAACGTCTCCTTGTGGCTGGCCCCCATACAGTATATAACGTCTCCTTGTGGCTGGCCCCCATACAGTATATAACGTTTCCTTATGGCTGGCCCCCATACAGTATATAACGTCTCCTTGTGGCTGGCCCCCATACAGTATATAACGTTTCCTTGTGGCTGGCCCCCATACAGTATATAACGTCTCCTTGGGGCTGGCCCCCATACATTATATAATGTTTCCTTGTGGCTGGCCCCCATACAGTATATAACGTCTCCTTGCGGCTGCCCCCCATACAGTATATAACGTGGTCATATTTGTTTTATTTTAAAAATAGTTATATATCACAATTACATTTTTCTTTATTTTTTTTTTTTTTAAAGCTACTTTTTTTTTCATTGATTGATCACCATGGCAGAAAAAGGCGAAATTGAAAATAATTTGCATACGACAGTGGAAACTTCTATTTCATACAATGTAAGTCCAAAAATGCTATACTGGCCAACATAAATTTAGGAATTCCGATTAAGTATGATTATATTGTTTGATCATGATTAAAGTTCATAGCTTCTAACCAAATTTTCCAAAAAAAATTATTTTTGAAAACTCTTCACAGATATCGAAATTAACGTCTGTTAATAGAAACACAGCCGACATTTCAAGCTCAGGTTTATTAGAAAATATGGATGACTTATGTTTGGAGTCTGTATTTGAACAAGCCAACCAGGTGATTCTATCCATTTAGATTAAAATGTCTAAAAAAAAAATTAAAATTGTAACACGCATTGCAATAGTTGGTATATGTTACTTTCACACTGCCGTTCAGAGCGGGTCCGTCTGATGTCTGCTCAGAAGGATCCGCTCCTATAATGCAGACGTTTGCATCCGTTCCGAACGGATCCGTCTGCATTATAGCTTTGAAAAAATTCTAAGTGTGAAAGTAGCCTGAACGGATCCGTCCAGACTTTACATTGAAAGTCAATGGGGGACGGATCCGTTTGAAGATTGAGCCATATTGTGTCATCTTCAAACGGATCCGTCCCCATTGACTTACAATGTAAGTCTGGACGGATCCGTTTGCCTCCACACGGCCAGTCGGACACCCGAACACTGCAAGCAGCGTTCAGGTGTCCGCCTGCTGAGCGGAGCGGAGGCTGAACGCTGCCAGACTGATGCATTCTGAGCGGATCCGCATCCACTCAGAATGCATTGGGGCTGGACGGATGCGTTCGGGTCCGCTTGTGAGCCCCTTCAAACGGAGCTCACGAGCGGACACCCGAACGCTAGTGTGAAAGTAGTTGAATGTGTTGCGTAACAGACGCACACAGTTGACCCCATGTACTTCCTCTATATTGTTTCTTTATCTGAATAGACATTCCTATAAAGTATTATACGCAATATTTTTGAAATTGATGTGCACTATATTATTAGCAAAAGTGGCCAAGATGCAAATCATTGAGTCTGTATTACCCATGCAATTTCTTCTTTATCATTTCACCAAATATGCGTGATGTTCTCTAAAAAAAAAAAAAAAAAATCTCCAACTCAATGTTCAAATATTTTATGTTTTTGATCCTTTAGGAAAACAGTTACACATCATATCTATAAAATATATATATATATATATATATATATACACTCACCTAAAGAATTATTAGGAACACCATACTAATACGGTGTTGGACCCCCTTTTGCCTTCAGAACTGCCTTAATTCTACGTGGCATTGATTCAACAAGGTGCTGATAGCATTCTTTAGAAATGTTGGCCCATATTGATAGGATAGCATCTTGCAGTTGATGGAGATTTGAGGGATGCACATCCAGGGCACGAAGCTCCCGTTCCACCACATCCCAAAGATGCTCTATTGGGTTGAGATCTGGTGACTGTGGGGGCCATTTTAGTACAGTGAACTCATTGTCATGTTCAAGAAACCAATTCGAAATGATTCGAGCTTTGTGACATGGTGCATTATCCTGCTGGAAGTAGCCATTAGAGGATGGATACATGTTCTCATTCTGTTTACGCCAAATTCGGATTCTACCATTTGAATGTCTCAACAGAAATGGAGACTCATCAGACCAGGCAACATTTTTCCAGTCTTCAACAGTCCAATTTTGGTGATCTTGTGCAAATTGTAGCCTCTTTTTCCTATTTGTAGTGGAGATGAGTGGTACCCGGTGGGGTCTTCTGCTATTGTAGCCCATCCGCCTCAAGGTTGTGCGTGTTGTGGCTTCACAAATGCTTTGCTGCATACCTCGGTTGTAACGAGTGGTTATTTCAGTCAACGTTGCTCTTCTATCAGCTTGAATCAGTCGGCCCATTCTCCTCTGACCTCTAGCATCCACAAGGCATTTTTGCCCACAGAACTGCCGCATACTGGATGTTTTTCCCTTTTCACACCATTCTTTGTAAACCCTAGAAATGGTTGTGCGTGAAAATCCCAGTAACTGAGCAGATTGTGAAATACTCAGACCGGCCCGTCTGGCACCAACAACCATGCCACTCTCAAAATTGCTTAAATCACCTTTCTTTCACATTTTGACATTCAGTTTGGAGTTCAGGAGATTGTCTTGACCAGGACCACACCCCTAAATGCATTGAAGCAACTGCCATGTGATTGGTTGACTAGATAATTGCATTAATGAGAAATAGAACAGGTGTTCCTAATAATTCTTTAGGTGAGTGTATATATATATATAATATATACGGAAAAGGACAGCACATCCAGTAGTACAAGACGTTTCAGCTCAAAATCCCGAGCCAGGATTTTGAGCCGAAACGTCGCCTCACTGCCACTGTGGCCCAATAAAATTTATTATTTTTTTGTACTACTGGATGTGCTGTCCTTTTCCGTTTGTATCTGAGGGTAAGCTGTGAATTCCCTGGACATAGCACCCGTTGTTGATTCTGTGAATTGGTGCTGCCATACGTTCCCTTTTAAAAAAAAAAAATATATATATATATATAGGATTTTCGATCCTTCTACAAAGTAATCTTCATTAATTTGATCTAAATAATTTATAACAGGATGCAGCGACATCTTCAGATAAGGCCTCCTGCACACGACCGTTGTGTGCACCCGTGGCCGTTGTGCCGTTTTCCGTTTTTTTTCGCGGACCCATTGACTTTCATGCACCGTTTTGCAGCCGCATCCGAGATCCGTGTTTCCTGGCCGTGACAAAAATATGACCTGTCCTATTTTTTTCACGGCCAACGGTTCACGGACCCATTCAAGTCAATGGGTCCGTGAAAGAACACGGATGCACACAAGATTGGCATCCGTGTCCGTGATCCGTGGCCGTAGGTTACTTTTTATACAGACGGATCCGAAGATCCGTCTGCATAAAAGCTTTTTCATAGCTGAGTTTTCACTTCGTGAAAACTCAGAACCGACAGTATATTCTAACACAGAGGCGTCCCCATGGTGATGGGGACGCTTCTAGTTAGAATACACTACAAACTGTGTACAAGACTGCCCCCTGCTGCGGCCCCCCCCCCTCTATTGTAATAATAGGTTGGTAGCCAGTGCGGCCCCCCCCCTCCCTCTATTGTAATTATTCATTGGTGGCACAGTGTGCGCCCCCCCCTCCCTCCCTCTATTGTAATAATTAGTTGGTGGCACAGTGTGCGCCCCACATCGGCCCCCCCTCCCTCTATAGCATTAACAACATTGGTGGCCAGTGTGCGGCCTCCCATCTCCCCCCCCCCCATCATTGGTGGCAGCAGAGTTCCGATCGGAGTCCCAGTTTAATCGCTGGGGCTCCGATCGGTAACCATGGCAACCAGGACGCTACTACAGTCCTGGTTGCCATGGTTACTTAGCAATAGTACAATAGTAGAAGATTCATACTTACCTGCTGGTGGCTGCTGCGATGTTCGTGTCCGGCCGGGAGCTCCACCTACTGGTAAGTGACAGGTCTGTGCGGCGCATTGCTAAATGAACTGTCACTTACCAGTAGGAGGAGCTCCCGGCCGGACACAGACATCGCAGCTCCCAGGTAAGTATGAATCTTTTACTATTGTACTATTGCTAGTAACCCGCTGCCACCAATGATCGGGGGGGGGAGATGGGAGGCCGCACACTGGCCACCAATGTTGTTAATGCTATAGAGGGAGGGGGGGCCGATGGGGGGCGCACACTGTGCCACCAACAATTTAGTACAATAGAGGGAGGAAGGTGGGGGGGCGTACACTGTGCCACCAACGAACTATTACAATAGAGGGAGGAAGGGGGGGGTGCACACTGTGCCACCAACGAATTATTACAATAGAGGGAGGAAGGGGGGGGGCGCACACTGTGCCACCAACGAATTATTACAATAGACGGAGGAAGGGGGCGGGGGGGGGGCGCACTGGCCACCAATGATATTCAAACTGGGGAGGGGGGGGTCTGCCCCCTGCTGCCTGGCAGCCCTGATCTCTTACAGGGGGATATGATAGTACAATTAACCCCTTCAGGTGCGGCACCTAAGGGGTTAATTGTGCTGATCACGGCCCCCTGTAAGAGATCGGATGCTGCTAGGCAGCAGGGGGCAGTCATGTACACAGTTTGTAGTATATTCTAACTAGAAGCGTCCCCATCACCATGGGAACGCCTCTGTGTTAGAATATACTGTCGGAAATGAGGTTTCACGATCTAACTCATATCCGACAGTATATTCTAACATAGAGGCGTTCCCATGGTGATGGGGACGCTTCAAGTTAAAATATACCATCGGATTGGAGAAAACTCCGATCCGATGGTATAAAAGGGACTCCAGACTTTACATTGAAAGTCAATAGGGACGGATCCGTTTGAAATGGCACCATATTGTGTCAACGTCAAACGGATCCGTCCCCATTGACTTGCATTGTAATTCAGGACGGATCCGTTTGGCTCCGCACGGCCAGGCGGACACCAAAACGACTTTTTTTTCATGTCTGTGGATCCTCCAAAAATCAAGGAAGACCCACGGACGAAAAAACGGTCACGGATGACGGAAAAACGGGACCCGTTTTTGCGGACCGCAAAAAAATACGTTCGTGTGCAGGAGGCCTAACAAGGATCCAATTATTGTGTCAGTTAATACAGCGGCTAAACCGTTATTTGAATCTAAATACATCCATGATATAGTCTTTAACGAACCAAGCAATCAGGATGATGAGGTATATATATTTTTATTTTTGTTATTTTTTCTGTTTTGCAATGTATTAAAATAAAAGCATATTTTTTATAAATCTTTTTCTCGCTCTCTTTCTCTTTTTATTGCTCTCTCTATCTTTATCTATCTAAATATTATATAATATTTATTTACCATAATTTTATTTTATTTTAGATGAAAATGCTTTTGCAAAATCTGCGCAAGAAATATTCCTCACATTCGAAGAATTTGAATTCTTTTCATAATAATTCTAGCATATCAGAAAATCTCAAATACATTGAGTTTGATACACCTGTCAATGAGGGTAGAAAAGGCAATGTGGAATGGTGCTGCTGTAGACAGTGTGTCATAATGCCAACAAATTTAGAATCAATTTGTTGTAAAGAGATAGAGAACGCTATACCCTACATAAATAATGATATTTGTATTTCACAACACGAGTTTTTCAAAATATTCTGTACTCGAGAAGACACCGTTGCTATTACGCTGCGAACAGTTGGAGATGTGAAAACTCCCCCTTCATCTAAGGAAAAAAACTGGTGAAATAAAGCACAAACGTATTAAAATATATATATTTATAATATATATTTATATATTTTAAATGTATATATTTTTTCTTTTTTAGATTTTTGTTAAATAGTTTTAGTATGCACTGTAGATTTCCTTGTATTAGACCATTTTTTTTTTTGGTGTAAAATGAATGTGCGTTTTTTAATTCTAATTCTGATGGCGCTGATATAATGCTGCTGCAATGCAATGTATCAGTGGGATGGGAGGGGGGGGATGGAGGCTTGCAACATTAGTTGAGGTGCCCGATGCAATCACTGTACTGTAATACATCGGTCAACGCACACAGTATTTTTTAGAAGTAAAGTTATGGTACAGTATTCCTGTCCAAGCAGTGTTTGTATTCTCTGTAAAACTTATTATGAAAGCAGCCGGCAGGGTAACCTCGCTAAGCTCACTCTTTTGCGCTACTGCTCTGCCTTTTTACAACTTTCATTGTAAGTTGTAAAAAGGATTGCCTTCCTCCATCCCCTACTCCCATGAAAACTGCTCCATTACACAAAAAGCCGAGTGTAAAGTTGAATTTAGAAGAGTGAATGTTGAAGATTTTGCATAGAGTATAAATACTGCTATAAGTGGGTGGACAATGGTTTAATGGGGGTCACTATTCACAAAGGTCAATTTACTGTGACACATCTGATACTGTGACCACCCTAAGATCATCTTATGATGTTCACTGTATCATATATGTCACTGTATATTATTCCTGTGCGAATATTGACCACCATTACATAATATGCTATATATGTGTGTCATCCTCACATCCATCAAACTAGTGTATTATCCACAGACCACCCCCATAAGAGTGTTAAAAAAAAAAATTCACCCCCCATAAGTGTTCTTCACAGGTACCCCATAATAGTGAGTCTGCCACAGATCCCAGCCTATAACAGTGCCATCCACAGATTTCCATAAAATTGTCTTATCCACTGTGTGCCTATTTGTATCCACCACCTCTACCCATTGTGGTCAATGTGGATGTATCAGCAACACGTAAGTTAATTGGTACTTTCAAAATGGCTTATCGGACTGGATGTCCACTCAAGCTTGGAAATTTTGTATGATCAAAGTTGTAAATTACTTGGATACTACATATGGTTGTGGGATAATGTATACCATTGTCCACATCTTAATTATGTTCAATAATCCACATATACACTGAGGGCATTTCTTGAGTATATACCTTTGTTGAGTTATGTTGTCGTGATCAAGTAGTCTGACAACCGCCGATAGCAAGATTAGAGTCTACACAGTTAATTTTTGTACGTTGTGCATCTTGTCAGAATAATTTTTAAATAAGTTATCCAATAGATTACAATCACAGTCTGGTATAGTTCTGTTGACTGAACAGATGTATATGTTGACTTTGTCCTGTGGTGTATATTATTTGAAAAATTTTCTTTGATCTTTACCAATTTTTTTGGTTTAATAACTTAATTTTTATTATTTTTTATAGGCATTTAAGAAAAACAGCATACCGTGCTTTTACAGCATGGGTTCATGGCTATCTGGGAATGGGAAATCGTCGTCCAATTCCGTCATGTGCTGTACGCAAAGTTCGAGCGGCATTCCCAGACCCATCCCATGAATACATGGGTTATTTACCAGCTAAAGATTCTCCTGCCGAATTTATGGCCTTTGAATAATTAAATATTAATGATCTTGTATTCCTGGTTCAGTATTGCATTGTTGTTGTAAAATTTGATGGCAGCATAAAAAGTTCTGTAATTTTAAGGTCTATCCTTTACTTTATTGGTTGATTTTCTATACTCAGGATAGTGAATAAATATCATAGTCGGTGGTCCCAAATATGGCACTCCACCTCCATTTTCACACAAGCAGCCACCGTGACAAGAGTATCGGAACAGTCTATGCTCTGAGTCTCTCCTGTGGACGTTGCTACATTGTGCAGGGAAAATGAATTTTTTTTGTAAGGTTCACGTACAGTGCTCTCAATGGAGCTGCCGGAAACACTGCTTTTGTTAACTGCACTGATGCATGGCCTTTAGTGGCACCCGATCCAGTAAAAAGGCGAGGGCAGCCCATTATAACGAACATCTGAGTAGTTGACGTCACATTACACACTGCTGTGTGTAAGCTCACGCCAAAATAGCCTTTATACTGCGCGATCTTGCACAGGGCAAAGCATAGCATCGTTCATAAACTGCTTTGATACTCTTGTTAGAGTGTTTGCAAGAATGAAAATGTAGCTTTGTTAGTACTGTTATGAACATGCACGACACCTTTAAAAAGAATGTTGATTTTAACCTTCTGCTTTCTCTTGTGAGTTGGCTATCCTTTGTCTTCCAAATTTTTGGCCATATAACTATACCCATTGCTTTCCACCGACACAACTGATGTATCCCTGAGTTGCTTTCCACCGACACAACTCATGTATCCCTGAGTTGCTTTCCACCGACACAACTCATGTATCCCTGAGTTGCTTTCCACCGACACAACTCATGTAACCCTGAGTTGCTTTCCACCGACACAACTCATGTATCCCTGAGTTGCTTTCCACCGACACAACTCATGTATCCCTGAGTTGCTTTCCACCGACACAACTCATGTATCCCGACACAACTCAGATATCACTGCAAATAGTGTCAAAGTACCCAAATCAGTACTAACTTTCAAGTAAGTAACTTTCAAGATGTCTAAGGCTACTTTAACAACTGTGTTCGGTGCTTATCCGTCAGCTATTTACATAGACATATCCGCAACTATAATGCAATAGTTGCTGTCAGTTCATAATGCATCAGTTTGCATTACCTTTTAAATAAAATTTCAATCTCAACATTTTTCAGTTTAAAATTACTATGTAAGTAAATGTGTAATGATCATTTTCCCAATGCACCACATTGTGTCAGAGAAAATTGAAACGTAACCAGTTACTGACATATAATTTACATAAAGATATGTTTTGATCATTTTGGTCAGACCTACATCTAAACGCTTGAAACAAAATATTTCTGTACGTCTCAATGACGTAATCAAAAACACTGGTGTTAAAGAAGCCTAATAGGTGAAATTATAGTGTCATTTCAATTGAACACAATTTTTCAACTTTAGATACATTAGTTATCAAATGAATAATCACAGACACGTAAAATTTGGTTAACAAATTTATTTAACCAAAAAAAAAAAAATTACAACTTTATTATTGTAACTAGGAACAATGTATCAACAACTAATTTGAATTAATTTATTTAAAAGGAAACTTTCTTCAAGTTTATATTACCGTACTGAGGGCAGTTTAAATTAGTTACCGAAATGTTTATTTCAGCGTTGTAACTTCACAATCATTGTTACACAGGCATTGTAAACATTCAGGGCCACTTGAGAAGAGTCATAGTTATTCATAATCTCCTGCTCTCTCGCCCATCTGCTGATGATTGACATTTCTCTCCTAGAGAGAAAGGGAGAAAACTAGGTAGAAGACTGTCAGTCATCAGCAGGTGGGCAGGAGAGCATGAAATACTTTTAATAACCATGACTCTTCTCAGGTGACTCTTTTCCAGGCCCAGTCTGCAATGATCGTTATGTTTGTTTTTGTTCTTGACAACCACTTACTTTTTACTTATAAATGATAGATTTCTTCTCTAAAAAAATAAAAATAAATTTCTAAATGTTATTTAATTCTTGTTTGTATTTAAGTCTTCTACTTGAATAAATTTGAATACATTTTTTGAAAAATATTCTTCGGGTATCTGTTGTTAATCTGCAAAATAAATTAAAAATTTCATTAAAGATCTCATTTATATTAAGAACTATAATCATTTAAATAATTAATTTATTTTTAAAACATAGAAATAGGAGTCACTAAGGGCTCTTTCACACTTGCGTTCTCAGGTTCCGGCGTGCACTCCATTTGCCGGAATTACACGCCGGATCCGGAACAACGCAAGTGAACTGAAAGCATTTGAAGATGGATCAGTCTTCAAAATGCGTTCAGTGTTACTATGGCACCCAGGACGCTATTAAAGTCCTGGTTGCCATAGTATTAGTGGGGAGCGGGGGAGCAGTATACTTACCGTCCGTGCGGCTCCCGGGGCGCTCCAGAATGACGTCAGAGCGCACCATGCGCATGGATGACGTGATCACGTCATCCATACGCGTGGGGCGCCCTGACCTCATTCTGGAGCGCCCGGGGAGCCGCACGGACGGTAAGTATACTGCTCCCCCGCTCCCCACTACACTTTACCATGGCTGCCAGGACTTTAGCGTCTTGGCAGCCATGGTAACCATTCAGAAAAAGCTAAACGTCGGATCTGGCAATGCGCCGAAACGACGTTTAGCTTAAGGCCGGATCCGTATTAATGCCTTTCAATGGGCATTAATTCCGGATCCGGCTTTGCGTCAAGAGTTCAGGATTTTTGGCCGGAGCAAAAAGCGCAGCATGCTGCAGTATTTTCTCCGGGCAAAAAACTTTCCGTTCCGGAAATGAAGACATCGTGAACGGATTTCTCTCCATTCAAAATGCGTTAAGATAAAACTGATCAGGATTCTTCCGGCATAGAGCCCCGACTACGGAACTCTATGTCGGAAGAAGAGGACAATAATTTTGTAAATTTAGAATTAATTTTTCTTACCTTTCATAAACTTGAATCAAAATACTTGACAATCATGGAAGTTTGAACTCTGAAATATACAAAAAAAAATTTTTAACCTATTTCAGTTTGGGAATAAAACATTAAGATGTTGAAATCTAAGAAACGTTCAACCAAATTTATGATATAAGACCAACATATTAAAATATTAATTTTAAAAGTCTAAGAACGAGAAACTCTAGGAAAAAGAATCTAAATTTCTTTTAGTACTAGTTACACTCAATTGTCAACTGCTCTTGACAAATTCCTGAATCGCATAATGTGTTTGTTTTTAATTTCATCTTTGTTTGGACACTCCAGATTTGCTATATTGGGTGGTAGAGTTGGTGTTCGTGAAGTCCATAGTGATTGTATTTTCTGGTTCACTAAATTCAATACTTTTATTGTCAAGTCTTCTAGATACTTTACATCCATTTTTTCATAAACATTTTTTACCGACCACCTGCTTTGGGTTTTTGGAAGAAATAGCTTTGTTCGGACGGTGCCCTTAGGTTCTGTATTTCTTTTTGGAAATTTCACAGTGGCCAGTTCTCTTCCTATGTTATAATTGTGGGTGAGGGCAGCCAACTTTGTTCTTGCCTCCATCGTATCTATCATGAAGTGAATCCTCTTCGTCCTATATTTTAATACCAAGCTGTGAAAGTTTTCTAATTTTCCAGTATGACAATTATTTACAAGATGTTTCAAATCTTCCAAAAGGGTTTTGTTACTTACAATTTTTTGAATGCTTAAAAAGGGTTGATGTTCGGTATTTAACCAGAGAACTTTTTCTTCTTCTTTATCAGTTGACAATGTACCGTGGCTACAATGATTATATATATCACTGTCCCATTCATGTATGTCCGTTACATGGTGTAATAGAGATATCCATCTTTCTTTCAAATTTTCAACGTTGTCCCCGCAAGTTTGGATTGACCACCAGAAATGTAAAACAATCTTATCGATCCAAGGTGTAATTTCCTTACAGAACTTCTGTTTGCTGGCTGCAGTGAGTTTTTTCCTTAGAGATTTGGCATAGTGCCATACGTCAAATTGGTGATTAATATTGGAGTAATCCTGTCGCATTTTTTTTCGTATTCCGACATGTCTATCCGAGGCAAATACACGAATTTTGTATCCCCTTGAAAGCAGTCTTTCCATGGTAATTTCAAAGGCATATTTCTCCATCGCTACTGAGGAAGAACACTGTGATCGCTGAGCAACTTCAAAATCTATAATCTTCTCTGTCATATTGTCCATGACAGTGTAGGTACAATATTTTGCGTTGTGTCCTGGGCTGTCACATTGCCCATCTCCAGAAATGCAAAGGGGATTATTTTTTATATCTTCAAAGTTTCGTGATTGTTCTTCAATCCAGGCCAGATCTATTGCTGGAAAAATAAATTTTGATTGATATCTGTAGTAAGATTTTTCAGAAATACTTACCATACCAAAAATGTCAAGAAATTCTTTTACTTTTTGGAAATTTAATCCACTGAATAAAATAGAGGAGGCTAACAATATGTTGCCAGAGCTGTATCGAGAAATTCTGGGCTGCGATTCAAATACTGTAAATGTATGTCCTAGGTAACACTTAGCTTTGATCCTTACGGAAGATCCCTCAATAGATTTTGAAAAAGAACTTACAAGATAATTACATTCCGAATCCTGACATTTAACTTTACGAATAAGATTATCCAAGCAGGATTCAAAGACAATAAATTTCCTTTCTTGCACAATCTCTGCTTCTGTTAATTCTATCATTGGCTTTTTTGGTTGTTCTTTGGTGTACATTATCGCTGAAAAACCATCAAAATCTGAATTGTTAAAACTTTGTTCTTCAGGTTGATAATCTTCATCATTTTCATCTAATGTTGGTTCATCCAATGAAATCTCCGAATAATCTTCTACAGGAAGCAACACATTTGTCAACGGCGACAAAGGATCATTGTTCTCCTCGGCTGGAAAATATAAATCTTCATGGTCTTTATCCAACATTTGTTTTTTCTTTAACGGTGAATCAAAATCGGATATAACTGCCTGTATCGGTGTACTTGTAATTTGCTTACCGGAATGAAGATTGTAACTTTTTGTTGGTGAACGAAAAGCAATTTCAGGTAATTGAATTGTATAAGTGTGGTCGTGAGTTTGGTTTGTAATGACTAGAGAGTTTTCTAAGGTGAAATCCGTTTGAGTAGAAACAGATACTTTTCCATCAACCGAGTTATCCATATAACTATCTTGAACTTCTTCTGTGTTTGGCGGGCTGGATTTATCATTTGAAGTTGTCAGATTTTTTCTTTTTCTTTTTTGTCTCTTCTTTTTCTTCAAGTCTTCTTCTATTAAAATTTGACCTTCTTGCGCTCTTGAGAATAACGTAGGTATAGCGTCCTTTTTCAAAGTTTTTCCAACTTTTGTCGCCCTGTAACTTTCCTCACCGAAATGTAATGAGCACATTCTGTATTTTTTAGACTTATTATCTTCAGAAATGGTTTTAACAATTTGTTCTAGGTTGACATATATTTGGCCAGTTTGTAGTAGCCATAATTTTATTTTATTTGGATCTGCTGGAAAGGGATGTAGACGAATTGATTCAGCCTGATCTTTCTTTCCCGTCTTGCTTAGACAATTTTTTATAACACACGAACGCATTTTTTTGACCTGAAATAAATAAAACAGTAAATTGTTATTATAAATGAAATTGGTTCAGTTTAAATTAGTATACTATTAAATATTCCAGATTTTGGGTAAAGAGCTGGGCTGCTAGATGCCTGCTAGCAACTCCGCAATATCCAGTCCCCGTATCTCTGTGTGCTTTTATTGTGTAAAAAAACAGATTTGATACATATGCAAATTAACATAAAATAGTCATATCTTACTTGTATGACCAGAGAAGAGTCCTATTTTCAAGCTCTGACTCATCAGGTTAATTCGCATTAGGGCTGCACGATATGGGAATTTTGTGCGATTGCGATTAGGGCCCTAAAAATTGCGATAACGATGTGCGATGCAATATTTAAAGGGAATTGTGCTAGAGGTCTATTTGCTTAGATTTTCCCATATGAGCCGCTGACGCGGCTGGATATGACATAGTTATGTGGGATCTGTGGATGACGCTGTTATGTGGGGGATCTGTGGAGGTGTAGATCTGTGGATGACGCTGTTATGGGGGACCTGCAAAGGACGCTGTTATGGGGGACCTGCGAAGGACGCTGTTATGGGGGACCTGCGAAGGACGCTGTTATGGGGGACCTGCGGAGGACGCTGTTATGGGGGACCTGCGGAGGACACAGTTATGGGGGACCTGCGGAGGACAGTTATGGGGGACCTGCGGAGGACACTGTTATGGGGGACCTGCGAAGGACGCTGTTATGGGGGACCTGCGGAGGACGCTGTTATGGGGGACCTGCGGAGGACGCTGTTATGGGGGACCTGCGGAGGACACAGTTATGGGGGACCTGCGGAGGACAGTTATGGGGGACCTGCGGAGGACACTGTTATGGGGGACCTGCGGAGGACACTGTTCGTCAGGAATTCAGCAGGAGGTAAGTACGTCAGGAAAGACAAAACCACAGGTGGAACCTAAATTAACAGGCAACCTGTGGCCAGCAGGCTGCCTGCATTTATAGTGGGGAGTGAGGGTCATATGACGTGGCCAGCGTCACATGACCGACAGACCAGCCAGTCGAGCACCGAGTGATCAGCTCGGCGCTCAAGGCAGACTTAGGAGCAGGGAGCCACCCAGCTAGTAAAGACGCCCTGGGAACGAGGTCAAACACAGAACCTCGCTCCCGAAGCTAAGCAGCAGGTCTGCGGCTAATGGGGGACCGAGTGCACAATAAAAGCAAACAGAGCTATGGGGACTGGGTATTGCGGATGTGCTAGCGGCCATCTAGCAAACCATGTCCTCAGCTCTATACACAAAATCCCGGTGACGGGTTCCCTTTAAATTAGATATTATAATAATATTATTATTATTATTGTTATGTCATTAGCTAATATTGATAATTTAACATGCTCAAAATATGAATGTTTTTTTTTACAATTTATGTAATAACAAGATAACCAAGAGTGGAACTATGTGCATAATTTTATTAAAAAACACATAGTGAAAAATTATATAATTGATGTGTATGACACTTAAATATATATATATATATTTTTTATTACTTACAAGTTATCTGTCTAATGGATACAAACCAATAACTTTGTCCACTAGGAGCTGTTAAAGTAAAAATAAAAAACTTTTTAATTTAATTATATATCTCTATTAAAAAAAAAATATATATATTAAATTTTGTTATATTTTTTATAAAAATTGTATATATATAATTTTGTTTCATACTTACTAAAATTATGTATAAATGATACAAACCAATTATGTAATCCACTATAAGCTGTTAATAGAAAAAAAAATTATTTGAATTATTCTATATACATAATTCATATATATATATTTTTATATATCTTTATAAATATTTATAAATATAATATAAATATTTAGTTTGTTTAAAACTTACCAGTATTTGTTCTAAATGATACAAACAAATTTTTTAATCCTCAGTTGAGCTGTTAAAAATGTAAAAAATTAACATATATACATTTTTATTATAAAATAAATATAAATATATTTTTTAAACTTACCATTTATTGGTCTAAATTATCCAAACCTATTGGGTAATCCGCTAGGAGCTGTTCAAAATAAATATAAATTTTATGATTTTGTAAACATAATTAAACATAACATATTAAACAATTAACATAGTATATAGCCTTACAGAGGAACGGGCAAGGCAGACGCCTCTCTCCTGCTCCTCCGCACCATTCATCTGTATCGCTGTCCTGAGGACGGCGATAAAGATGAATATGGAGATGAGCGCTTCCACAATGGAGGCGCTCATCTCCACCCCCGCTGCCTGTGGACAGAACCAGCCCCCCTCTGGCTATGGTTGAACGATAGGAAAAAATATTCAACCAATAACTATATTACTAAATTTAACGTGATAAATAACCATTTTTAATAAAATTGTTTAAAAAAAAAACATTATACCGTACGGGTGTCAGCCGCAAGGAGACGTTATATACTGTATGGGGGCCATCCGCAAGGAGACGTTATATACTGTATGGGGGCCAGCCACAAGGAGACGTTATATACTGTATGGGGGCCAGCCACAAGGAGACGTTATATACTGTATGGGGGCCAGCCCCAAGGAGACGTTATATACTGTATGGGGGCCAGCCACAAGGAGACGTTATATACTGTATGGGGGCCAGCCACAAGGAGACGTTATATACTGTATGGGGGCCAGCCACAAGGAGACGTTATATACTGTATGGGGGCCAGCCACAAGGAGACGTTATATACTGTATGGGGGCCAGCCACAAGGAGACGTTATATACTGTATGGGGGCCAGCCACAAGGAGACGTTATATACTGTATGGGGGCCAGCCACAAGGAGACGTTATATACTGTATGGGGGCCAGCCACAAGGAAACGTTATATACTGTATGGGGGCCAGCCACAAGGAGACGTTATATACTGTATGGGGGCCAGCCCCAAGGAGACGTTATATACTGTATGGGGGCCAGCCACAAGGAGACGTTATATACTGTATGGGGGCCAGCCACAAGGAAACGTTATATACTGTATGGGGGCCAGCCACAAGAAAAAATATACTGTATGGGGGTCAGGCACACGGAGATGTTATATACTGTATGGGCGAAGCCGTAAGTAGATGTTATATACTGTATGGGGGCCGGCCACAAGGAAACATTATATACTGTATAGGGGAAGCCGTAAGTAGATGTTATATACTGTATAGGGCAGCCAGGAGATTTATTATACTGTATGGGGCAGACAGATGGAGACGTTATACCGTATGGGGGTCAGCCGCCCCAAGGAGACGTTATACCGTATGGGGGCCAGCCACAAGGAAAGTTTATACTGTATGGGGCCTATCCAGCACGGTGTCCGTATAAAGGAGTCATCGGTGTGTACAGTATATACCCTGCACACTGTCAGTATACAGGAGGAGGTCTACAGTGTGTGCATAGTATAAAGGTTGGGTGGGGAGTCAGCAGTGTGTGCCCAGTATACTAGGGTGGGGGGTGTATTTTAGTGGGCTGGCAGAGGCTATGTCCTGTGGCCATATGATAAGGACTTCATAGGATAACCCCTTCAATTACACAGCCCCCATTGACTTCTATGGTCTGACATAGGCCCCCCTAGCTGCAGTGTGAGCAGCACATTTGACATGCATAACTTGAACATTGCCATGCCACCTGGAGAGCAGTAAATATCATACTGATCCAGCTGCTAGTGCGTCCTGTAGTACAGCTGCAGCAAAATGATCCACCAAATACAGCCTGCGCTTACCTTCGTCCTGTCGGGGAAGGGGAGGGGGTGTTTTCATCATTTTGTGCTCAGTATATGGTGGTGCATCCCCGGCGGGCACACGTCCAGCACTCTCTCCCTGGCTGGCCGCAGGCTCCACATCGCTCCTCTCCCGCCGCTCTTGTGTGAGGATCTACTGGCCAACCATGCCAGTTACGTTTGCGGGGACCCAGGCAGCACAGCCGAACCTCCACCAGCCCTTGCCAGCTGCTGCCTGACGTGCTGCTCCACGCGCTTTGCCTGGATGACCTGCAGACTACAGCCTCCTGCTGCAGGCTGATCTTGCGTCCTGCCATGAGCGATCAAAGGTCTCCGGTCTCCGCTAACCCCGCTGCCTCCTCCGACCTGTAGTCCACAGGAGTTATACCAGAGGGAGACACATTGTACCGCGTCTACTCCAGGCCTGCCGCAGAGGTAACTTTAGACACCGGCAGCCACCGGCTCTTGACTGACGATACGGCTTACAGAGGGGTGACAAATATCCCAGGCGGAAGGCTGCGGCTGTGGAAAGGTTTGAAAATATGCGTGACATGATTAAATAGAGATAGATAATACCTGTGAAATTGTGGACTATAGTAGTGAGTGGATCCTGTGAGGTAGGAACTCTGGCGCTGGATCTAGTATGGCAGGGGGACAAGATTGTTCGGAATGTTCTAGGACGTTATTGCGTAAGGGGGAGGAGACATAAAAGAAGAAATTTTATTGGTGGAAAGAAAAGAGAGGATAGAGCATGTGCGAGAAAGAACGAGATGTACTGAATAGGGGGCGGGGAATAGGCTATGACGTTCGGATGAAATCGAAAGCATTATGCTAATTAGGGTTACGGCGGGAAAGCGTTCTGGGTGCCAAATAATCGGAACGGGGGGTGCTGATAAAATTATGGAAGCATCCCTTTAAAGAGTATTCGATGACAAGTTTGGAGGTACCTTTATTTTGATATGTATAAAAAGGGTGACAGGTTCCCTTTAAAGATAGCAAGGAGGATTGTGCAAATATCTTCCTCTCCTGAGGCTTCAGTAACCCCACGGACCATAATGTTGAGGCGCCGGCCTCTATTGTCCAGGTCTTCTACATGAGATTGCAGATCATGGAGCAGAAGTGAGTGAGAAGATGTCTGTGTCTGTAAGCCACGGATCACTTTACACAATATATTATGGTCTTCTAGTTGATTAAGGCGGACCCCTATGATTTAAACCTCTTAACGAACAGTGGCAATTTATTCTTTCACACCGTCTTTAACTTCAGAGATGAGGGCTTGAAAATCCCTTTGCGTAGGTAGCTGATGAATTAGTGACCAAATAGGAGGGAGTTCAGCAGGCAGGTCAGAGCCATTAGAGTCTGAAGAGGATGTGGACCAGCATCTGGAAGGAGATTGAGTGTGCAGAAGGTGAGGAGGTACATCTAAGCATACTGGGGGTGGATCCTCTGGGTCTGATTGTGATCTGTAGTGGTCATACCCATGCAATTTAGGTTGCCTCTGTGGGAGAGTAGGCAGCTGCCAGGCAGAGTAGGTCAGTGGGAAACTTGCTGAGGTGGCAGTAGTGAAGCCCTAGTGCCTGAGAGTCCAGTGATAAGGACCAAGTAGGAGCCAAGAAGGATGCGGATGAAGGAGGGGTCGCACAAGAGGAGGGGTGCGACGTCCACTGTATCAACAGGGCCCAGGGTGGAGGTGGCTGCTGAACATAGGTGGGGGGATCAATCCTCACAACTGGAGGGGACTGAGGAACATGGTCACCCAGGCCTGAGAACTAGTGGCGTATACAGCTGACTGGGCAGTGTCATCAGTTACCAAGTCTGCATGAGGATCTGTCTCCACAGGCCCGGAGGTCCCCACTATCGTGAGGCTGAGCTGCGGTGGAGCCGCCACAGGATTGGATGCGGGGAGAGTGTCAGCTTTGGCGTGGTCACAGCTTGCGGGCACCATTTTGCTCAGAAGGCCCCCCGAGTGGTGATGTAAGTAGCTGTCCAAGGTGGCTTAAGCAGGGGTCCCCACAGGTCCAGCCGTTGGTTTAGGGGTCCTGGTTACCCGTTTTTTCCCATATAGATTCGGGGTGTTCTCTTAATGGAGCTAGTGGAATCCACTGTGTTGACTCCTCATGCAGTTGCCACACTCACCACTCTGAGACTGGGCCATTGTGCTGACTCCTCATGTTTTTGCCACCCTTATCACTCTGTGACTGACCACTATGTTGACTACTCATGCAGTTGCCTCTCACCACTCTGTAACGGACTACTATGTTGACTCCCCATGTAGTTGCCACCCTCCCCATACTGTAACTGGGCCACTGTGTTGACTCCTTATGCGGTTGCCACCTCAACACTCTGCCACTGTGTTAAATCCTCATGCGGTTGCCACCTCACCACTTTGCAACGGGGTCACTAATGTCTCTGTTTGGCCTTGTTGACATGACCATTTATTTTACCCTTCTGATCTGTCAGAAGGACGGAAAAATTATAAACACAACGGTTCCTGTCTTTGGAGCATGCGTAAGGCCTGTATCACACGGTCCCTTATTTTGCATTAGGATATGCTCATGATTTGGATGCCAAAAACAGAAGTGGGTACAAAACACAAAAGATAGGCAAATATTCCAATCACGTGTCATCTCTGTTTTGGATCAACTCTGTTTTTTTGGGCCTTAGCAATACTGATGGATTACTGACCAAATGCTGACCATGTGAACGTGGATGCTCAAAAAACAAGATCTGTTTTTGGGGGTTGTTTTTGTGACAGATCAGAAGAAGGGCAAAATAAACAGTGACATTAACACCAAGGTACTGCTGACACCCTCTCCACTCTGCCATGGGGCCACTACTTGTATCAGCGTGTAACAGAACAGGTTCTGTAGAAATCTATGTGGAATCAGCTGATGACTGTGTAAAAGGACTGCGCTCTTTCACTCTATAGTAGAATCTTCGGTCACTGCACAGTTCTTTATACAAGATGCTAAAATTGACCTATAAGGGTAAGTTCATACTTATTTGGTCAGTTTTGGCCCTGTAACTGACTAAATGAGTGACGTGTGAAGTGATTCTAAGAGTGACCAGCCTCCCAACTGCCTGTCATACAGATGCAAAGTAACTGTTTCACTACCACAGCGGACTACCTATGCATGTTTCTGCAATGCACAGTGTTATACACCAATATACAGGCTCTCTGCAGCTTGAAAATAGCTGATTTTTTTCACGTGATTCATGACAAATAAATTTGGATAGAAACAAATCTTTTTGAAAAATTCGTCGAACCGTCCGAATTGAATTTTTTTTTTATTCGCTAATCTCTAGCCTCCATAACTGGACTCCATAACAGATAAATGTCCTATAAGGCTCAGCAAAAGCTCTCTATAAATTTCCACTATATTCATAGTTGTGCAATAATTGACAGCCACAGTGCCCCACAAGTGCCATAGCCTTCTCCAGGAGATTCTTTAACTTTAGTGTGACTATAAATGTCTGGGATATTCAAGGGGGAAGGGACAGGGAGTGCCACAGGGCGGGCACTATAAGTGCAAGAGCTGTAGGACCTCTGATGACATCACTATCATATGATCAGTACAGGAGGGGTCGGAGCTCAGCACAGGAGAGCAGAAGTGGGAAGGACCTGTAATGATATCCCCATTATGTGATCAGTGCAGGAGGGGCTGGAACTCAGCAGTGGAGAGGAGAAATGGGAAGGACCTGTAATGACATCCCCATTATGTTGTCACGGTTGTGTCATGCTCTGGTGGTAGTGGACCGTGACACTTTTGCTGTGCATGCTTGTTGCTGGTGGCAACGTGTAGTTTGTAGCATGTTTTGACACATTCCCTTTAAGTCTGGTTCCCTTCCCATTTCTGGTGTGTATGGGGTTAAGGTGTGAGCAAAGTGGAGCTGGGTGTGGCCTCTTGGCTCTTTTAGTACTGGTGTTTGGAGCCCGAGGTCAGAGTTGACTTCAGCTTATGGTGGAGCTGGAGTAATGCTTCCATTCTGGACCTTTCCATCTGCCCAGCTTGAGGGCCACCTTGTTGAACATGTTTGTCTTCCCATTGTATGCTCCATGTTCCCCACCTTTCTTGTTCCTTTTTTTGGTGTGGGTTAACGTTCAGGGTATTGTGTATGTCTTGTTTGTTGTTTCATGTCTGGTCAGTTGGCATTTTATGTCCCAGCATGTATGCAAGGCGTTTCCCTAGGTGTTGTGCCTCCGGTGAGGGGGCTTCTGTGTTCCTCGGTTGACCACCTGCCTGCGGAAGTGGGCTCCATGGTTTCCCGGAGGGATGAACCACAAGTCTTGGCAATGAGCGTCTTACTTCCCGTTGCTACGGCAGGTAAGTGCTCTGTGTCCCAGAGCTTGTTATCTAGGTGGGATTCCTGTCTCTAGGTTCTTACCTGCCGACCCTCTTGGTTTCTCACAGTCTTTTCTGTTTATGTGTTTCAATGGGGATTCCTACAGTTGTAGTGATGTTCTAGGGGTCAGATGGACCCGCTCTAGAACATGATTGTAGTGTTGTTGTTTTCCCTGTTGCTACTGGTTGATAGGCCTGTGGGAGACTCTGATTCATCCGTGTCATGGATGAACCGGTCGTCTCCTAGCACTGACATTATTTCCAGGGATCTTCAGGGTTAGTAGGGCCCGAGGTTATGGAGTATGAGCCACCCTACCATCGAGGCCGGCTCATACAGTTAGGAGGTCAGGGATAGGATGAGGGTGGCGTTAGGAGGTGACCTGAACCCCTTATCCTGGTATCCAGGCCTAGTGGCATATTCCACCATTCACCATTGTACGGTGGGGGGTTTCCCCCACTCCCCACTGTGACAAATGTGATCAGTGTAGGTGGGGACAGAATTCAGCAGTGAAGATGGAAGATGTGGTGAAGGACCTGTGATGATATCACCATCATGTGATCAGTGCAGGCAGGGACGGAGTTCAGCAGTGGAGAGTTGCTGAGCCTGAGAAACCTTATAAGTTATAGTCTTCTCCTCTTATTAAAGTGGACCTGGAAAAAATACTATAAATGACCCCGTTTTGTAGTATGGTCCAAATTGATGGAAGGCAGGGCCAGCAATACCATATTGTGGCACATTATAGCACCCCAACAGAGCCAAATACCACAGTCCATCACAAAATACTGCCAGCAGCGCAAAATACATGCCTAAAAACTGGCCGGCCGTGAGGAGGGCCTAAACGGCCCAAAAAGTGATCCAAATGTCGTATGTACCCCCAAAATGGTGCCAATCAAACTGTCATCTCATCCCGCAAAAAATGAACCCTACCTAAGATAATCACCATGGCAACACAAAAACAAGATTTTATGCTTTCACTGTGTAAATAGAATAAAAGCACAAAGTCTCTGTATAGGAAATAGGTCCACTCAAGCGCTGCAGATCCCAAGACAATGTGGGTAAAAGTCTGTTAGATAAAGTGATAGGAGAAAGGATTGCGCTGCAAGAGAGGATTCTTTTAAATGTTCCTATTATTTTCTCTTTCTTACATTTTGAAAAATCTTCAGTTAGATCAGTGCTTCTCAATTATTTTCTGTCATGCCCCCCCCTAGGAAGAAGAAAACATTTTGCGCCCCCCGCGCGACTGTAAATAGTATCATTTGTCTATAAAATTGTTATAAGTACACCTCTGCATAACACTGTATCCTTATTAACGTATAAGAGAATAAAAAAAGAAAGAAATGTGGATCGGACACACACTTATGGGGGGATCTGTGGATGACGGACACTTATGGGGGGATTTTACCGAATTTTGGGGTGTCTGTGACACGGACCCGAACCCGAACATTTTCGTAAAAGTCTGGGTTCGGGTTCGGTGTTGGGCGCTTTCTTGGCGCTTTTTGAAAGGCTGCAAAGCAGCCAATCAACAAGCGTCATACTACTTGCCCCAAGAGGACATCACAGCCATGCCTACTATTGTCATGGCTGTGATTGGCCAGTGCAGCATGTGACCCAGCCTCTAATTAAGATGGAGTCACGTAGCGCCGCACGTCACTCTGCTCTGATCAGTGTAGGGATAGGATGCAGCTGCTGCTGTTAGGGCGAGATTAGGGAGGGATTTATTTACTGAAGTGATCGATATACAGCTGTGTATCATACAACCTCTGCTATTCAATTGCTCACTGTTTTAAGGCTGCCCAGAGCGTTTTTCAGTCACTTTTTTCTGGGGTGATCGGCGGCCATTTTGTGTCTTGTGGTGCGCCAGCACAAGCTGCCACCAAGTCCATTTTTAACCATCAATAGTGTGTTGTTTTTTTTTTGCTATATCCTACATCAGGGGCTTGGCTGTGCTTGCTATTTTATTGAGGGGTAAAATATAATTGCCAAAATAGCAGTACCCTAAATCTGGTGTTTCAGCTGTGGCTAGCCAATTGTAATACTGTCTGCTGTCTGCCGAAGCACAGTTTTTGTTCTGGGTTGAATACAATTCCCAACTTAGCAATTCCCTAAATTAGTGGTTTCTGCTCTATCAGGCCAAGGTTAAATCTATCCATAAAAGGGTATATTAGATTGAAGGTGCGGATAGGGTCATCCTCAATAACTTCACATGCTACCGTGCATTTCCAAGTCTAATTCTGTCCGTTAACGTATACCTGTCATCCAGCGCCTAAATAATAGGCCTACAATTTATATTCAGCTAAATCTGTTGTTACTGCTGTGGCTGGTTGTTGAGGAAGGGTTGAGACGCATGCATATATATACATATATGCATGCAAACACGTGCATGCATGTATGATATATATACATGCATTAATGGTCACTTCATAGGATGATGTGCGCGGATGTGCCCAGCATCTGCACACATCTGCCCTTAGTGGCCCACAGGGGCTCATGTTGGGCCCTGTGGGAAATATGTGATCCCTGGTTGATCTGTGTCCCCCTTATATGTGTCCCCTTATAGTTAGTATATATTTCCTGTCCCTCTCATGTAGATATATATGTATATATATATATATATATATATATATATATATATATATATGGGGATGTGTGTATGCAGTGCATACATCTATATATGTGTATCTGCCATGGCTCTCCCCAGGTATATATATATATATATATATATATATATAGGCCTATAACTGCCCATGTATGCCCCAGGTTTATAATGAGTATATATGTGTATATAGATGCGCCCCAAGTATCTATTTACATATATATACATAAATGCCCCCCATAGGGACAGCGTTTAACCAGTTCCTGCAGTGGGGTGGATATGTCTCCAGGTGGCTGGTGACTTCAAAGGCTAAGAAATCTGAGGCCTTTTGTTGAGTTTATCAGCCTAGTTACTATGCTCTCCCCCACCTTGTGTTTGGGACATGGCTGGGCGTGTGGTGCTGCTAGCCTCAGGGGGCCAACTGGCTGTTCTGAGGGCAGGCATACGTCACAGTGACACTATGATGTCACATCCCTGAGGAAGGAGGAGGGGGGCTGGTTTTGGGCTATAAAGCCCCAAGCAGGGCAGAGGTGCTTTCTCTTGGATACCTGGACTGCAATGAGAGACACATGAGAGCTGCACCCTGACGGAAGAGAGGCCACATGGCCCTGAGGATGGCTGAGTAACCCTTTCCCTCCAGACCCCTAATACACTTGCCCTGATTCACCCCTTCCCTGCCAACAGCTAGAGTGTGGGGTGGAATTGGGAATTGTCTAGTGTAGTGAGGTTTGTATTGTGGTGTGTGCGTCTATATGTATATATATTTATAACGATTGATCTATAAATATATATAGATATAGCGTATAATTAGACTTGTATTGTTGTAAGTGACCCCCCCCCCCCTGGTTAACCCCTATTTCCCCCCCTGGTTATCCAAACCCCTACTCCCCTGAATAACCCCTGGGCCTCACTGTACACTTGTAGGGTATTAACCCCCTGCATTGCTGAATCACCTAACAGGAGCATCCCTGTTAACCCTTGCATTGCTGGATCCCTACCCTTTAGTTCCCCTTATACTTGCAAGGCATTAACCCTATCACCCCTGGTCCCTTTTCTGCCCCTGATTAACCCTTGCCTTGTTTGTGTCCCTGATGTGCACCCTGGGCCCTGATTCTCTGATGTGCACCCTGGGCCCTGATTAACCCTTGCCTTGTTTGTGTCCCTGGTACTGGGCACCCTGGTCCCCCAAACCCTTGCCCTGATTTCCCTGATATACCCTTGCCCCGATTACCCTTCCATTGTCACGGTACCTTACCCCATTATTTGTGGTTTACTTACACCCCTGTAAGACCACCGTTAACTCTCGTCGTACCCCATAGGGATAGTAAATAGAGACAGGTGGGGTGGGCTGCTAATACGTGTGTGTATGTGTATTGTATGGTTAGTTTGTGGGTGGAACTAGAGAACTGTGTAGTGTAGTTTAGTGCTGTATTTATAGTACTGTATTGTTAGTGTATTGCGTGCTTAATGTATTGTTGGTAATAATAAATACTGTGTTTTATATATAACTACCTGTGTAATGTGTGGTTATTAGCGATAGTTAGTTTAGTAAGGCGCTTGCAGCTAGCATAGTGATTAGCGTAAGGTAAAGGCAAAGTATTGTATTATTGTTATATACAGGGAGTGCAGAATTATTAGGCAAATTAGTATTTTGACCACATCATCCTCTTTATGCATGTTGTCTTACTCCAAGCTGTATAGGCTCGAAAGCCTACTACCAATTAAGCATATTAGGTGATGTGCATCTCTGTAATGAGAAGGGGTGTGGTCTAATGACATCAACACCCTATATTAGGTGTGCATAATTATTAGGCAACTTCCTTTCCTTTGGCAAAATGGGTCAAAAGAAGGACTTGACAGGCTCAGAAAAGTCAAAAATAGTGAGATATCTTGCAGAGGGATGCAGCACTCTTAAAATTGCAAAGCTTCTGAAGCATGATCACCGAACAATCAAGCGTGTCATTAAAAATAGTCAACAGGGTCGCAAGAAGCGTGTGGAAAAACAAGGCGCAAAATAACTGCCCATGAACTGAGAAAAGTCAAGCGTGCAGCTGCCAAGATGCCACTTGCCACCAGTTTGGCCATATTTCAGAGCTGCAACATCACTGGAGTGCCCAAAAGCACAAGGTGTGCAATACTCAGAGACATGGCCAAGGTAAGAAAGGCTGAAAGACGACCACCACTGAACAAGACACACAAGCTGAAACGTCAAGACTGGGCCAAGAAATATCTCAAGACTGATTTTTCTAAGGTTTTATGGACTGATGAAATGAGAGTGAGTCTTGATGGGCCAGATGGATGGGCCCGTGGCTGGATTGGTAAAGGGCAGAGAGCTCCAGTCCGACTCAGACGCCAGCAAGGTGGAGGTGGAGTACTGGTTTGGGCTGGTATCATCAAAGATGAGCTTGTGGGGCCTTTTCGGGTTGAGGATGGAGTCAAGCTCAACTCCCAGTCCTACTGCCAGTTTCTGGAAGACACCTTCTTCAAGCAGTGATACAGGAAGAAGTCTGCATCCTTCAAGAAAAACATGATTTTCATTCAGGACAATGCTCCATCACACAAGTACTCCACAGCGTGGCTGGCAAGAAAGGGTATAAAAGAAGAAAATCTAATGACATGGCCTCCTTGTTCACCTGATCTGAACCCCATTGAGAACCTGTGGTCCATCATCAAATGTGAGATTTACAAGGAGGGAAAACAGTACACCTCTCTGAACAGTGTCTGGGAGGCTGTGGTTGCTGCTGCACGCAATGTTGATGGTGAACAGATCAAAACACTGACAGAATCCATGGATGGCAGGCTTTTGAGTGTCCTTGCAAAGAAAGGTGGCTATATTGGTCACTGATTTGTTTTTGTTTTGTTTTTGAATGTCAGAAATGTATATTTGTGAATGTTGAGATGTTATATTGGTTTCACTGGTAAAAATAAATAATTGAAATGGGTATATATTTGTTTTTTGTTAAGTTGCCTAATAATTATGCACAGTAATAGTCACCTGCACACACAGATATCCCCCTAAAATAGCTAAAACTAAAAACAAACTAAAAACTACTTCCAAAAATATTCAGCTTTGATATTAATGAGTTTTTTGGGTTCATTGAGAACATGGTTGTTGTTCAATAATAAAATTAATCCTCAAAAATACAACTTGCCTAATAATTCTGCACTCCCTGTAAAGGTATAAATGGGCGGAGTCATCAATAGACGGCTCCTCCCATTTATGAATGTTAATTATTGATATTTGCATAAATATTGGTGATTAATATTCCCCCTTTACATTGGCGAGTCAGGCCCACTGCTCAGATTTGGAAATCTGTGTTTGGTTTTGAGGCTAGAGGTCCGTTATACTGTGAATTATCAGGCAAGAGAGACGCGGTCAGTGGTCTGAGCATCTAGGACCTGATAATTCGGACAGGTAACGCGACTCTTCCTGATGGTGTTCGAGGCTAGAGGTCGGTTATACTGTCAATTATCAGGCAAGAGAGACGCGGTCAGTGGTCTGAGCGTCTAAGACCTGATAATTCGGACAGGTAACGCGGCTCTACCTCACAGCACCAAACACGGATCAAAAATCTTTAGCAGAGAATCTATTGTCTATCTGTGAACTAATATTTTGCTATTTGCTTTACACGGTCACTGCATCGCTCAAGTGATTGCGAGGGAGAAGAGGACACGTCACTGAAAGAGATCCATCTTCGTTGGAGCAGCGTACAAGTCCGGCTGGTCGGGAAGAAGCGATCCGGTAGAAAATGGACTTCTTCCAAGCAGCTGTTAGGACGAAGAGGTACGGCCCCAATGAGAAGATGGACGCTCAGCAAACGGTGAGTATGGACCTCCCCACACTGCAACACTTGAGCAGACACAGCACATTTAACCCCATCCTCCCCACCACATACAAGTCAGCAGAAATGCTGTGGTCCGATTTGTTAGCCCAGGCTGGTAGTTATGACAGGCTTTGTGTTCGCAAACGGACGGTGTTGAATAAGGCCACCAAACGGCTTCGGATGCTCGCCAAACTCGTTCATACGTTTGAGGCTAGCATCTGTAAGCCAAAGGAGTTGTGCTGGTGTCTCAGTCAACGGAGACAATTCCTCCGGCCATTCACTGCCAGTGCTGTACCAGTAATTCGGACCAGGTTTCGGCATTGCGGGCACAGCTGGCGGAGAATGTGCAGTCTACTGTTGACCGAGATGCCCAGGTGGCTAGGATAGAGTCACAGTTAGTAGAGCTGCAGAGGCAGAAGGAGGAAATTGAGGCTAAGTTGACTCAGTCTTATACTGAGGTCAAGGCCTTCAAGGAGCGGACTGCCTCTACTGACGTGACGGTAGCCAAATTGAAGGCTGAGGTTGCTGTAAGGTCCCAGCTAATGTTATACAGGTTATCACCAAGTTGGTGCCGGCCCTTTCTTTTTCCGTAAAGCCAGGGTCGCAATCTCCCAAAACTTTGCCCTGTGCAGGGCAAAAAGGGGGGAGAGTAGTCTGTGACCGGTCTAATCATCAGGTCAAGCCGGTCCAGACTAACAGAGATTTTTCCCTGACTTTGGGAAAAAGAACTGTTGTGAAGAGTGCGTCCCTGAGGATGGAACAATTCAGGAGAAGGGAGCACGGCTGCAGTGTAGATGGACCTGGGCCATGCAGAGCAAACTACAGATGTTTTGCATGTGGTGGCCTAGGTCACATAGCGAGACACTGCAAAACAGATAGGAACATAACACACAGGACAGGAAACCAAGTCACGTGTTTCAGGTGTGGGAACAAAGGACACATTGCAAGGAATTACCCTTGTGCAAGTAATTGCAATGTGTCCAACAGTATCAGCCAGGTAACAAATTATGCAGTGGGGTCTAGTTAGCTTGGCCATAAAGGAGTTACCTCTCGGCAGCATCACCAGCTGTTGAGGGGTCAGAATGGCCAAGCTAGGCTAGGCAACATTTGACACCCCTCTACTATTTGTTACACCGTTTGTTCCCTGTGTATGTCCAAGTTGTGTGTTTTTGTTATCTGTTTGTAAGTTTTTCTTGATGTTGATGGTGATAGTCCTTGTCTACGAATGTGTTCCACCATGCTGATTTATGTAGTTTGTTGTAAGTCCCGTCTGCTGTTTGTGTTTCATTCTGTGTCCCCTTGGAGTGGAACAGTGTTATACTGTGGATCGAGAACGTATAGGTTCGCGAGCAGATAATTTCACACGGGAAATCCTGCACAAAGGATGATGTGATTTTATTCTGGGCAGCCAGGGTCTCAGATCGATACAGATAAAACTGTTGTGCTCAAGGTTTTCGGTAGGTCTGTGTTGCGCTGGGGACTGGGGCGGACAGACAACATTGGTGTAATGTTGTGCTGCGCACTTAATTCTAGTCCGAGCAGGTAGCACAGCTCTGATAGAGATTGGACGCAGAGTGTTTGGCAGCAGAGTGTGGACTGTGGTCTTGTGTTGTGGGGTCCTGGGGAGCCAGGGCATGACTATGCCATTGATTCTGCGGGCCTCCACAAGACGGGATCACAGGGGGAAATCGGCCTGGGTACACATGAGTGGACGGGGATACGGTGCCATCAATAACAAGATGGTGCTTTTTCCACAGCACTTCAGTTATCCTAACCTAGTAGGGCGGCCATCCTTATCTGTTGGTGCAGAGGGATGTGCAGCAGAGGACGCGATCCTCTGAAGGTAGGGTGTTCAGACACCAGTGTTAGGATAACAAGGGGTCCTGTGAGATAATGGGCAGCCCAATACCTTTCTCTACTCATGGGTCAAAGGTATTGGTGCTCAGATTTTTTTCCATTTAATTGCACCGTGAGGAGCGCCTGGAATTTTCTTCTGCCATAGGTGTGTTTATATGAAGCAGAGGAAAAACCCAGATGACGCCACAGAAGAGACCAGCTATTCCCCCTGACACTCTTGTGAGGCTCTAGAGGATCCCACTGGATTTTGGCAATCAAGCGACCTCTGTCTAGAGGTGTTCTAGAGATGGAAGACTGTGCCACAATCCAGCAGGAGCATTATCTCAGGCTCTGGAGGAAGACTTGGAGACGTTCGGGTGGAAGGGCTTATTTTCACTTGTTTCACCCAGTGAAACTTCTTCTGGTTCTGGTCATCGTCATCACATTATCGGAGGGTCAAGGGACTTATTGACCAAATACACCAGAACCAGACAGAACTTTACCGAACTAACCGGAGGAGGAGGCTCAGGACATAACTCCAACTTTGTCCTGTAGCCAAATATTTTATGGACACTTTGTTTCCTATGAGGGTTCGGGACGTATAACATGTACTACCCTGAAACCCCATAGCACATTGTATTGTACACTGCTCAAAAAAATAAAGGGAACACTTAAACAACACAATGTAACTCCAAGTCAATCACACTTCTGTGAAATCAAACTGTCCACTTAGGAAGCAACACTGAGTGACAATCAATTTCACATGCTGTTGTGCAAATGGGATAGACAACAGGTGGAAATTATAGGCAATTAGCAAGACACCCCCAATAAAGGAGTGGTTCTGCAGGTGGTGATCACAGACCACTTCCTATGCTTCCTGGCTGATGTTTTGGTCACTTTTGAATGCTGGAGGTGCTTTCACTCTAGTGGTAGCATGAGACGGAGTCTACAACCCACACAAGTGGCTCAGGTAGTGCAGCTTATCCAGGATGGCACATCAATGCGAGCTGTGGCAAGAAGGTTTGCTGTGTCTGTCAGCGTAGTGTCCAGAGCATGGAGGCGCTACCAGGAGACAGGCCAGTACATCAGGAGACGTGGAGGAGGCCGTAGGAGGGCAACAACCCAGCAGCAGGACCGCTACCTCCGCCTTTGTGCAAGGAGGAACAGGAGGAGCACTGCCAGAGCCCTGCAAAATGACCTCCAGCAGGCCATAAATGTGCATGTGTCTGCTCAAACGGTCAGAAACAGACTCCATGAGGGTGATATGAGGGCCCGACATCCACAGGTGGGGGTTGTGCTTACAGCCCAACACCGTGCAGGACGTTTGGCATTTGCCAGAGAACACCAAGATTGGCAAATTCGCCACTGGCGCCCTGTGCTCTTCACAGATGAAAGCAGGTTCACACTGAGCACATGTGACAGACGTGACAGAGTCTTGAGACGCCGTGGAGAACGTTCTGCTGCCTGCAACATCCTCTAGCATGACCGGTTTGGCATTGGGTCAGTAATGGCGTGGGGTGGCATTTCTTTGGCGGGCTGCACAGCCCTCCATGTGCTCGCCAGAGGTAGCCTGACTGCCATTAGGTACCGAGATGAGATCCTCAGACCCCTTGTGAGACCATATGCTGGTGCTGTTGGCCCTGGGTTCCTCCTAATGCAAGACAATGCTAGACCTCATGTGGCTGGAGTGTGTCAGCAGTTCCTGCAAGATGAAGGCATTGATGCTATGGACTGGCCCGCCCGTTCCCCAGACCTGAATCCAATTGAGCACATCTGGGACATCATGTCTAGCTCTATCCACCAACGTCACGTTGCACCACAGACTGTCCGGGAGTTGGCAGATGCTTTAGTCCAGGTCTGGGAGGAGATCCCTCAGGAGACCGTCTGCCACCTCATCATGAGCATGCACAGGCATTGTAGAGAGGTCATACAGGCACGTGGAGGCCACACACACTACTGAGCCTCATTTTGACTTGTTTTAAGGACATTACATCAAAGTTGGATCAGCCTGTAGTGTGTTTTTCCATTTTAATTTTGAGGGTGACTCCAAATCCAGACCTCCATGGGTTGAAAATTTGATTTCCATTTTTTTATTTTTGTGTGATTTTGTTGTCAGCACATTCAACTATGTAAAGAACAAAGTATTTCAGAAGAATATTTAATTAATTCAGATCTAGGATGTGTTATTTTTGTGTTCCCTTTATTTTTTGGAGCAGTGTATATATATTGATTATGTTTGTTGGTTGATTGTGTACCCATAGACACTTTAGGTAAAAATGTGTGACAGCCTATACCCAAGGAAACGCATTGCGGTGAGTTATAATTTGGCTGTACACATTTGCATCCTATAATCATTTCCCATTGACACGGGGGTCTGTGACCTACCTGTGTCTTTGGAGGTAGAGAGATATGCCAGGTTGCATGAGTCTCTATGGGTACACACATATAATGGAATTTGGTGGTGATGGGAGGGATGTGACCTGTATGTTGTGTGAATGGGGATAAGATTAGGACACGATTGGGACAGGCCTTTGCCATTTGCCACCTTGAAACCCGGAACGGTGAAGTTCTTAAGGGAAGGGCTGGATGTGTAGTGTGGCGGAGGTGTTCTCCGCAGTTAGAATTTAGGTACCATGACATCACCTCGCGCAATGAAAAATCTGACCTGCCTTGTAAAGACCTATTAATCTGTCCACGGGAGAACCGCACCCATCAAGATGGAACAAGAGAAAGTCGTGTTTGAAGAAAGTTGGGACTGAGGTTGTGAGGGTGAACCTGCTCCAGATTCCGTGGAGGCGGGCCATTCCTGAAGATCGGCAGAACTACCGAGAGACTGTGGGGGTGTGGTCACTGCAAAGTGGGGGTGGCCGACACTGAAAGACTGTTACTTGGAGGAAAGGCCAGTTAAAGGTTGGGAGGGTGAACCTGCTCCAGATTCCGTGGAGGCGGGCCATACCTGAAGATCGGCAATATTTCCGAGAGATTGTGGGGGTGTGGCCACTCCAATCAGGGGTGGCCGACACCGGAAGACTTTAACTTACAAAAGATGTCAAGAAAGTTCCTGCGAGAAGGAGACGGTGTATCCTGCGGACGGAGGAGTAGGTTACGGTGAAGGGCAGGTCAGAGGAAGCTGGTTGAGGGATGTCTAGGTACCTAAAGATCAGTGAGCACTACAGTTCTTCCTGAACTTCCACCAAGGATGGGGTTGAGGGGGGGGGGGGAAATATATCTCAACCCTTTTTCCCCAAGATATTGTCGAAATTCCGACAACAGGGGGATTGTTGAGGAAGGGTTGAGACGCATGCATATATATACATATATGCATGCAAACACGTGCATGCATGTATGATATACACTCACCTAAAGAATTATTAGGAACACCATACTAATACGGTGTTGGACCCCCTTTTGCCTTCAGAACTGCCTTAATTCTACATGGCATTGATTCAACAAGGTGCTGATAGCATTCTTTAGAAATGTTGGCCCATATTGATAGGATAGCATCTTGCAGTTGATGGAGATTTGAGGGATGCACATCCAGGGCACGAAGCTCCCGTTCCACCACATCCCAAAGATGCTCTATTGGGTTGAGATCTGGTGACTGTGGGGGCCATTTTAGTACAGTGAACTCATTGTCATGTTCAAGAAACCAATTTGAAATGATTCGAGCTTTGTGACATGGTGCATTATCCTGCTGGAAGTAGCCATCAGAGGATGGATACATGTTCTCATTCTGTTTACGCCAAATTCGGACTCTACCATTTGAATGTCTCAACAGAAATCGAGACTCATCAGACCAGGCAACATTTTTCCAGTCTTTAACAGTCCAATTTTGGTGAGCTCGTGCAAATTGTAGCCTCTTTTTCTTATTTGTAGTGGAGATGAGTGGTACCCGGCTGTTGTAGCTCATCCGCCTCAAGGTTGTGCGTGTTGTGGCTTCACAAATGCTTTGCTGCATACCTCGGTTGTAACGAGTGGTTATTTCAGTCAACGTTGCTCTTCTATCAGCTTGAATCAGTCTGCCCATTCTCCTCTGACCTCTAGCATCCACAAGGCATTTTTGCCCACAGGACTGCCGCATACTGGATGTTTTTCCCTTTTCACACCATTCTTTGTAAACCCTAGAAATGGTTGTGCGTGAAAATCCCAGTAACTGAGCAGATTGTGAAATACTCAGACCGGCCCGTCTGGCACCAACAACCATGCCACGCTCAAAATTGCTTAAATCACCTTTCTTTCCCATTCTGACATTCAGTTTGGAGTTCAGGAGATTGTCTTGACCAGGACCACCCCCCTAAATGCATTGAAGCAACTGCCATGTGATTGGTTGACTAGATAATTGCATTAATGAGAAATAGAACAGGTGTTCCTAATAATTCTTTAGGTGAGTGTATATACATGCATTAATGGTCACTTCATAGGATGATGTGCGCGGATGTGCCCAGCATCTGCACACATCTGCCCTTAGTGGCCCACAGGGGCTCATGTTGGGCCCTGTGGGAAATATGTGATCCCTGGTTGATCTGTGCCCCCCTTATATGTGTCCCCTTATAGTTAGTATATATTTCCTGTCCCTCTCATGTAGATATATATGTATATATATATATATATATATATATATATATATATATATGGGGATGTGTGTATGCAGTGCATACATCTATATATGTGTATCTGCCATGGCTCTCCCCCAGGTATATATATATATATATAGGCCTATAACTGCCCATGTATGCCCCAGGTTTATAATGAGTATATATGTGTATATAGATGCGCCCCAAGTATCTATTTACATATATATACTTAAATGCCCCCATAGGGACAGCGTTTAACCAGTTCCTGCAGTGGGGTGAATATGTCTCCAGGTGGCTGGTGACTTCAAAGGCTAAGAAATCTGAGGCCTTTTGTTGAGTTTATCAGCCTAGTTACTATGCTCTCCCCCACCTTGTGTTTGGGACATGGCTGGGCGTGTGGTGCTGCTAGCCTCAGGGGGCCAACTGGCTGTTCTGAGGGCAGGCAAATGTCACAGTGACACTATGATGTCACATCCCTGAGGAAGGAGGAGGGGGGCTGGTTTTGGGCTATAAAGCCCCAAGCAGGGCAGAGGTGCGGTCTCTTGGATACCTGGACTGCAATGAGAGACACATGAGAGCTGCACCCTGAAGGAAGAGAGGCCACATGGCCCTGAGGATGGCTGAGTAACCCTTTCCCTCCAGACCCCTAATACACTTGCCCTGATTCACCCCTTCCCTGCCAAAGGCTAGAGTGTGGGGTGGAATTGGGAATTGTCTAGTGTAGTGAGGTTTGTATTGTGGTGTGTGCGTCTATATGTATATATATTTATAACGATTGATCTATAAATATATATAGATATAGCTTATAATTAGACTTGTATTGTTGTAAGTGACCCCCTCCTGGTTAACCCCTATTTCCCCCCCTGGTTATCCAAACCCCTACTCCCCTGAATAACCCCTGGGCCTCACTGTACACTTGTAGGGTATTAACCCCCTGCATTGCTGAATCACCTAACAGGAGCATCCCTGTTAACCCTTGCATTGCTGGATCCCTACCCTTTAGTTCCCCTTATACTTGCAAGGCATTAACCCTATCACCCCTGGTCCCTTTTCTGCCCCTGATTAACCCTTGCCTTGTTTGTGTCCCTGATGTGCACCCTGGGCCCTGATTCTCTGATGTGCACCCTGGGCCCTGATTAACCCTTGCCTTGTTTGTGTCCCTGGTACTGGGCACCCTGGTCCCCCAAACCCCTGCCCTGATTTCCCTGATCCTGTGCCCCTGATATACCCTTGCCCCGATTACCCTTCCATTGTCACGGTACCTTACCCCATTATTTGTGATTTACTTACACCCCTGTAAGACCACCGTTAACCCTCGTCGTACCCCATAGGGATAGTAAATAGAGACAGGTGGGGTGGGCTGCTAATACGTGTGTGTATGTGTATTGTATAGTTAGTTTGTGGGTGGAACTTGGGAACTGTGTAGTGTAGTTTAGTGCTGTATTTATAGTACTGTATTGTTAGTGTATTGCGTGCTTAATGTATTGTTGGTAATAATAAATACTGTGTTTTATATATAACTATCTGTGTAATGTGTGGTTATTAGCGATAGTTAGTTTAGTAAGGCGCTTGCAGCTAGCATAGTGATTAGCGAAAGGTAAAGGCAAAGTATTGTATTATTGTTATATAAAGGTATAAATGGGCGGAGTCATCAATAGACGGCTCCTCCCATTTATGAATGTTAATTATTGATATTTGCATAAATATTGGTGATTAATATTCCCCCTTTACACTGGTCAATTTATTTAGTGTCCGCCAAAGCACAGTTTTTGTTCTGGGTTGAAATACAATTCCCAACTTAGCAATTCCCTAAATTAGTGGTTTCTGCTCTATCAGGCCAAGGTTAAATCTATCCATAAAAGGGTATATTAGATTGAAGGTGCGGATAGGGTCATCCTCAATAACTTCACACGCTACCGTGCATTTCCAAGTCTAATTCTGTCCGTAAAAGGGATACCTGTCATCCAGCGCCTAATTACTAGGCCTACAATTTATATTCAGCTAAATCTGTTGTTACTGCTGTGCCTGTATTAGTGTAATACGGTACCTAAATAGATAGCCATATAGTGTTAGGTGCCTATAAAAAAAGGCCTGAATTTGAATTCAATACATTGGGCCAAATAATTTTTTTCTTATTGTGGTGAACGGTAACAATGAGGAAAATATCTAGTAAGGGACGCGGACGCGAACATGGTCGTGGTGGTGTTAGTGGACCCTCTGGTGCTGGGAGAGGACGTGGCCGTTCTGCCACAGCCACACGTACTAGTGAACCAACTACCTCAGGTCCCAGTAGCCACCAGAATTTACAGCGATATTTGGTGGGGCCCAATGCCGTTCTAAGGATGGTAAGGCCTGAGCAGGTACAGGCATTAGTCAATTGGGTGGCCGACAGTGGATCCAGCAAGTTCACATTATCTCCCACCCAGTCTTCTGCAGAAAGCGCACAGATGGCGCCTGAAAACCAAGCCCATCAGTCTGTCATATCACCCCCATGCATATCAGGGAAACTGTCTGAGCCTCAAGTTATGCAGCAGTCTCTTATGCTGTTTGAAGACTCTGCTGCCAGGGTTTCCCAAGGGCATCCACCTAGCCCTTCCCCAGGGGTGGAAGAGATAGAATGCACTAACGCACAACCACTTATGTTTCCTGATGAGGACATGGGAATACCACCTCAGCACGTCTCTGATGATGACGAAACACAGGTGCCAACTGCTGCGTCTTTCTGCAGTGTGCAGACTGAACAGGAAGTCAGGGAGGAAGACTGGGTGGAAGACGATGCAGGGGACGATGAGGTCCTAGACCCCACATGGAATGAAGGTCGTGCCACTGACTTTCAGAGGAAGAGGCAGTGGTGAGACCGAGCCAACAGCATAGCAAAAGAGGGAGCAGTGGGCAAAAGCAGAACACCCGCCGCCAAGAGAGTCCGTCTGCTACTGGCCACCGCCATCTGGGACCGAGCACCCCAAAGGCAGCTTCAAGGAGTTCCCTGGCGTGGCAGTTCTTCAAACAATGTGCTGACGACAAGACCCGAGTGGTTTGCACGCTGTGCCATCAGAGCCTGAAGCGAGGCATTAACGTTCTGAACCTTAGCACAATCTGCATGACCAGGCACCTGCATGCAAAGCATGAACTGCAGTGGAGTAAACACCTTAAAAACAAGGAACTCACTCAGGCTCCCCTGCTACCTCTTCTGCTGCTGCCGCCGCCTCGGCCTCTTCCTCCGCCTCTGGAGGAACGTTGGCACCTGCCGCCCAGCAAACAGAGGATGTACCACCAACACCACCACCTCCGTCACCAAGCATCTCAACCATGTCACACGGCAGCGTTCAGCTCTCCATCTCACAAACATTTGAGAGAAAGCGTAAATTCCCACCTAGCCACCCTCGATCCCTGGCCCTGAATGCCAGCATTTCTAAACTACTGGCATATGAAATGCTGTCATTCAGGCTGGTGGACACAGAGTGCTTCAAACAGCTCATGTCGCTTGCTGTCCCACAGTATGTTGTTCCCAGCCGCCACTACTTCTCCAAGAGAGCCGTGCCTTCCCTGCACAACCAAGTATCCGATAAAATCAAGTGTGCACTGCGCAACGCCATCTGTGGCAAGGTCCACCTAACCACAGATACGTGGACCAGTAAGCACGGCCAGGGACGCTATATCTCCCTAACTGCACACTGGGTAAATGTAGTGGCGGCTGGGCCCCAGGCGAAGAGCTGTTTGGCGCACGTCCTTCCGCCGCCAAGGATTGCAGGGCAACATTCTTTGCCTCCTGTTGCCTCCTCCTCCTACTCGGCTTCCTCCTCCTCTTCTTCCACCTGCTCATCCAGTCAGCCACACACTTTCACCACCAACTTCAGCACAGACCGGGGTAAACGTCAGCAGGCCATTCTGAAACTCATATGTTTGGGGGACAGGCCCCACACCGCACAGGAGTTGTGGCGGGGTATAGAACAACAGACCGACGAGTGGTTGCTGCCGGTGATCCTCAAGCCCGGCCTGGTGGTGTGCGATAATGGGCGAAATCTCGTTGCAGCTCTGGGACTAGCCGGTTTGACGCACATCCCTTGCCTGGCGCATGTGCTGAATTTGGTGGTGCAGAAGTTCATTCACAACTACCCCGACATGTCAGAGCTGCTGCATAAAGTGCGGGCCGTCTGTGTGCGCTTCCGGCGTTCACATCCTGCCGCTGCTCGCCTGTCTGCGCTACAGCGTAACTTGGGCCTTCCCGCTCACCGCCTCATATGCAACGTGCCCACCAGGTGGAACTCCACCTAGCACATGCTGGACAGACTGTGCGAGCAGCAGCAGGCCATAGTGGAGTTTCAGCTGCAGCACGCAAGGGTCAGTCGCACTGCGGAACAGCACCACTTTACCACCAATGACTGGGCCTCCATGCGAGACCTGTGTGCCCTGTTGCGCTGTTTCGAGTACTCCACCAACATGGCCAGTGGCGATGACGCCGTTATCAGCGTTACAATACCACTTCTATGTCTCCTTGAGAAAACACTTAGGGCGATGATGGAAGAGGAGGTGGCCCAGGAGGAGGAGGAGGAGGAGGAGGAGGAAGAGGGGTCATTTTTAGCACTTTCAGGCCAGTCTCTTAGAAGTGACTCAGAGGGAGTTTTTTTGCAACAGCAGATGCCAGGTACAAATGTGGCCAGACAGGGCCCACTACTGGGGGACGAGGATGAGGAGGAGGTGGAGGAGGATGAGGATGAAGCATGTTCACAGCGGGGTGGCACCCAAAGCAGCTCGGGCCCATCACTGGTGCGTGGCTGGGGGGAAACGCAGGACGATGACGATACGCCTCCCACAGAGGACAGCTTGTCCTTACCTCTGGGCAGCCTGGCACACATGAGCGACTACATGCTGCAGTGCCTGCGCAACGACAGCAGAGGTGCCCACATTTTAACGTGTGCGGACTACTGGGTTGCCACCCTGCTGGATCCCCCGTACAAAGACAATGTGCCCACCTTACTTCCTGCACTGGAGCGAGATAGGAAGATGCGCGAGTACAAGCGCACGTTGGTAGACGCGCTACTGAGAGCATTCCCAAATTTCACAGGGGAACAAGTGGAAGCCCAAGGCGAAGGCAGAGGAGGAGCAAGAGGTCGCCAACGCAGATGTGTCACGGCCAGCTCCTCTGAGGGCAGGGCTAGCATGGCAGAGATGTGAAAAAGTTTTGTCACCACGCCACAGCTAACTGCACCACCACCTGATACGGAACGTGTTAGCAGGAGGCAACATTTCACTAACATGGTGGAACAGTACGTGTGCACACCCCTCCACGTACTGACTGATGGTTCGGCCCCATTCAACTTCTGGGTCTCCAAATTGTCCACGTGGCCAGAGCTAGCCTTTTATGCCTTGGAGGTGCTGGCCTGCCCGGCGGCCAGCGTTTTGTCTGAACGTGTATTCAGCACGGCAGGGGGCGTCATTACAGACAAACGCAGCCGCCTGTCTACAGCCAATGTGGACAAGCTGACGTTCGTAAAAATGAACCAAGCATGGATCCCACAGGACCTGTCCATCCCTTGTGCAGATTAGACATTTATAACTACCTCCCCTTAACCATATATTATTGTACTCCAGGGCACTTCCTCATTCAATCCTTTTTTTATTTTCATTTTACCATCATATTGCGGGGCAACCCAAAGTTGAATGAACCTCTCCTCTGTCTGGGTGCCGGGGCCTAAAAATATCTGACAGTGGCCTGTTCCAGTGTTGGGTGACATGAAGCCTGATTCTCTGCTATGACATGAAGCCTGATTCTCTGCTATGGGACCTCTCTCCTCTGTCTGGGTGCCGGGGCCTAAATATCTGACAATGGCCTGTTCCAGTGTTGGGTGAAGTGAAGCCTGATTCTCTGCTATGACATGAAGCCTGATTCTCTGCTATGACTTGAAGCCTGATTCTCTGCTATGACATGAAGCCTGATTCTCTGCTATGGGACCTCTCTCCTCTGTCTGGGTGCCGGGGCCTAAATATCTGACAATGGCCTGTTCCAGTGTTGGGTGATGTGAAGCCTGATTCTCTGCTATAACATGAAGCCTGATTCTCTGCTATGACTTGAAGCCTGATTCTCTGCTATGACACGAAGCCTGATTCTCTGCTATGGGACCTCTCTCCTCTGTCTGGGTGCCGGGGCCTAAAAATATCTGACAATGGCCTGTTCCAGTGGTGGGTGACATGAAGCCTGATTCTCTGCTATGACATGAAGATTGATTCTCTGCTATGGGACCTCTCTCCTCTGTCTGGGTGCCGGGGCCTAAATATCTGACAATGGCCTGTTCCAGTGTTGGGTGACGTGAAGCCTGATTCTCTGCTATGACATGAAGCCTGATTCTCTGCTATGACTTGAAGCCTGATTCTCTGCTATGACATGAAGCCTGATTCTCTGCTATGGGACCTCTCTCCTCTGTCTGGGTGCCGGGGCCTAAATATCTGACAATGGCCTGTTCCAGTGTTGGGTGAAGTGAAGCCTGATTCTCTGCTATGACATGAAGCCTGATTCTCTGCTATGACTTGAAGCCTGATTCTCTGCTATGACATGAAGCCTGATTCTCTGCTATGGGACCTCTCTCCTCTGTCTGGGTGCCGGGGCCTAAAAATATCTGACAGTGGCCTCTTCCAGTGGTGGGTGACGTGAAGCCTGATTCTCTGCTATGCTATGAAGCCTGATTCTCTGCTATGGGACCTTTCTCCTCTGTCTGGGTGCCAGGGCCTAAAAATATCTGACAATGGCCTGTTCCAGTGGTGGGTGACATGAAGCCTGATTCTCTGCTATGACATGAAGCCTGATTCTCTGCTATGGGACCTCTCTCCTCTGTCTGGGTGTCGGGGCCTAAATATCTAACAATGGCCTGTTCCAGTGGTGTGTGACGTGAAGCCTGATTCTCTGCTATGACATGAAGCCTTATTCTCTGCCATGAGACCTCTCTCCAATTGATATTGGTTAATTTTAATTTATTTTATTTTTATTTTAATTCATTTCCCTATCCACATTTGTTTGCAGGGGATTTACCTACATTTTGCTGCCTTTTGCAGCCCTCTAGCCCTTTCCTGGGCTATTTTACAGCCTTTTTAGTGCCGAAAAGTTCGGGTCCCCATTGACTATAATGGGGTTCGGGTTCAGGGTGAAGTTCGGGTCGAGTTCGGATCCCGAACCCGAACATTTCCGGGAAGTTCGGCCGAACTTCTCGAACCCGAACATCCAGGTGTTCGCTCAACTCTACTTGTTAGGTCAATACACTACCCACACTCCTCAATGAATGCCTTGAGGGGTGTAGTTTCCAAAAAGGAGTCACTTTTTGGGGGTTTACTTTCTAGGGCTACCTCAGGGTTTCTTAAAATGTAACATGTCATCCAAAAACCATCTCAGCAAAAGCTGCCCTCCAAAAACCATATGGAGCTCCTTTCCTACGGTGCGCAAATACATCAGTTTACTACCAGTGCTCCGTCGTGCTTTTGATCCATGACTCCGCTACATATCTTGAGGATTGAGGACCTATTAAAGTCAATAGGTCCACATCCGTAACACGGAGTGCACACAGCTGGTGTCCATATACGGCCTCATGCAAACAAATGTATGCCGCTGTGAATTTGCGGTCCCCAATGCATATGCACTGTCTGTGTGGGCTGCACTTTCAGATGCAGACCTATATGACTAGTATGGTTTCATGATCTATCTGCACTGCAAAAAAAGTGCATGTGGTACTCTTTTGCGCTGCGGATGGATGGACAGAAATGCCATGGAAGTACTTTATAGTGTTTCCATGGCTTTCTGCTATGTGCCTTCACTTTACAACTCTCCGTATACTGCGGTATGCAGACCCATTCAAATGATGGCTCATGCACACAAGCTTGCTGCCCACTCTGTGCCTATGCATGGGCACCATCCGTATGGCCGCTGCCAACGGACACAGACCCATTTAACTTGAATGGGTTTGTAATCCGTCCCCACTGCAAAAAGTATATAACAAGTGGATGGGTCTGCATCTGTGATGTGGTGCAAAAAGGTCCGGTTCTTCTATATTGCGGACCTGCTGTTTGCAGGCCGCAATACGGGCCCCAGCCAACTACGGCCATGTGTATGAGCCCTGAATCAGCATCCCCATATATGTGGACCAGCCATTTGCAACCCACAATATGGGCACGGACAGCCAGCGCCAATGTGTATGAGGCCTAAGGGGGAGTTTACATCGCCGATTCTTTTTCCGTTCTTCTGATTTGTCAGAAAGTATCCTGTAAAAAATGGATCCTTTTGCATTTGTTTTAGCCATTTCTGTCTGAGATTAGTTTTTTTCAGAACTTTTGTTCTGTCTGTAAAAACTTATCTCAGACACAAATGGCTAAAACGGATGCCTAATGTGCAGAACATATGCAACAGGATCCCTTTTTTATATATATATTTTTTTTTCAGGCTACCCTTTTTTCTGACGGATCATAAGAATGGAAACAGAAACGGCGATTTGAACGCCCCCTAAAAGTCATCACTATCTGATCGGAGAGGGTCCAACACCTGAGACCACGCCTCTCAGAAGTGTGATTGTAGCTTAGCCTGGGCCAGTGACGGCATGTTTATTGGTCACATGACCTAGGGGCAGCTCCCCCACATAGAAGTAAATGGGGCTGCAATACCATATATAGCCATTATACAAGGTACCGTGCTGTGCTTGGTGAGCTGTGAAAAGAATGCACTGCTATCTGGAGCACCATGAGATCTTGAGACAGTTGTTTGTCAGGCCCATAGAAACACCTAGAAGCACTTCTGTGTGCTTTCGGGTCTGTACAGGGAGTGCAGAATTATTAGGCAAGTTGTATTTTTGAGGATTAATTTTATTATTGAACAACAACCATGTTCTCAATGAACCCAAAAAACTCATTAATATCAAAGCTGAATATTTTTGGAAGTAGTTTTTAGTTTGTTTTTAGTTTTAGCTATTTTAGGGGGATATCTGTGTGTGCAGGTGACTATTACTGTGCATAATTATTAGGCAACTTAACAAAAAACAAATATATACCCATTTCAATTATTTATTTTTACCAGTGAAACCAATATAACATCTCAACATTCACAAATATACATTTCTGACATTCAAAAACAAAACAAAAACAAATCAGTGACCAATATAGCCACCTTTCTTTGCAAGGACACTCAAAAGCCTGCCATCCATGGATTCTGTCAGTGTTTTGATCTGTTCACCATCAACATTGCGTGCAGCAGCAACCACAGCCTCCCAGACACTGTTCAGAGAGGTGTACTGTTTTCCCTCCTTGTAAATCTCACATTTGATGATGGACCACAGGTTCTCAATGGGGTTCAGATCAGGTGAACAAGGAGGCCATGTCATTAGATTTTCTTCTTTTATACCCTTTCTTGCCAGCCACGCTGTGGAGTACTTGGACACGTGTGATGGAGCATTGTCCTGCATGAAAATCATGTTTTTCTTGAAGGATGCAGACTTCTTCCTGTACCACTGCTTGAAGAAGGTGTCTTCCAGAAACTGGCAGTAGGACTGGGAGTTGAGCTTGACTCCATCCTCAACCCGAAAAGGCCCCACAAGCTCATCTTTGATGATACCAGCCCAAACCAGTACTCCACCTCCACCTTGCTGGCGTCTGAGTCGGACTGGAGCTCTCTGCCCTTTACCAATCCAGCCACGGGCCCATCCATCTGGCCCATCAAGACTCACTCTCATTTCATCAGTCCATAAAACCTTAGAAAAATCAGTCTTGAGATATTTCTTGGCCCAGTCTTGACGTTTCAGCTTGTGTGTCTTGTTCAGTGGTGGTCGTCTTTCAGCCTTTCTTACCTTGGCCATGTCTCTGAGTATTGCACACCTTGTGCTTTTGGGCACTCCAATGATGTTGCAGCTCTGAAATATGGCCAAACTGGTGGCAAGTGGCATCTTGGCAGCTGCACGCTTGACTTTTCTCAGTTCATGGGCAGTTATTTTGCGCCTTGGTTTTTCCACACGCTTCTTGCAACCCTGTTGACTATTTTGAATGAAACGCTTGATTGTTCGATGATCACGCTTCAGAAGCTTTGCAATTTTAAGAGTGCTGCATCCCTCTGCAAGATATCTCACTATTTTTGACTTTTCTGAGCCTGTCAAGTCCTTCTTTTGACCCATTTTGCCAAAGAAAAGGAAGTTGCCTAATAATTATGCACACCTAATATAGGGTGTTGATGTCATTAGACCACACCCCTTCTCATTACAGAGATGCACATCACCTAATATGCTTAATAGGTAGTAGGCTTTCGAGCCTATACAGCTTGGAGTAAGACAACATGCATAAAGAGGATGATGTGGTCAAAATACTCATTTGCCTAATAATTCTGTACACAGTGTATCTCTGCACTGCAAAAGATATGATGTCCTATCTTTTGCCATATTTTGTGCATAGTGGGTGGATCCAATGAAATCAATGGGTCCATACCCCGATATGAAGTTCACATTGCTGCTGCCCATGTTTTGAAGACCACTATTTGCTGTCTGCAACATGGGCAAGGTGACCATACGGTCGTGTAAATGAGCACTTATGGTAAAGTAAGTGCACGCTCTTTCAGTCTGGTTGCCTAGCGCCAAGTGTGTATTAGACAGTATGAAAATCAACATATAGCTGGGGAAACACTGCTATACCGGAAACAAGGGTGTATCTGACATATAGCTGGGGAAACACCGCTATACCGGAGACAAGGGTGTATCTGACAGCATGAAAATCAACATACAGTTGCAACTAAAAGTATGTGAACCCTTTGGAATGATATGGATTTCTGCACAAATTGGTCATAAAATGTGATCTGATCTTCATCTAAGTCACAACATTAGACAATCACAGTCTGCTTAAACTAATAACACACAAAGAATTAAATGTTACCATATTTTTATTGAACACACCATGTAAACATTCACAGTGCAGGTGGAAAAAGTATGTGAACCCCTAGACTAATGACATCTCTAAGAGCTAATTGGAGTGAGGTGTCAGCCAACTGGAGTCCAATCAATGAGATTGGAAAACGTATCTTAGCTTGTCACTGTGGAGTGATCAAGCTGGTAGACGATCATAAGGCGCATTACCACGACCCGGTACAGGATGCAATAAAGTTTATTTTGAGACAACGCATTTCGGGGTCTCGAGTCTGTGTCACCCTAGTTTTTTGTGCAGCTGGGTGTGTACTGCCTGGTTTCTTTTAAAAAAGGCGCATGTCCGTACCTTAATTTTGTTCTTGTTACACTTTGAGTGAGTGTAGCGGTTCACCGCTACAGTCCTATGTGCGGCACGTGTAGAAAGGCCTGCGCGCCCTTTCTACACGTGCCGCACATAGGACTGTAGCGGTGAACCGCTACACTCACTCAAAGTGTAACAAGAACAAAATTAAGGTACGGACATGCGCCTTTTTTAGAAGAAACCAGGCAGTACACACCCAGCTGCACAAAAAACTAGGGTGACACAGCTTGATAAAGGGGCCGTCGAGACCCCGAAACGCGTTGTCTCAAAATAAACTTTATTGCATCCTGTACCGGGTCGTGGTAATGCGCCTTATGACCGTCTACCAGCTTGATCACTCCACAGTGACAAGCTAAGATACGTTTTCCAATATATACCCGGGTGGCGACTTGGCCTTCCTCCCAAGGGGCTTCTTGATGCATCTGGCAGCACCGACCTGCACCTTTTATACTTAACAGCTCACCTGCAATACAGTTGCACTTAACTTCGGTGCAACCATAACAGGTGAGTCTATCGCATCCACCAGCTCTTTGAAAGAAGCTGTTGTACCTCGATTTACTTACCCTATGTCACGGCCATGGCTATGACCGTGACTCCTTAACCGCATGCGGTTGCCTGCGGTTTGTTTTTGGTAGTTCAACCACAGGTGAGGGCTACTTGTGTGTTGCCTCACTTGTGGTTGCCGCGGGCAACATGTGGTTGGAGATTGTCGCAGATAGCAGCCTGAGCTGGTGCTAGGCAGCTTGCGGCATCTTCATGCGGTTACACCTAGCTACCGCTTTGTTAGGTGTGTGTGTATGTATGTATGGTGTGCACGGGGTTTTATGTTACGTGTGCACTGGGACCTTTCCCTTCACTGTGGCTGCTCGCAGCAACGTTTTGTATAGTGTGTACATGTGGTGGCAGTGTCCCGGCCTTCGGGCTGACTCCCAGGACATGGTAGCCACCCATGTCGTTGCCTGCAGCAACAGCCACAGTGTGACCTTCGTTTTGACACTTCCCCTTTAAGTTGTGTTTTCCCTTCTGTGGTATTGGAAGGGTTAACTCCCTTTCTGTGTGTCTGAGTCACGGGGTGTGTCTGATTGTTGGGTGTGGCCTCTTGGCCTATAAAGCCTCACGGTTTTCCCAGGTCTGCAGGTTGCTTCAGCCATGCTTAGCTGAAGCAGCCTCCTGTGTTTACTACCTGCCAGTGAGAGCCACCCCTGTGGTCATAACCATAATGTCATATTTAAGTTTATGTCTAGTTATGTGTGATGTCTATTTGATGTTTCCTTGTGATTTTGTGCAGCTATGGATCTGGGTCCCTGTGTGGGGATGCGTTGTGATCTGCACCCTGCCAGCACAGGGATCCAGTCAGCAAGGCTGTGGCAGGTAGGTGGAACTCCTTGTTCACCTGCCATATCCATAGAGCTGTTTATGTTCCCCCTTTTTCAGCAGCTTGGCCATTGAGACTTCTGCTCCTCCGTGCCTAGGAGGAGTGGGTTGTCTTACCCTGCTCCTTAGCCCAGGGACCGGACGGAGGGTAAGTCAGGGCTCCTAGGTTCCTGCGCATGGGTCCTCCTACCTTTAAGGTCGGCCCATGCAGATAGGAGTTAGGGTCAGGTTAGGGACGCTGTAGGAGGTGACCTGCTCCCTAATCCTGTTGTCCTGGCCGAGCAGCCATAACATCATCTGGCATCGCACGGCTGAGGATTTCCCCCATCCTCAGCCGTGACACCCTATGAGCGCCTTTCTCACCCTTTGGCCGTTACCTTACAATCAATGAGATGAGATGGGAGGTGTTGGTTACAGCTGTCCTGCCCTATAAAAAACACACGCCAGTTCTGGGTTTGCTTTTCACAAGAAGCATTGCCTGATGTGAATGATGCCTTGCACAAAAGAGCTCTCAGAAGACCTACGATTAAGAATTGTTGACTTGCATAAAACTGGAAAGGGTTATAAAAGTATCTCCAAAAGTCTTGCTGTTCATCAGTCCATGGTAAGACAAATTGTCTATAAATGGAGAAATGGAGCTACTCTCCCTAGGAGTGGCCGTCCTGTAAAGATGACTGCAAGAGCACAACGCAGACTGCTCAATGAGATGAAGAAGAATCCTAGAGGAAGCGTGAAGCGAAACGATCAACGGGCGGCTGCTCCAGACTGGGTCAGTAACATATGTGACTTAATGTATTTTTCCCTTTAGCAGCCTCACATCGTAGGGGTGCACAAGGATAACACCGCCCTGCACGGACCAATGCTGTGCGGTGTATTACAGTTTGTGTGCACTATGCTATATGAGCCCCACCTGTTTGATGCTGCTAATTGTGTGTATACTAGTCCCTTATGGTCTGGAGCTCACTCACTAAATTTTCTGATACACTTCTGTGTTTCCATGGTTGCTGCTTTATGTAATTTTTAAACATATTATTAATGTATTGTATATGGATGTTTAATAAAGGATTAATTGACAATATTTACTTGTGTGCTAGCTTTCTGAGCACTATAGGTGATATACGAATAACTTCACGCGAGATATTTACGGTATTTATTTTTTGGTGTTTTAAGAATCCTAGAGTGTCAGCTAAAGACTTACAAAAGTCTCTGGCATATGCTAACATCCCTGTTAGCGAGTCTACGATACGTAAAACACTAAACAAGAATGGATTTCATGGGAGGTAACCACAGAGGAAGCCATTGCTGTCCAAAAAAAACATTGCTGCACGTTTACAGTTTGCACAAGAGCAGCTGGATGTTCCACAGCAGTATTGGCAAAATATTCTGTGGAGAGATGAAACCAAAGTTGAGTTGTTTGGAAGAAACACACAACACTGTGTGTGGAGAAAAAGACACACAGCACACCAACATCCCAACTGTGAAGTATGGTGGTGGGGGCATCATGGTTTGGGGCTGCTTTGCTGCATCAGGGCCTGGTCGGATTGCTATCAACGAAGGAAAAATGAATTCCCAAGTTTATCAAGACATTTTGCAGGAGAACTTAAGGCCATCTGTCCACCAGCTGAAGCTCAACAGACGATGGGTGTTGCAACAGGACAACAACCCAAAGCATAGAAGTAAATCAACAACAGAATGTCTTAAACAGAAGAAAATACGCCTTCTGGAGTGGCCCAGTCAAATTCCTGACCTCAACCCGATTGAGATGCTGTGGCATGACCTCAAGAAAGCGATTCACACCAGACATCCCAAGAATATTGCTGAACTGAAACAGTTCTGTAAAGAGGAATGGTCAAGAATTACTCCTGACCGTTGTGCACGTCTAATCTGCAACTACAGGAAACGTTTGGTTGAAGTTATTGCTCCCAAAGGAGGTTCAACCAGTTATTAAATCCAAGTGTTCACATACTTTTTCCACCTGCACTGTGAATGTTTACATGGTGTGTTTAATAAAAACATGGTAACATTTAATTCTTTGTGTGTTATTAGTTTAAGCAGACTGTGATTGTCTATTGTTGTGACTTAGATAAAGATCAGATCACATTTTATGACCAATTTGTGCAGAAATACATATAATTCCAAAGGGTTCACATACTTTTTCTTGCAACTGTATAGCCGGGGAAACAACGGTATACCGGAGACAAGTGTGTATCTGACATATAGCTGGGGAAACACTGCTATACCGGGGACAAGTGTGTATCTGACATATAGCCGGGGAAACACTGCTATACCGAAGACAAGTGTGTATCTGACATATAGCCGGGGAAACACTGCTATACCGAAGACAAGTGTGTATCTGACTTTTGTGATATTAATTAAAAAGTGATATACAATATGATAGCATAGTCTCATCAGACCACTTTGATTACTGTGACTCACTGAGGGATAGCAGAGATGAGTGTGTATGCAACCATTTGTAGCAAAAAAAAGTGTGCAAAGAGAAGTGTGTAGCTATATGTTCTAACAGACAATACCTTACACAGAATCCCTAGCCATAGACACACATATTATACAGACACACTGCTAAATATGTATTTGCACAAAAATAAGGTATATAAAATGTATATACACACACATAAATGGTCTGTATAACATGTGCATATATTGTTTACTTCATAACTCCATATTACTATGCATTGCTGGAGATCAAAAGCCTTACTAGTGAAAATAGGAAATATCTGCTAACATAAACATGATTACAATGTCTGTGATTGGAATAGTGCTCTGTGTATCACTGTAATACACCTCTGGAGGAGGTGAAAAACACAGCTAGAGTCAGTGTACTGTCTAGTACATGGAAGAAAACTGAGCATGCTCCCTGGAGTACTGGGCTCTGAATGATGATGTAATAAGTGTAGCTATAAGGGTACATTCACACGTCTGTAAGTGTTTTGCGGATCCACGGACACACATTGCCGGTGTTCTGTGAAAATCTGCTGCCCATAAAAATCTGCTGCCCTCGTCACTTCCAGTAGTGACGTAGCAGCATAGGAAGGCTCAGAAGGAGGTGTGTCGCTGACCTCGCCACCTCAGTGGCTGAAAAGAAGGTGTGTTTGTGCCAGCGCAGAACCAACTAGGGTAGCAAAATTTCACAGCCAGTGCATGTGAACGCGCCGAGGGGGGGGGGGGGGGCTGCAGGTTAGATTTATGTCCCACCGCGCATGCGCCCAGGAAAGTGAAAAAAAAGTTCAGACCATACTTGGTGGCGCTGATGCAGAAAAGAAGGTCATCACTCTAGGAAGTACCATTAAAGGTAATCTTTTAGTAAAGTAAGTCTACGCGTTTCGGGGGTAGAACATCCCCCTTCTTCAGGACAATAAAAAATTATTACATTTAAAACAGGCTACTTGCAGTTGTTATAAGCACTCTGTTTGAGCGCAATGTGTGCGAGTCACATGGGTGGAGGGGAGGTAGGGGGCGTGAAAGTTTGCGCGGTCGCTAGGATACTGACACTCCCCTTAGATTGAAGTGGCCAATCGTTTCATCTTATGGGCTGTACTATTCTTTTGCTTTCTGTTTTTTTACTCTTACCAGTGACGTACCCTGGGTGGAGGTATTTCTAATTGATCCGGCATCGGGGTGACGTCAGTGGGGCGGGGTCTGGAGGGGCCGTCCCTTCAATGATGCCGGTGGGCCGGTCTTGTAGTGACGTAACAGTCCCTGGTGTTATCTTTCATGGGCAGGCTTCCGCATGACGCTTTTTGGGGGCGGAGATAGGATCTTGCTCCTAATTGGTTTTTATTATTCTGGGCGTGTGTTTGGTGATGACGCAGTGTGGTCACATGATTTCTCCTTTTTCCCCCCTGTCAGGTGACTGTTGTCCACTCCTCCTCCTATGTGTCCGACTGTCATCAGAGGTAAACAAGCCCGGTGAGTGTATTCCTCGGTCTGTCACCTATGTGGGAGAGAGACTTCTGCCGTGCAGCATTTTTTATATATATGCTGATGTGTCCGGTCCACTATTGTTGGATTGGGCATACTCGGATATTGCGTCGCATATATCAGGTCGGGACTGGAGGGGCGGGGCTGAGTGAAGGGATCGCACTAATGCGATAGTTCTACAGAAAACCTGCCGCGTTATATTGTATGGTAGGTGGTGCTTGGTATAGATGATGAGATCAGTGGAACAATTAATAAAAAGCTAAAAAATCTCTAAAAAATCTTAATAGAACTCTTTTGGTTTAAAAAGGTGTTGTATATATATATAAATATTAGATGAATAAACATATATATGTGTAATTAATAGATGAATAATTAGATAAAAAGATAAAAAATAGATAATAAATAAATAAATTGTGTGGATCCTCCATTCTTTTTTCACAGCCTCTGTTATAGGTTACAGGATAGTCTCGCTAATCTCATTGAGCCCATGTGGGGTAAGGGTGTCTAGTTGATAGATCCAGTATACCTCTCTTCTCTGGAGGCTACTGAATCTATTGTATGGGTTGTCTGGGATGTAATCTATAGGATTGATTTTTAGTGTATGTTTGTTTTTTTCTGGTGTTATGGCGCAGTGTCGTGAAATGCTGTGTTTTGGGCATAATTTTTGTATGTTGTGTCTGTGTTGATTGACTCTACAATGCAGCTCTTGGGTGGTCCGCCCCACATATTGGAGTCCGCATATACACTCTATGAGGTATATTACATAACTGCTTTTGCAGTTTAGGTGGTATTTTATTGAGAACGTGGCACCGTTTTTTGTTGAACTGAAATTTTTGCTATTGTGCACAATTATGTTGCAGCAAAGGCAGCGTTTTGTGCCACATCTAAAGCTGCCTGCTAGCTCTTTTTTATTTTCTTTAGGTTTTTTTTAATTTCTTTTCCCTTTGCTGGGGGCTAGGGTGTTTTTTATAGTTGGGGCTCTTCTGTAGATGACAGCGGGTTTTTCTGGGAGATGTTTTTCAAGGTAGGGGTCACTTTTTAGAATATGCCAGTGTTTTGTCAGAATGTCTTGAATAACTTTTTTTGAAGTATTGTACTGTGTGATCAGGTTTAGGTGTTTGGGGTATTTTTCTGTTCCTGTCTCTTTTTCTCCTTTTGTGTTTGTTAGGCACTCCCTTTGCGTTGTTTTTTTGCTCTTTTGGTATGCATTTTTTATTATTCCCTTTGGGTAGCCTTTTTCGATAAATCTTTTCTGGATAATTTTTGCTTGTTCTACAAAGTCGGTGTCTTCTGTGCTATAGGGAATGTTTTGAAGCCATTTTTTGTGGTGAAAACTTTTGTAATGAATATAACTATTCGTATCTACTTTTTTAAAATATGTTTTGGTTATAAGGGTATTGTTTTTAATGGTGATGGAGATGTCTAGGAAGTCTATTTCGTTTCTGTTGTAATTGGGGGTGAAGGTGATTCCCCAGCTGGTCCTATTTAGTTCGTCACAGAAACCTAATGCAGATTGTTCGTCCCCTTCCCAGATAATAAAGAGATCATCGATGTATCTTTTATAATACACAATGTGTTTGGATGTCTCTACGTTACCGTGGATATGTGTGTCCTCAAAGCAGCCCATAAAGATGTTCGCGAAGGCCGGTGCCACTTTCGTACCCATCGCGGTCCCCCGGCATTGGTGGTATGTGGTGTCATTGTAAATGAAAAAATTATTTTTGAGGACGAAATGTAGACTCTCTACTAAGAATTGAATTTGTGGTGGTTTTAAAGAGGTGTCATTTCTTAGGGTGGTCTCTACACATTTAATACCCAGCTCATGTTGAATATTTGAGTACAATGCCGTTACATCCATAGTCAGTAAAGCGTATGTGTCTTTCCATGTTATTTTCTCAATTTCCTGGATTAACTGTCTAGAATCCTGTAAATAGCTTGGAAGCTTGCGGACGTACGGTTGGAGGAACAGATCGAGATAGTGTGATATATTGCTTGTGGTTGAATTTGTGTTTGACACAATGGGTCTTCCCGGTGGTTTTTCAGAGTTTTTATGTATTTTTGGTAAGTGGTAAAAATATGGATTGGAGGGAGCTTTCGGAATGAGTAAATTTTTTTCTTTTTTATTTATATATTGTTGTTCATATGCATGTTTTACTAGGTTTTTTAACCTCTTGTTTATATCTGGGAAGGGGTTTTCTGGTGTCACACGGTAATACTCAGTGTTGCTAAGAATGTTTTGGGATTCTGTTTCATAATCCTCTATATTTTGGATTACTATACCCCCTCCCTTGTCTGCCGGACGTATTATTATGCTCTCGTTATCTTTTAAACTTTTCATAGCACGTACTTCGCCGTGTGTTAGGTTTCCGCTAATAGAGGATCTTTTTTGTTCTTCATTTTTTTGGGAGATTTTTTTCAAGTCTACTGTTATTAAATCAAAGAAAGTGGGTATGAAATGTCCTTCTTTGTGCACGCGCATGCGCCGGGAGCCTCAGCAGCGTTACAGGGAAGGCAAAAATTATGGGGCAGTGCGCACGCGCGGCCGACAGGGAGACATCTCATACCGAAAATGTTCTATTAAATCTCCCTACCTCTCACAGAGCACGCGCGGGGTCTGATCATCTGGAGTATCCTGACTGTACTATCAGGTCAGTCTCTCCCTGCTCCCAACACTCTCAGACATGTGGGGTCTGCGCAGTATATGGGGGCTGCCTGCGCACAGTATATTGGGGGGTCTGTGCATTATATGGGGTGCTGTCAGCGCAGTATATGGGGGGCTGCCTGCGCACAGTATATTGGGGGGGTCTGTGCATTATATGGGGTGCTGTCAGAGCAGTATATTGGGGGTGTCTGCGCAGTATATTAGGGGTGTCTGCGCAGTATATGGGGGGCTGTCTCTGCAATATATTGGGGGGCGTCTGCGCAATATATTGGGGGGCGTCTGCGCAATATATTGGGGGGCGTCTGCGCAATATATGGGGTACTTTCTGCGCAGTATATTTTGTGGGGGTCTACGCAGTATATTGGGGGGTGTCTGCACAGTATATTTTGTGGGGGTCTTCGCAGTATATTGGGGTGGTCTTTGCAGTAGATTGGGGGGTCTGTGAAGTATATTGGGGTCGCCTGTGCGTTAGATGTTTGGGGGCAGTGTATTAGATGGGGGGGCTGTGCGTTAGATGAGGGGCAGTGTATTACATGGGGGCTGTGCGTTACATGTGGGGGGGCAGTGTATTATATTTGGGGGAGCTGTGCAGCACGTGTGGCCTGTGTGTAAGCTGTGTACAACTTTAGTTTCACCCAAAAATATTTTTTTCCTAGATCTCATATGCCATGGCATGCTTTTTGCTATGAAACTGCAGCCATCTAGTCAGTCAGAGAAGGATGAGAAGCTGCCCCCCAGCCAGAGGGACTGCCCCACATCTGGCACCAAATCCGTCGCTCACTGGATTCTGTAATCTCCGTCTCCCACAATCTGTGTGTCTGTCTATGCTGTATATATGTGGACCGTAAGTCTGCATGCACTGTGTCTGTTCTGCCATTTACTCTAACCTGTTTTTGTTTTTTTTGTGGTTTTTTTTGTGTGTCACAACTCTGACAAGCATATTCTCCTATGGAACACGAAGTACCTGAAGTGGAATGAAGAAGCCCATGTTTGAGGCCCGCACCCTGGCTGGAGCTTTGAATTTATAAGTATTGAAGGGGCATCTGACACGTGACAAGCTGCTCCTGTTTGCACAGCTACTTCAACATTGTGTACTGTGATCACCGCTAGTTCAGAGGTAGGTAACCTTAGGCCGTCCAGAAGCTGTGAATTAGATCTCCCATAATGCTTTGCCAGCATTATGGGAGGTGTAGTCCAAAACATCTGGAATATCAAATGCGTATGAATGAAAAGCATGGTGTGTGTGAATGGTCAGTAACAAGGGTTGAAGCCTTGACGTGGCGTTACTGCTCACATGTGTATCCATGTGCCAATTCAACCAATGATGGAGAATTAAACAACCGTATCTCCTACACACTGCTTACACCGTGACCGTATCTCCTACACACTGCTACTCTTTTTATTATAAAAGTACAAAACTTTACAAAATAAAACAATTTCAAATAAAACAATACTCCTAAAACAGTGTTATTACTGGCCCAGCCACATCCACACTCACATTCATGCCACAACAACATATCAAGCTTAACAACTAACCTTATAACCATAAAACTTACCTGGCCGCCCGGCTGTAAAACCCAAACAAAAATAGGACTAATCGTTATAAACAGAAAAGTATATAATAAACAGAAAATAACAAACATAAACATAAATAAATAAATAAAGGCGACCTTTGCCAAAAAAACAACAAGGCGACTTAGCCAAATATATACATAATAATGAATATATTATTTTTAAATTATTATTATTTTTTTATATTTATTAATTAATTTTTTTTCTCCCGTCACCTGTTTATAGAAAAATCACCAATCTAACCTATTCTATCCCTACTTACACTATCCTTTTACCCATCAGCCGACACCCAGGGCTGACCTTCGCCTCATGTCTCTATCATGTCCGCATAGTCCAAGGCCAGCCCTTCCTTCACCACCCACATCTAGCCCCTCGCCCCATGTCCTCCCATGTCCGCATAGTCCAGGGCTAGATGCAGGCCTCCCCACTCAAAACACAAAAGGACACATAAAAATACCCCCCCTCCCCCACCCCCCCAACCTAACTAATCCCAACTTTCCCTCCTCTAGCAAACATAACTCACATAACTACATAACGACTTAAAGGGTTTCTACCACTTTGTTTTTACATAATTAGCTTTCAGACACTAGCGATCCGCTAGTGTCTGCTCTACCAAACAATCCTAGTATAATAGCTTTTTGTGCAGCGGTTTCGCAAAGAAACTAACTTATATTGATATGCTAATGAGCCTCTAATGAGCTCGGTCTACCTTCACAAAATGCCGCCGCCCAGCGTGTCCCTCCAGCCCGCCCATCTCCTCCGGAATGCGATCCTCCCTGTGAGCCAGCGGACAAATTCTCACGCATGCGCCATGCGCGTTTGTATTCGGCGCATGCGCAGTGAATGTCTGACTGCTCCCTGCTCAGACATCTCCACTGCGCCTGCGCCGATGACGTCATAGTGCTCCGAGGAACAGGCGCAGTGGAGATGTCTGTGCAGAAAGCGGTCAGACATTAACTGCGCCTGCGCCGAATACAGACGCGCACGACGCATGCGCGAGAATTCGTCCGCTGGCTCACAGGGAGGATCGCATTCCGGAGGAGATGGGCGGGCTGGAGGGACGCGCTGGGCGGCGGCATTTTATTAGGATTGTTTGGTAGAGCAGACACTAGCGGATCGCTAGTGTCTGAAAGCTAATTATGTGAAAACAAAGTGGTAGAAACCCTTTAACTGTACAATCTCCCGAAGGCCCAAGTTCGGTCTTTGCAAGACTTTTTGAAAACCTCAACTTACTATAAAACAAAAATCTAGTGTGGAAGCGTCAGCCCACCACCAGGAACAGTATGACTAGACTTATGGTACATCAAAAGCAAAGCCTCTCCAGAGGAGAGAGGCCCTACTGGTCTCATACCATGTGTAGAACCTAACCACTATGCTAACTAAAAAACTTGTGCACGGGTCCCTCCTTCCCAGATCTCTGAACACTCCATAGGCCCACTCCGCATAGGAGAGGCTGGCTAGCCTGGGCCAGCCAATGGAAGCTCCCACCCGTTCATACACCTCTGTATTAAAAGGACAATGAAGCAGGAAGTGCTCCATACTTTCCAGTATAGAGACGCACTCCTCCCGGGGACAACCCTTTTCCTCAGAGTTCCTGTACTTCAGGTTGTCACTTACATACAGCCTCCCGTGAAAGCAGTGCCAAGCCAAGTCCCAAAACTTCAAGGGGATCCTTGCCGAATTTAGCAACTGTAACCCCTTGTCTAGATCCCGGCTTGGGCAATCCTTGAGGGCCAAGGGCTTCTGAAAGTGGGACAACAAGACCCTCTCGTCAAGGGATCTCCTTGACAGAGTCCTGATTTCCCTCACCTCCAAACCCCACCGGCGGATCATTTTCAGAATCAGGGTGACATAAGCCAGAAGATATCCGTGAGGCGTACGCAAGTCCTTCACTCGCCCTCCTGTCTCCCATTCCTGGAAGAAAGGCCAAAACCACCCCCTGCAGGAGACTATCCACGGAGGAGCCCTCCCCATCCAGAGGTTTGCCAAATTTATCTTAACAAAGGTGTTCACGAGAAACACCACGGGGTTGACCATAGATAACCCCCCTAGTCTCCTCGTGCGATAATCACCTCTCTCTTGATCAGGTTCAGCCTATTCCCCCATAAAAGCTGGAAGAACAGGCTATAAACCCGAGTCCAGAGAGGCTCTGGCAAGATACACACGCTGCCCAAATAGATAAGCAAAGGGAGAAGGTAAGTCTTGATCAGATTCATCCTTTCCCTGAGGGTCAAAGACCAACCCTTCCACTGGCCAACCTTCTGAGCGGCGATCTTGAGCCTGTCATCCCAATTTTGGGTGGGATAATCCCCATGGCCGAAATGGATGCCTAGAACTTTTGCTGACGACTGGGGCCCCGGAAGGGTGTCCGGGAGATCAAAAACTGGATCACCCCCTCCCAGCCAGAGACTCTCGCATTTATCCCGATTGATCATGGACCCGGATGCCTCCGAGTAGCGGCCCACCTCAGACATCACGTACTCCGCCTCGCCTCTCGAGGACACAAAAACGGTGACATCATCGGCGTACGCTACTGCCCTCAGAGTGGCTTCCAGTGCTGCCGGATCCATCCCGACTCCTGCCAACGGACCACGATTGATCCTCTTAAGAAAGGGATCGATCGCGAACACGTATAAAAGCGGGCTCAAAGGACAACCCTGACGAACGCCAGACCCAACCTCGAAAGAGCAGCCAGACCAACCGTTCACAAGCGGGAAACTCTCCGCCCCGCATACAAGATCTTTAACCAATCAACAAACCCCCCCCCCCCCCCGGCAGGCCGAACTTCAGAAGGACCGACCAGAGGTACTCGTATTCACCCGATCAAACGCCTTTGCCTGATCTAAGGACAGCATGTACCCCTTCCAGTGACCCGCTCTACTCCGCTCCACTGCCTCCCGGACACCGAGCACAGCACTAAAAGTACTGCAGCCCGGAACCAAGCAATGCTAGGCCACCGAAAGGAGCTGGGATGCAAATTTCACCAACCTATTGAACAGTATCTTGGCCAGAATCTTTCTGTTCGTATTGAGAAGTGCTATGGGACGCCAGTTCTCAATACGGCTCTGATCTTTACCCTTTGACAGAAGGATCAGGGACGATGTCAGCCAGGAAAGCCGACATCTTGTCCCGATCCAGATCCTTCTTTCCCAAGAGGCACAAGTAGAAGGATCTGACGACTTCCAGGATTCCCGATCTGGACCTGTTCAGAGATCCCGTACTATCGACCAGTCCTGTCACCAACTTACTACTCACTGACATCTTGCAGTTTCTGTAAGGGCCGGGCGAGCGGTACTTCCCGAAGTCCCTCTCAAAAACCAAAGACGTGTGCCTATCGTACTGGCACCCCTTGAGCAAAGATTTCACCCTGGAGATATCCTCCTGGCTACCTCCAGTCAGGGGCGTTGCTAGGGTCTCAAAAGATCCGGGGCACAAGCCCCAATAAATATGTTGCCCCCCCCCGCACTTTGCTGTACTTGCTATACAACAGCACTTACCTGTCACATCCAGGGCCTACAGGTGACGTCTCCTCTCTGTCATCTTCTTTGTAGATCTTCTCCACTCGGTCTGGACAACTTCTCTCAGCCGCCTCGTCTCTGCAGAGTGTGACACACAGACATCTTAGCTTCCTCACATTCTATCATTATCCCTCAACTGGAGTCCCCACAGTGTTATCCTGCTGCTTGCTGTGCCCCCCCCCCCCCCCCCAGGGGTGTAACTATAGGGGGTGCAGAGGTAGCAGTCGTTACCGGGCCCAGGAGCCTGAAGGGGCCCAAAGACACTTGTGCCGCATAAGAAGACACACAAAGCACTGAGGGAAGGGGGGCCCAAGCTGAACTCTTCCACCGAGGCCCATGAGCCTTTAGTTATGCCCCTGCCCCCCCCAATACCCCCAAATACTATCCTGAAGAAACATTACTGCCCCCCATAGTAATAGTGCTCCTCATAGTCCCACCAATAGTAATTCCCTTCTAGAATGCCCTCATTAGTAACACTGCCCCAACCGTGATAATGCTCCTCAACAATGCCCCCATTATTAGAAGAGCCCTCCCATATTAATAATACCCTCACAGAGTCCCCAGTAGAAATAAGGCCCCCTATTGTTCCCCCAGTGGTAATAAAGCTCCCTACAGACCCCTCATTAGTAATAAGGCCCCCATAGTGCGCTTAGTAGAAATAAGGTGGATCTATAAGACCCTGCTATAGAGCCCCCAGTAGTAATAAGACTGCCTATAATGTCCTCTGGATCTGCAGTGCCCCCTGCAGTTATAATTCTCCCTCCACCATACAGTCCCATGTAAATAACATCACCTCCTCCCCAGCCACCTCCAACGCACAATCCCATGTAAACATCACCCCCTAAGGCTACTTTCACACTTGCATTCATGCAGATCTGTCCTGTACTTGTACAGGACGATCTGCACCGATAATACAAACAAATGCATCCGTTCAGGACCTATTTGTTTGTATTAGATTTGAATTTCTAAGTCTCAATACGGATCCGTCCTGACTTACATTGAAAGTTAATGGGGGACGGATCCGTTTACAATTGCACCATTTTGTGTCAATGCAAAGGGATCTGTCCCCATTACATTGTAAGTCAGCACGGATCCGTTTGGCTCCGCAAGGCCATGCGGACACAAAAACGCTGCTTGCAGCATTTTGGGGTCCGCCTCCAAAACGCATCCGCATCCATTCAGAATCTCACAAGCAGATCCCCAAACGCAAGTGTGAACGTAGCCTAAACATTAAGTCCCATGTACATAATCATCATTCCCCCCACCATCCACTTTTAACATACAGTCCCATGTAAATAACATCACTCCCTCCCCCATCCACCTCAAGCACACAGTTCCATGTCAATAACATCCCTCCCTTCAGCCCTAACATACATCCCAGTTAAATAACTACAAATCCCAGCATCTGCCTCTCCCTTCACTTACCTCTCCTCATGTACAGACATCACCATTAGGCTCCTTCTCCTCTTCACTCCGGTCCAATCCTGCACTGGTCACATGATGGTGACATCATCCAGGTCATCATATCACAGCCTGCTTTGCTGATCACATGACCTGTGATGTCACCACAGGTCCTTCACCTCTTCCCAGTGTGTTTGATTCAATTGTATTGCCGTTCTGTGTACAGCAATACAGTTGTATCTAGCAGGCAGGACATTCGGGGCATGGGACAAAACATCCGGGGCCCAGGCCCCGAATGTTTTAACCTAGCGATGCCCCTGCCCCCAGTCTTGACCAGATGCTCGAGTTTCCTCCTCAGACCCCGATACAGGCGATACCTGTCCAGGGACCTGAGGCTCGAGAGCTGGCGGAAGAACTTTGCCGCCCCGATCTTTGAATATCTCCCACCACTCTGACTTAGTATCACAGAGATCCAGCAAAGCTACCTGGACTCTGAAGGAAGTCCTCAAAGGATTGTCTCACCTCCGCTTCCTCCAGGACTCCAGAATTCAGCTTCCAGTAACCTCTTCCCATTTGGGGGGACTCTGAAATATTCAAAGAAAACATAATCAGACAGTGATCAGAGAATTCTACATCTACGACGAGAATTCTACCTCTAGTCTGACTTCCTCTATAATAAGTAAAACCCCCGTGGCATGGGGTATGCCTGATGTGGACATCCACCAGGCGAGCCTCGCTAGCTACACTATTTAAAGAGATGCTATCGTAAGCCAGCCAGTCTCTGGCGCCTCTCCTATCCTGGGACCTCGTGATCATGTTGAAATTCCCTCCAAAGACCACATGCCGACTTTTAAAAAGAAAAGGCTTGATCCTCATAAAGAGACTTTTCCTGTCCCGTTTGGTCTGGGGCCCATAGATGTTAATTAGGCGCAGTTCTTGTCCCTTCATGAGGACATCCAGGATCAAACACCTCCCCATTTCCAACTCGATCACTCGTCTGCTTTCTACCGGTGCGGTAAAAAGGACCGCCACTCCGCTATACGGCTAAGCCGCAAGAGACCAGTAGGAGGCCCCTGATCTTCACTTCCTCTTGGCTTTGTGAATCGCTGCCAAATCTGGCAGCCTGGTCTCTTGCAAAAACAAAATGTCAGCCCCAATTCGGCTGAGAAAATAAAGGCCGCAAAACGAGCCGCATCCGACTTAATGCTGGCGACATTAATGGTCGCCAGTGTCAGCAGAGCGGGTGCCGCCATACAGAGTGATCGAGTTAGACGGCCTTCTTCACAACCCTCCCTCTCCCGGGGCTGTCTTCTAAGGCGGCACGACCCCTCTTGAGGGAGACGGTAGTGTCCATCTCATTTGTCACCACCGCCTCACCCTGCGCACCACCCCTGGCTTCCTTGGTCTCAGGGCCCGGTTTTGCCACCACTCCTGAGGACCTTATATCCCCAACAGAGGGGGGCGCGGGGCCTCCTGAAGGCCTTCCCTCCATCGCCCCCGGTCTCCCACCTTCAACCTCCTCCCCAGAAGAAGAGTAGGCGGAGGTCTCATCCAAGGTGAGAAACCGGTTGGAGAGCTCCAGAGGGGAGCCGGTTAGGCCTTCTCTGGCTACTTTGGTCGAGCCAAGTCTTTTCTTAGTACGGCGTTTCCGTCTAATTATTTTGGACTCCGTCCCACTATCCTCTGTGGCGCTTTCATAGTGCGAGGACAGAGTCCCCTCGGCACGCTCCAGTCTTTCGTTCTCCTCATTCAGCTCCCTGTCCCCTAGGGTCTCCGATGCAGGGGGGGCAGCCGCTTGGGAAGGGGCAGGCATCACCCCAGGATGGGGTTCCTCCCGCTCCTTCTCCGCCTGGCGCCTCTCCCTCCGCCTCTGCTGGGAAGGACCATCTTTGTTCTTCACCGACCCCTGAACTCTGCTGTCTCCGCCAGCACCCGCCTCAGCCGAAGGGACCTCCCGGCCCGCTCCTGCGTGAGCTCGGGCCGCATTGACCTCAGAGAGAGGACAACGACTGAAAGGGTGACCGAGTTCACCGCACAGGTTTCATCTAATCTCCCCACAAGATGCGGCTAGATGACCAGTCCCCCCACACAGCGTGCACTTCTGCACTTGGCAGCTGGCGCTGAAGTGTGAGGGGCTGCCGCACTTGTGACAGAGCTTAGGCTGCCCCCTGTAGAAAACCGAAATCCTGTCACGGCCGATAAAGGCAGACGATGGAATAAGGGAAACCGTACTCCCCAGACGCTTGAGTTTGATGTTAAACGTCCAGGCGCCTGACCAAATGCCAAACTCATCCAGGTTCTTGGATGGAACCCCCTGGATCTCTCCGTACCTGACCCAGCCAGGTCATGATGTCAACACAAGAGAGCGACTCGTTACGGGTCAAAACGGTCACTCTCTTGACCTCACTCTGACGGGTTATTGCTTTCGTAAGGAAACCGCGCCAGTCCGGTGTGTTCTTCGCCAGCTCATACCCGGACCAGAAAAGCTCCAGCCCCTCCGGCCGGACAAAGCTGACGTCGAACTCCTTGCAGCCGTACGGATGGATCAAGGCAAAGATGTCGGTCGCCTTGAAACCCATCCCAAGCAGGAGCTCCGCCATCATCTTTCTTGTAGGGCAAGCTTCATCGCTACTCCACTTGAGACAGACCACATTCCGTCTGACCCCAGGGCTGGTTGTAGGTGACGACCAGGCGGTCTCGCCCCCATTCTGCTCACGGAAAGCCCTCACGCCATGTCTGTTGAACCAGAATGACAGATCAACCTTCTTTCCTATACAGTGATGCAGCTCTCCCCCTTTTTGAGGGCATCCAGCAGTTGACGCTGCAAGTCATCATCTCCAGACTGTGAGAGCGAGGAAGCCAACGAGGACAGCCCCCCCACGGCCGCAGCCACACTGGCATAACTTCTGCCAGGCACCACGGATGCGGGAGTGGCAGCCGAGCTTCCCCCCCACCATGCTTACCGCAGATACTGCACCCTATCCCCCCGGAGGAGCCACACGGGGGCCCGCAGCCACTTTCTCAGCGGCCGATCGCCCCCCCCCCCCCCCCGCTTTCACCCCACCACCAGAGACCGGGCCCGCAGCCCTAACACACTCCCCCACACTCTTTTGACCACTGACCCCAGAAGCCTGAGAGGCCACAGAGGCACCGGACAGTTTAACAGGCGCACCAGTAGCTACTCCAGCCACCGGTGTCCCACCGACCCCCACCTCCATAGCCCCCCCAGCTCCAGCGGCCAGAGACACATCACACGTTTGTCCGCTAAGAGCAACCCCTTTTCCAGGAGCCGCCTCCCGCGAACAAACCGCTGGACTAGCAGACACTTCCATTACGGAATTCATTACAGCATTCATATTCATATCTTTGTTATCGCTGCCGGCCTCTCTCAATACTTGGGCGCTGGTCACAATTACCTCCCCCTCTACAGCGCTTGACTCAGCGCCGGAGGAGGAGGCAGAGGCACCAGCAATAAGCCCGGTCTTTATATATTTGGCTACTGCACTGGGGGATACGAACCCCGCTTTTAATCTCTTAGCCTTTTTGGCCCTCTTAACATTCTTTATCTTTTATACTTTAATGGGGGACTGGTGTGCTGTAAAACCACTGCTCCCAGCCACACCAGTCCCCGCTTCTCCTGCTGCCGCCACTCCCACCGCTACTGTGCGCTGCCGCTTGTGCGCGTCCCCGGACACACACCCAGCTCCGCCCCCAGACAAGGGAGCATCGCCGGGAGCATCCCCAGGCACGCCCCCAGCCGCCTCCCGTCTCCATCTCCAGGACCTTTAGGCTCCGCCCATGTGTGGGAGGAGCAGCATCCCCACCGTACCGCCTCAGTTCCACGCCACAAGCGCTCACCGAGGCAGTGGACAGTGACACTTTTTCCATGGGAGCAGACCCCAGCGCCAAGCCACTCCCCCCTCCCACATGAGAGCAGCCAACAGCGCCAGGGGCTCCCAACTGGCCAGCACCGCAGCTGGCCCTGCCTCCTCTATTGCCGGCAAGACCCGCGTCCTGCGCCATCTTTCCTGCAGCTGACCCCGCCATGACAGCGGGACCCAGAGGACTTTCAGTAATTCATCGCCAAAGGCAAAATCCTTACACTCCATGGGGGATTCTAGCAGCCGGATCTTTTCCATCAGACCCCCACCGCTCCCGCTCTCTTCCTCGCTGAAGTCGATTGCATCGGAGGCGCTGTCGTCAGATGGAGGTAATCCAACTTGTTCAGCTGGGATCCCACTTCTGCACTACAGGCTCTGCAATGGCTCCTGGAATTCAGGGGTGCAGGGGCAGGCTCAGGCTGGGTTTTCACCCTGGACCCAGTTACTTCACCGGGTTTTGGCTTATCCACCTCACTATCACTGCCTTCTCCACACTGCTCCCCTTTCCTCTCCATTTCCATTAAGCGGTCCTCGTTTGACAGCTTTTCTCTGAAAGGGCCGCTTTCCTTCAGCAGCTTCTCTTTTTCCACCTCGGCAGCTTTAATCACCACCTTTAGGTCCCTGATTTTCTCCGCTATAGGGAGTCTCTTTCTGCTAGAGGTATTGTTTGCTTTAATCCTTTCTTGCTTGAGTTCATTTTGCAGAGCTTTGAGGTGTCGCCCCAGCTCCTTATACTTCTGTAGGTAGGCTGCTACCCGGGAGCTGTAGGTGGTGGTGGAATCTCCCTCCCACCGGGACCCCCAACCTACCTGGGACGACACCTCCATAGCCTCCGCAGGGACCTCACTTTTCCTTCTTGGGTCTTCAGGGGGCACCTGGCTGTTGTCACCAGTTTTTTTGACCCCACTTCCGCTCAGGGCCGGATGCCTGGACCCCGTGCTCCCCCTCGACCCTGACCGGAGAGCAGGGGTCCTTGTCTTGGACACCATGGTCCAAGACCCCACCAACTCCCTAGGGAGAGGCAGGGCCTGGACTGGGAGTAGATGTTAAAACTCCCTGGAAGACAGGTGGCTCTACAGGGGAAAAGTTGTTGAATCTCCCTGGAGCACAAGCTGGGATGCAGGAGCTCCACCCAGGCACGTCTGATCACTGCAGCTGCTAGCAACAGACTGAGCTCAGCAATCTCCGCCTCTGTGTCTCCTAAACACTGCTACTCTTTTTATTATAAAAGTACAAAACTTTACAAAATAAAACAATTTCAAATAAAACAATACTCATAAAACAATGTTATTACTGGCCCAGCCACATATATCCACACTCACACTCACATTCATGCCCCAACAACATATCAAACTTAACAACTAACTTTATAACTATAAAAACTTACCTGGCCACCCGGCTGTAAATCCCAAACAAAAATAGGACTAATCGTCATAAACAGAAAAGTATATAATTAACAGAAAATAACAAACATAAACATAAATAAATCAATAAAGTAACTAAATAAATAAAGGCGACCTTTGCCCAAAAAATAAACAACAACAAGGCGACTTTGCCAAATATATACAGAATTATTTATATATTATTTTTCCAATTTTATTTTAATTTTTTTTAATTTTATTTTATTTTCTCCCATCACCGGTTTATAGAAAAATCACCAACCTAACCTATTCTATCCCTACTCACACTATCCTTTAACCCATCACCCGACACCCAGGGCTGACCTTCGCCTCATGTCACTATCATGTCCGCATAGTCCAAGGCTAGATGCAGGCCCCCGCACTCAAAACACAAAAGGACACATAAAATTATCCCCCCCTTCCTCACCCACCCAACCTAACTAATCCCAACTTTCCCTCCTCTAGCAAACATAACTCACATAACTACATAACAGCTTAACTGTACTAATCTCCCGAAGGCCCAAGTTCGGTCTTTGCAAGCCTTTTTCAAAACCTCAACTTACTACAAAACAAAAATCTAGTGTGGAAGCGTCAGCCCACCACCAGGAACTGTACGACTAGACTTATGGTACATCAAAAGCAAAGCCTCTCCAGAGGAGAGAGGCCCTCTCATACTCAAGAGAACGCACCTTCACCAGGCCACCCAAGATGTTCCTACAAACCTCGTCCACCGGGAGGACTTTCTGCTGCGTAGAAACTAAACACTGTGTGTTCCATGTGTAGAACCTAACCACTATGCTAACTAAAAAACTTGTGCACGGGTCCCTACTTCCCAGGTCTCTGGACACTCCGTAGGCCCACTCCGCATAGGAGAGACTGGCTAGCCTGGGCCAGCCAATGGAAGCTCCCACCCGTTCATACACCTCTGTATTAAAAGGACAATGAAGCAGGAAATGCTCCATACTTTCCAGTATGGAGCCGCACTCCTCTGGGGGACAACCCCTTTCCTCAGAGTTCCTGTACTTCAGGTTGTCCCTTACATACAGCCTCCCGTGAAAGCAGCGCCAAGCCAAGTCCCAAAACTTCAAGGGGATCCTTGCCGAATTTAGCAACTGTGACCCCTTGTCTAGATCCCGGCTTGGGCAATCCTTGAGGGCCAGGGGCTTCTGAAAGTGGGACAACAAGACCCTCTCGTCAAGGGATCTCCTTGACAGAGTCCTGATTTCCCTCACCTCCAAACCCCACCGGCGGATCACCTTCAGAATCGAGGTGACATAAGCCAGAAGATATCCGTGAGGCGTACGCAAGTCCTTCACTCGCCCTCCTGTCTCCCATTCCTGGAAGAAAGGCCGAAACCACCCCCTGCAGGAGACTATCCACGGAGAAGTCCTCTCCATCCAGAGGTTTGCCAAATTGATCTTAACAAAGGTGTTCACGAGAAACACCACGGGGTTGACCATAGATAACCCCCCTAGTCTCCTCGTGCGATAAGTCACCTCTCTCTTGATCAGGTTCAGCCTATTCCCCCATAAAAGCTGGAAGAACAGGCTATAAACCCGAGTCCAGAGAGGCTCTGGCAAGATACACACGCTACCCAAATAGATAAGCAAAGGGAGAAGGTAAGTCTTGATCAGATTCACCCTTTCCCTGAGGGTCAAAGACCAACCCTTCCAATGGCAGACCTTCTGAGCTGGGATCTTGAGCCTGTCGTCCCAATTTTGGGTGGGATAATCCCCGTGGCCGAAATGGATGCCTAGAACTTTTGCTGACGACTGGGGCCCCGGAAGGGTGTCCGGGAGATCGAAAACTGGATCACCCCCTGCCAGCCAGAGACTCTCACACTTATCCCGATTGATCATGGACCCGGATGCCTCCGAGTAGCGGTCCACCTCAGACATCACGTACTCCGCCTCCCCTCTCGAGGACACGAAAACGGTGACATCATCTGTATACGCTACTGCCCTCAGAGTGGCTTCCGGCGCTGCCGGATCCATCCCGACTCCCGCCAACGGACCACGATCGATCCTCTTAAGAAAGGGATCGATCGCGAACACATATAAAAGCGGGCTCAAAGGACAACCCTGAAGAACGCCAGACCCAACCTCGAAAGAGCAGCCAGACCAACCGTTCACAAGCGGGAAACTCTCCGCCCCCGCATACAAGATCTTTAACCAATCAACAAACCCCCCCGGCAGGCCATACTTCAGAAGGACCGACCAGAGGTACTCGTGGTTCACCCGATCAAACGCCTTTGCCTGATCTAAGGACAGCATGTACCCCTTCCAGTGACCCGCTCTACTCTGCTCCACTGCCTCTCGGACACTGAGCACAGCACTAAAAGTACTGCGGCCTGGAGCCGAGCAATGCTAGGCCGCCGAAAGGAGTTGTGGTGCAAACTTCACCAGCCTGTTGAACAGTATCTTGGCCAGAATCTTCCTGTCCACATTAAGAAGTGCTATGGGCCGCCAGTTCTCAATACGGCTCGGATCTTTATCGTTTGACAGAAGGATCAGGGCTGACCTCCTAATTGACTTCGGCAGAGTGCCCGAGGATAGACACTCATTGAATACCTCAGTCAAGAGGGGACATAAAGAGTCCTTAAAGGCCTTATAAAACTCGGATGTTAAGCCATCCGGGCCTGGCGACTTCTTCAGAGCTAACCCTTCCACCGCCAGGATTACTTCCTCCTTTCTGATCTCTTCCACCAAAACGTCAAAAGAGAGGTGAGCTCCCGACTCAGGGGAGATGTCAGCCAGGAAAGCCGACATCTTGTCCCGATCCAGATCCTTCTTTCCCAAGAGGCACGAGTAGAAGGATCTGACGACTTCCAGGATCCCCGATCTGGACCTGTTTAGAGATCCCGTACTATCGACCAGTCCTGTCACCAACTTACTACTCACTGACATCTTGCAGTTTCTGCAAGGGTCAGGCGAGCGGTACTTCCCGAAGTCCCTCTCAAAAACCAAAGACATGTGCCTATCGTACTGGCACCCCTTGAGCAAAGATTTCACCCTGGAGATATCCTCGCGGCTACCTCCAGTCGAGACCAGATGCTCGAGTTTCCTCCGCAGACCCTGATACAGGAGATACCTGTCCACCGACCTGAGGCTCGAGAGCTGGCGGAAGAACTTTGCCACCCGATATTTGAATATCTCCCACCACTCTGACTTAGTATCACAGAGATCCAGCAAAGCTACCTGACTCTGAAGGAAGTCCTCAAAGGATTGTCTCACCTCCGCTTCCTCAAGGACTCCCGAATTCAGCTTCCAGTAACCTCTTCCCATTTGGGGGAACTCTGAAATATTCAAAGAAAACATAATCAGACAGTGATCGGAGAATTCTACCTCTACGACCCTTAAGGGCGAGAAAATAGCCTCCTCCTTTAAATAAAACCTGTCTATTGTAGACCTAGTCTGACTTCCTCTTTAATAAGTGAAACCCCCGTGGCCTGGGGTATGCCTGATGTGGACATCCACCAGGCGAGCCTCGCTAGCTACACTATTCAAAGAGATGCTATCGTAAGCCAGCCGGTCTCTGGCGCCTCCCCTATCCTGGGACCTCGTGATCGTATTGAAATCCCCTCCAAAGACCACTTGACCGCCACTCCGCTATACGGCTCAGCCGCAAGAGACCAGTAGGAGGGCCCTGATCTCCACTCCCTCTTGGCTTTATGAATCGCTGCCAAATCTGACAGCCTGGTCTCTTGCAAAAACAAAATGTCAGCACCAATTCGGCTGAGAAAATCAAAGGCCGCGAAACGAGCCGCATCTGACTTAATGCTGGCGACATTAATGGTCGCCAGTGACAGCAGAGCGGGTGCCGCCATACATAGTGGTCGAGTTAGACGGCCTTCTTCCCAACCATCCCTCTCCCGGGGCTGTCTTCTAAGGCGGCACGACCTCTCTTGAGGGAAACGGTGGTGTCCATCTCATTTGTCACTACCGCCTCCCCCCCGCGCACCACCCCTGGCTTCCTCGGTCTCAGGGCCTGGTTTTGCTACCCCTCCTGAGGACCTTACATCCTCACCAGAGGGGGGCGCGGGGCCTCCTGAAGGCCTTCCCTCCTTCGCCTCTGGTCCCCCACCTTCAACCTCCTCCCCAGAAGAGGAGGCAGAGGTCTCATCCAAGGTGAGAAACCGGTTGGAGAGCTCCAGAGGGGGAGCCAGTTAGGCCTTCCCTGGCTACTTTGGTCGAGCCAGGTCTTTTCTTAGTACGGCATTTCCGTCCAATTATTACTCCGTCCCACTATCCTCTGTGGCGCTTTCATAGTGCGAGGACAGAGTCCCCTCGGCACGCTCCAGTCTTTCGTCCTCCTCATTCAGCTCCCTGTCCCCTAGGGTCTCCGATGCAGGAGGGGCAGCCGCTTGGAAGGGGCAGCCATCACCCGAGGACGGGGTTCCTCCCACTCCCTCTCCGCCTGGCGCCTCTCCCTCCGCCTCTGCCGGGACGGACCATCTTTGTTCTTCACCGACCCCTGAACTCTGCTGTCTCTGCCAGCACCCGCCTCAGCCGAAGGGACCTCCCGGCCGGTTCCTGCGTGAGCTCGGGCCGCATTGACCTCAGAGAGAGGACAACGACTGAAAGGGTGACCGAGTTCGCCGCACAGGTTGCATCTAATCTCCCACAAGATGCAGCTAGATGACCAGTCCCCCCACACAGCGCGCACTTCTGCACTTGCCAGCTGGCGCTGAAGTGTGAGGGGCTGCCGCACTTGTGACAGAGCTTAGGCTGCCCCCTGTAGAAAACCAAAATCCTGTCACGGCCGATAAAGACAGAAGCGCATCGAGAAGCGCATAAAGGCAGAAGCGCAGCGAAGCGCATCGAGGCCCGAAGGGTAAGACTGCGTGTACACAAGACTATACATCAGATGATGGAATGTGGGAAACCGTACTCCCCAGATGCTTGAGTTTGATGTTAAACGTCCAGGCGCCCGACCAAATGCCAAACTCATCCAGGTTCTTGGATGGAACCCTCTGGATCTCTCCATACCTGCCCAGCCAGGTCATGATGTCAACACAAGAGAGCGGCTCGTTACGGGTCAAAACGGTCACTCTCTTGACCTCACTCTGACGGGTTATTGCTTTCGCAAGGAAACCGCGCCAGTCCGGCGTGTTCTTCGCCAGCTCGTATCCGGACCAGAAGAGCTCCAGCCCCTCCGGCCGGACAAAGCTGACGTCGAACTCCTTGGAGCCATACGGATGGTTCAAGGCAAAGATGTCGCCCTGAAACCCATCCCAAGCAGGAGCTCCGCCACCCTCTTTCTTGTAGGGCAAGCTTCATAGCTACTCCACTTGAGACAGACCACATTCCGTCTGACCCCAGGGCCGGGTGTAGGTGACGACCAGGCGGTCTCGCCCCCATTCTGCTCTCGGAAAGCCCTCACGCCATGTCTGTTGAACCAGAATGACAGATCAACCTTCTTTCCCTCTACAGTGATGGAGCTTTCCCGCTTTTTGAGGGCCTCCAGCAGTCGCCGCTGCAAGTCACCATCACCAGACTGTGAGAGCGAGGAAGCCAACGAGGACAGCCCATTACCAGAGACCAGGCCTGCAGCCCTAACACACTCCCCCACACTCTTTTGGCCACTGACCCCAGAAGCCCGAGAGGCCACAGAGGCACCGGCCGGTTTAACAGGCGCACCAGTAGCTACTCCAGCCACCGGTGTCCTACCGATCCCCACCTCCATAGCCCCCCAGCTCCAGCGGCCAGAGACACATCACACGTTTGTCCGCTAAGAGCAACCCCTTTTCCAGGAGCCGCCTCCCGCGAACAAGCCGCTGGGCCAGCAGACACTTCCATTACGGAACTCATTACAGCATTCATATTCATATCTTTGTTATCGCTGACGGCTTCCCTCAATACTTGAGCGCTGGTCACAATTACCTCAGCCTCTCCAGCGCTTGACTCAGCGCCGGAGGAGGAGACAGAGGCCCCAGCAATAAGCCCGGTCTTTATATATTCGGCTACTGCACTGGGGGATACGAACCCCGCTTTTAATATCTTAGCCTTTTTGGCCCTCTTAACATTCTTTATCTTTTTTACTTTAATGGGGAACTGGTGCGCTGTAGAACCACTGCTCCCAGCCACACCAGTCCCCGCTTCTCCTGCTGCCGCCACTCCCACCGCCACTGTGCGCTGCCGCTTGGGAGCGTCCCTGGACACACACCCAGCTCTGCCCCCAGACAAGGGAGCATCGCCGGGAGCATCCCCAGGCACACCCCCAGCCGCGCTCACTACACCGCCTCCCGTCTCCGTCTCCAGGACCCTTAGGCTCCGCCCATGTGTAGGAGGAGCAGCGTCCCCGCCGTACCGCCTCAGCTCCACGCCACAAGCGCTCACCGAGGCGGAGGATGGGGACACTTTTTCCTTGGGAGCAGACCCCAGCGCCAAGCCACTTCCCCCTCCCACAGGAGAGCAGCCAACAGCGCCAGGGGCTCCCAACTGGCCAGCACCGCAGCTAGCCCCGCCTCCTCTATTGCCGGCAAGACCTTCGTCCTGCGCCATCTTTCCTGTACCTGACCACGGCATGACAGCGGGACCCAGGGGACCAACCTGCGGCTCACCCTGCACAGACTTTTCAGCCCGCACAGAGGGAGCCACAGGAACATATACATAGCGTATTTCAATTTTTGGGTCTTTGTTCTCTTTGCTCTTTTTTTTTTTTTGTTCCCTTCTCTGTCTTTCAATAATTCATCGCAAAAGGCAAAATCCTTGAACTCTATGGGGGATTCTAGCAGCCGGATCTGTTCCATCAGACCTCCACCGCTCTCTTCCTCGCTGAAGTCGCTTGCATAGGAGGCACTGTCGTCAGATGGAGGTAATCCAACTTGTTCAGCTGGGATCCCACTTCTGCACTCCAGGCTCTGCAATGGCTCTGTAATGACCGGCGTCACGCAAAAGGAGGGAAATGGGAAGGCCCTGTCCAAGGGAGAGGGAAAGATGGTGACCCCTGACTCACCTTGCGGCTGGCACCTGACTGCCCTGACGTCCCTAGACGGGTTCCTCACCCGTACGCCGATCACATGCCTAAACCCTGGCTTTCCCTAAGATGAGCCCTATGTAGTGAACGGGGCGGTGGGATCACTAGTCCGCACCACTGACACTAAGAGGAAAACACCAAGGAGAGGACAGACAATACAGACAAACATATAATCCCAGGTGGGCGACAACAGCAGACCACCAAGGCCCAACAGGGATCTGGAGGGTAACGTTCTGGAACAACAACCAGGGAACACAGCTACACAGCTCCAGTGGGTCAGTATAGAAGTCCAGGCAGGAAGCTCTATATCTGGCAACCAGAGAAGTGGGAGATGGGAATATAAGGAGGTTGGGATTGCTGGACAAGAAACAGCTGAGGAGGAGAAGCTACGGATCCCTGAGTGAGCCAAAAAGGATTGCAAGGCAAACCCAGAAAGCTACCATTAATAAACAGCACTGTTTTTAGACATAGAGCGCGCAGCCACCCGCTGCGACTTCCGGACCCCGGGTATAACGGAGTCAGGCGTGGCTCTTGACACCCTCGTGACAGGCTCCCGGAATTCAGGGGGTGCAGGGGCAGGCTCAGGCTGGGCTTTCACCCTGGACCCAGTTACTTCACCGGGTTTTGGGTTATCCACCTCACTATCACTGCCTTCACCACACTGCCCCCCTTTCCTTTCCATTTCCATAAAGCGGTCCTCGTTTGCCAGCTTTTCTCCACTATAGGGAGTCTCTTTCTGCTAGAGGTATTGTTTGCTTTAATCCTTTCTTGCTTGAGTTCATTTTGCAGAGCTTTGAGGTGTCGCCCCAGCTCCTTATATTTCTGTAGGTGGGCTGCTACCCAGGAGCTGTAGGTGGTGGTGGACTCTCCCTCCCACCGGACCCCCAACCTACCTGGGACGACACCTCCATAGCCTCCGCAGGGACTTCACTTTTCCTTCTTGGGTCTTCAGGGGGGACCTGGCTGTTGTCACCGGGTTTTTTAACCCCACTTCCGCTCAGGGCCGGTTGCCTGGACCCCCTGCTCCCCCCCGACCGTGACCGGAGAGCAGGGGTCCTTGTCTTGGAAACCATGGTCCAAGACCCCACCAACTCCTAAACACTGCTTATACTGTGTCCGTATCTCCTAAACACTGCTTACACTGTGTCCGTATCTCCGAAACACTGCTTACATTGTGACCGTATTACCTAAACACTGCTTACACTGTGACCGTATCTCCTAAACACTGCTTACACTGTGACCGTATCTCCTAAACACTGCTTACACTGTGACCGTATCTCCTAAACACTGCTTACACTGTGACCGTATATCCTAAACACCGCTTACACTGTGACCGTATCTCCTAAACACCGCTTACACTGTGACCATATCACCTAAACACTGCTTACACTGTGACCGTATCTCCTAAACACCGCTTACACTGTGACCGTATATCCTAAACACCGCTTACACTGTGACCGTATCTCCTAAACACTGCTTACACTGTGACCGTATCTCCTAAACACTGCTTACACTGTGACCGTATCTCCTAAACACTGCTTACACTGTGACCGTATCTCCTAAACACCGCTTACACTGTGACCGTATTTCCTAAACACTGCTTATACTGTGACCGTATCTCCTAAACACCGCTTACACTGTGACCGTATCTCCTAAACACCGCTTACACTGTGACCGTATCTCCTAAACACTGCTTATACTGTGACCGTATCTCCTAAACACCGCTTACACTGTGACCGTATCTCCTTAACACCGCTTACACTGTGACCGTATCTCCTAAACATCGCTTACACTGTGATCGTATCTCCTAAACACCGCTTACACTGTGACCGTATCTCCTAAACATCGCTTACACTGTGACCGTATCTCCTAAACACTGCTTATACTGTGACCGTATCTCCTAAACACCGCTTACACTGTGACCGTATCTCCTTAACACCGCTTACACTGTGACCGTATCTCCTAAACACCGCTTACACTGTGACCGTATCTCCTAAACATCGCTTACACTGTGACCGTATCTCCTAAACACTGCTTATACTGTGACTGTATCTCCTAAACACCGCTTACACTGTGACCGTATCTCCTAAACACCGCTTACACTGTGACCGTATCTCCTAAACACCGCTTACACTGTGACCATATCTCCTAAACAGTGCTTATACTGTGACGGTATCTCCTAAACACAGCTTCAGTAATTAAACAGGTTAATAAAAGGGAACCCTCTGTTGCATTAGACCCAATTCTGAGATTATGTCTAAACCCTAAATCACTTAATATTTTTATGATATTTTATTTATGTATTCAGAATATTGTGCAAAGACCCCGGATGGTCACTGTTCCACTTGTATTCCAGTGGCCATGAAGGGCAGGTGTAGGTATTTTTTACTTGACATTCTTTCTATTCTATGCCTCTAATCCTCAACATGGAAATTGTATTTTGCAATAATAGAAAATATGTAGATTGTAATATGCTTTCTGGTTACATTTTGGTGAGTTTTAACTTCATTTTAGATTTTTACAGATCCAGAGGGAAGGAGCAAACCGCCTTGAGGAGTCCCTGCATAATAGACTATTGGATACAGAAGGGCTGTACTAAAGGAAGATCTCATCACAGCATTATTCAAGCCCTAGTCAGGAGTATATGAGGCCTCTTAAGAGTAAAGAGCGGCTAACAATATCTGATATTAGGCCACATGTGCAAATATTATATATTTAATTAATGTACAACATACTTTTTCAGTTTTTTCTTACATGAAAAATTAACAAATATTGTTAGATTTTTATTTTTACTGGTGCTTTAAAATAAATAAAAATAATCTAAACAATTTTTAAATGTCCAGTGAAATATGTATCTGTAATTAACGTTTAACCTACTAATTATTGTGTGACCATGGAGAGCAACCCCAAACTGGGACTCTATCAAACAATCCAGGACTGTTAGGAAATATGGCTTTGTATCAAACTGTGATAATTTATGGTGCACATAGGTCCTCTTGTCACTGCGCCTATGCACAAGTTTTGCTTATAACTGTGATGACTTTCAAAAGATAGCAATAAGCAGAGTAACAAGTTGCTCTTTAAAGGGACACTATAGGCACCAAGACCACTTCATCTTGTGTAATGGGTTTGGGTGCAGTGCCCATGTCCCACTAATACTGCAATGTTAAATGCTACCTTGCAAGGTCATCTCATCCTCTAGTGGCTGTCAGACAGTCACTAGAGTCGCTTCAGGGTCCTTAACGCAGTCTAACTACGTGAAATAACACTGGACATCCTTAAGCTTTGCATGACAACAACCAGGCTCTTTAAAAACCTTACAGAAAAGCATTGAGTTAATGCTTTCCGATGGGGAGGCCCAAATGTGAGCGCAGGAGGGACCTGATGTTGGCAGAGCCTTACCCAGCAATCGGGTAACTGACAAAAAGGGTGCAGAGGAAACTATAGTGTTAGAAATACAGTTTTATATTTCTAGCACTGTAGTTTTTACCCTCTTTCAATATTTATATACGGTCCCAAAAAATCTAGAACACCAAAAAGGCACTCCGATCTGTGCTCACCAAGAGAAACTGAGGTTTATTTTTTCTACTCTGAAATCCACCATCTCATATGGCCATTACATCACACCCACTATAGAATTGCAGTGATGTCATAGATTGGGATACAGCTAGTGCTGTTATTTTTTATAAATTTTTTACACAAAGTAACACAAATTTCATGTCAAGTTGTCTGCAATATAATTTATTTCTTCAAAGTTAATCTTTATATCTCAATTTAAAAAATTAAAGTGTAACCTAAATTCCTGGCATGCAAAGCCAGACTGTGGTAACCACATAAGGCTACTTTCACACTGGCTTTTCACGGTACCGTTTGAAACACATTTGAAACGGATCCGTCAATAAAATTAATAAACGGAGAAGAACGCAAGCCATTCAGACGGATCCGTAATGTCACGTCTGTAATGCGGATCCATTTGTCACATTCTTTTCTGTTTTTGCCTCCGTTTAGCCGATCCATTTTGGATTGAGTAGCATCTCAAAGTGTCCCCCCACTTCATGTATTTAGATCCCCAGTGTTGTCATTAGCTTTTAAATGCTCCATTGCTAATCTCTTGGGGGCTATCTTGTAGAAATTCCAAATCGGTCCGGTTTCAGCTCTGATCACGGACCACACCTTTTGGACTCTTGTACATGACTATATGCACTAAAAGATGTATAGTGTTTGTTAGCGGGCTATATTGATCGTGCGTACGGGAGTACATAGCATCATGATGTTGTCCATGTTGATACTGGTTGGAATGATGCTGCACTCTGAAGTCAATTTTGCCATGGTCTTTCAGAGGGATTGAAAGATGCATTTGCCTTTCATGAGAGACCTACCTCCTTGGATTCTGCTATGTCTCAGGCTGTTCGTATTGACAGACGTCTTAGAGAGAGAGGAGAGATCTCTCCTTCCTGTCATACTCAGTCCCGGGACAGTGCAGCGGTCTCTTTCTGTGCGCAGGGGTCTCAGTCGCTGTCAGCCCCTTCTGAGCAGGAGCCCATGCAGCTGGGGTTGATTGCCTCTGACAATAGAAGATTCAGCCCGCATGGGAGGGTTTGCTTTTGTTGTGGAGGTATAAATCATTTGGCAAATGTTTGTCCCTCTAGGAGATTCAGGCAGTCTTCTGGGAGTAATAAAGAAACAAAAAGGAAAAAATCTTTTAAAAATGTTCCGTCTGTTACTATTGGCAGGGTTGAGGCGGAAATTGAAGGTTTTCCGTTTGCTTGTAGTTCCCGTTTTGTCCTGCCTGCTAGGGTGGCGCTAGAGAGCAAGGGCATTTTTTGTGAGATTTTTGTGGATAGTGGAGCAGCTGTCAATCTCATTGATAATCAATTTGCAATAACTCATGGTTTCCAGGTATGCACTTTGGGAAAGGATATTCCTGTTATTGCTATTGATTCTGCTCCACTTTCTCAGAAATCATTAAAGGGCATGGTTCCCAATATTCGTTTAATTGTGAGTGATGCTCATGTTGAGGATGTGTCATTTTTCGTCCTTAGCGGTTTGCCTACTCCTCTAGTGTTGGGGCTACCCTGGCTCACTAAACATAACCCCACCATTGATTGGCAAGCGAGGCAAATAAATGGTTGGAGTGACTTTTGCAGAGAGAATTGCCTCATGACATCTGTTTCTGAGGTTTCTACTAAGACTGTACCACCTTTCCTCTCTGAATTTTCGGATGTCTTCTCTGGGAGTGGAGTTCAAGATTTGCCCCCGCACAGGGAGTACGATTGCCCTATTAATCTCATCCCAGGCGCCAAACTGCCTAAATCTCGTTTATACAATCTTTCCCAACCTGAAAGGGTCGCTATGCGTGCTTATATCTCTGAGAGTCTGAGAAAAGGACACATACGACCCTCGAAGTCACCTGTTGCCGCTGGTTTTTTCTTTGTTAAGAAAAAAGATAGTTCTTTAAGACCTTGTCTGGATTTCAGGGAGCTGAACAGTATCACTATTCGTGACCCTTATCCGCTTCCTCTGATCCCGGACCTGTATTTGGATGACATTTTGATTTTTTCTCCTGATTTCAAGACTCATAAGGAACACTTACGTCAGGTCTTGCTCATCCTGCGGGAGAATAAATTATACGCGAAACTGGAGAAATGTGTGTTTGCGGTTCCAGAAATTCAATTTCTGGGGTTTCTTCTCTCCGCTTCTGGTTTTCGCATGGACCCCGAGAAGGTCCGTGCTGTGCTTGAGTGGGAGCTTCCTGAGAATCAGAAGGCGCTGATGCGTTTTTTGGGCTTTGCCAATTATTACAGAAAATTTATTTTGAATTATTCCTCTGTTGTTAAACCACTCACTGATATGACCACAAAGGGGGTAGATTTTTCTTCCTGGTCGGTTGAGGCGCGTAAGGCCTTTTCTAATATCAAGGAGAGTTTTGCTTCCGCTCCCATCCTGGTACAACCTGATATTTCGTTACCCTTCATAGTTGAGGTTGATGCTTCTGAGGTAGGGGTGGGTGCGGTCTTGTCTCAGGGTTCCTCTCCTGCCATATGGCAACCATGTGCCTTTTTCTCGAAGAAACTCTCCTCCGCAGAGAGAAATTATGATGTGGGAGATAGGGAATTGTTGGCCATCAAGTTGGCTTTTGAGGAATGGCGCCATTGGCTAGAGGGAGCCAGACACCCTATTACCGTGTTTACTGACCATAAAAATCTGGCCTACTTGGAGTCAGCCAAGCGTCTGAACCCGAGACAGGCCAGATGGTCTTTGTTCTTTTCAAGGTTTAATTTTGTTGTCACGTTCCGCCCTGGGGCTAAGAATGTGAAGGCAGATGCCTTGTCACGTTGTTTTCCGGGAGGTGGGAATTTTGAAGACCCGGGTCCCATTTTGGCTGAAGGTGTGGTGGTCTCTGCTCTTTTTCCTGAATTGGAGGCAGAGGTGCAGGCAGCCCAGTCAGAGGCTCCTGATCTTTGTCCTCCTGGGAGGTTGTTTGTGCCTCTCGCTTTGAGACACAAGATTTTTAAGGAACACCACGATACGGTCCTTGCTGGGCACCCGGGGGCAAGAGCCACACTGGATCTCATCGCTCGGAGATTCTGGTGGCCTGCGCTTCGTAAGTCGGTTGAGGGTTTTGTGGCAGCTTGCGAGACTTGCGCTCGTGCCAAAGTCCCTCATTCACGGCCATCAGGTCCTCTCCTTCCCTTACCCATTCCTTCCTGTCCTTGGACACATCTGTCCATGGATTTCATAACGGACTTGCCTCGTTCCTCGGGGAAGACTGTGATTCTGGTGGTGGTGGACCGTTTTAGCAAAATGGTGCATTTCATCCCTTTTCCTGGTTTGCCCAATGCTAAGACGCTGGCGCAGGCATTTATTGACCACATTGTCAAATTGCATGGTATTCCTTCAGACATAGTCTCTGATAGGGGCACGCAGTTTGTTTCCAGATTCTGGAAGGCTTTCTGTTTTCGCTTGGGGGTTCGGTTGTCATTCTCTTCTGCTTTCCACCCGCAGTCGAATGGCCAGACAGAGCGCGTCAATCAGAATCTGGAGACATATCTGCGCTGTTTTGTGGCGGAGAATCAGGAGGATTGGTGTTCTTTTTTGTCCCTTGCTGAGTTTGCTTTAAATAACCGTCGTCAGGAGTCCTCTGATAAGTCACCATTTTTTGGTGCATATGGGTTTCATCCGCAGTTTGGGACTTTCTCGGGAGAGGGGTCTTCTGGTTTACCTGATGAGGACAGACTCTCCTCGTCTTTGTCATCTATTTGGCAAAAGATTCAGGATAATCTAAAGAGCATGAGTGAGAGATATAAGCGTGTGGCAGATAAGAGACGTGTGCCTGGTCCGGACCTGAATGTTGGTGATCTGGTGTGGTTGTCTACCAAGAATATCAAATTGAAGGTTCCCTCCTGGAAGTTGGGTCCTAGGTTTATTGGGCCTTACAAGATCCTGTCTGTCATCAATCCTGTTGCCTACCGTCTTGATCTTCCTCAGACTTGGAAGATCCATAATGTTTTTCATAAGTCCTTATTGAAACCTTATGTTCAACCTATTGTACCCTCGCCTTTGCCTCCTCCTCTGATTATGGTTGATGAAAATCTTGAATTTCAGGTCTCTAGGATTGTGGATTCTCGTCCGCGGTTCCCTCCAGTACCTCGTTCATTGGGAGGGTTATGGTCCTGAGGAGAGGATGTGGGTCCCAGTGACGGACATTAAGGCCACTCATCTCATCAGGGCTTTCCATAGGTCCCATCCTGAGAAGGTGGGCCCTGAGTGTCCGGAGTCCACTCGTAGAGGGAGGGGTACTGTCACAACCAGACAGTTGAGAAGCTCTGACAGGAGCCTTTCAGATCCTCCTCCTTGAATTTCTTTGTTTTGGTTGAGTTCCTCATCTCGTTAGTCTATCTCAGCTGTCATGCAGTAGGACTGATTGCTGCCCTTTAAGTTCCTCCCCAGAATGCAGTAGTGTGCGGCTTATACAACCTCCTGGAGTGTGTGTGCATGCTGTTTCTATTCCTCAGTCCTCTGCAAGATAAGTGCTGTTCCTTTATTTGTGATTTTCTGTCTGCTGGATTTTCAGGTGACCCTGACTCCCTCCGTGTCTTGTGTAGGGAGCCGGTGGTCGTGTCCCCTCACTATTGTAGGGTCTTCAGGTATTAGATAGCCGAGGTACGTGGATATGCGCCCATCCACCTTTGGGGTGTTCGCATAGGCTGAGCAATTAGGGAGAGTGGCAGGTCTCATGTAGGGGTCTCCCTTTTGTTCCTTAGTTGTGGATCCAGTGAGTCATATATTGTATTGCATAGTCTTGTTTCCTGTACACCATCCGTGACACCTGCACCAAGTAGACCGCAACTTTTTTGTACCATGCCCGGGTTTTGCGCATGGCGTTATATGGTTTGAGGACTTGATCAGAGAGATCCACTCCTCCCATATACCGATTGTAGTCGACGATACAATCGGGCTTGAGGATCGTTGCCGCGGTACCTCGCACAGGGACAGGGGTGATGCCGTTACCATGAATTGTGGACAGTACAAGGACAACCCTCTTGTCCTTATATCTGACCAGCAACAGGTTTCCACTGGTAAGGGCACGGGTCTCACCCCTGGGGATAAGTACCTGGAGGGGGTGGGCAGGGAGGCCGCGTTGATTTTTCCGCACGGTCCCACAAGTGGACGTGGATCTGGCAGCGAGGGACTGGAACAAGGGGATACTAGTATAAAAGTTATCCATGTACAGGTGGTAACCCTTATTAAGCAGTGGGTGCATAAGGTCCCACACAAGTTTCCTGCTAACACCCAGAGCGGGGGGGGGACATTCTGGGGGTTGAATACGGGAATCTTGCCCCTCGTACAAACAAAACTTGTAAGTGTACCCTGAGGTACTCTCACAAAGTTTGTACAGCTTCACACCATACCTCGCCCACTTTGAGGGAACATACTGGCGGAAAATGAGTCTCTCCTTGAACGCAATGAGAAACTCATCAACCGCGACCTCCCTTCCCGGTACATAGGCCTGTACAAATTTGGCTCCAAAGTGATCGATGACCGGCCTGATTTTGTACAGGCGGTCATAGGCAGGATCACCTTGGGGGGGACACTTTTTTTTTCTTTTTTTACTTCCACTAACTTTCCCTTTATTATCCCTGCCTAACCCAACCTTTCCCTAGCCTTTCCCTATGTACCTGATTGAACAGATAGGGGGTGCTTGGGCACAGATCGGGTGCTGGGCACAGATGACAGATGGGGTGATGCCTGGACACTGTGGACAGATGGGGGTGCTGGCTGAGATCCGACACGTGCAGCGGCAGCGGTACTCGGCTCCCAGACACAAAAGGAGGAGGAGAGGAGCGCTGCTATGATTTTAACCTCCCGCCGCCCACCCACCTACCAATCAGAGGCGATCCTGTGCTCCAGGGTGATTCAACAACTTTTCCCCTGTAGAGCCACCTGTCTTCCAGGGAGTTTTAACATCTACTCCCAGTCCAGGCCTTGCCTCTCCCTAGGGAGTTGGTGGGGTCTTGGACCATGGTATCCAAGACGAGGACCCCTGCTCTCCGGTCAGGGTCGGGGGGGAGCAGGGGGTCCAGGGGTCCAGGCAACCGGCCCTGAGTGGAACTGGGGTCAAAAAAACTGGTGACAACAACCAGGTCCCCCCTGAAGACCCAAGAAGGAAAGGTGAAGTCCCTGCGGAGGCTATGGAGGTGTCGTCCCAGGTAGGTTGGGGGTCCCGGTGGGAGGGAGATTCCACCACCACCTACAGCTCCCGGGTAGCAGCCCACCTACAGAAGTATAAGGAGCTGGGGCGACACCTCAAAGCTCTGCGAAATGAGCTAAAGCTAGAAAGGATTAAAGCAAATAATACTTCTAGCAGAAAGAGACTCCCTATAGCGGAGAGGATCAGGGACCTAAACGTGGTGATTAAAGCTGCCGAGGTGGAAAAAGAGAGGCTGCTGAATAAAAGCGGCCCTTTCAGGGAAAAGCTGGCAAACGAGGACCGCTTTATGGAAATGAAGAGGAAAGGGGAGCAGTGTGGTGAAGGCAGTGATAGTGAGGTGGATAGCCCAAAACCCGGTGAAGTAACTGGGTCCAGGGTAAAAGCCCAGCCTGAGCCTGCCCCTGCACCCCCTGAATTCCGGGAGCCATTGCAGAGCCTGGAGTGCAGAAGTGGGATCCCAGCTGAACAAGTTGGATTACCTCTGATGGGATATATGTGACTCCATTTTGTCTCATTTAGCCACGTGTATTACATTTGGTTAGTGCACTACAAAACCTCCCTTCCCCCTATGGAATGTGAGACACTTCCTTAAACTGTTTCAAGAAATCCATACATGCCTTAGTTTGAAAGTATGAACAGTCCAAGCCATATAAGGTCATCTGGCTCAAGTGTCTGCTAGCTCATGTGTATATACCTGATTGGTCAAATGCTGTTACTATGAGTCAGCTATTATGTTAATGCAGAGCTTATGTGTGACCATACTATTGGTCAAATACTAATGCTAACATATGATTGGATGTAAAGGAAGCTCAACCCCCTCTATTAAAACTGTTTGCCAGCTGTGAATAAACCAGAATGGATTGGAAATAGACATGTGTTCATCTGGTCAATCTAGTTCATTCTCCCGGTACCGGTTAGACTTAATTCAAGCTGATCGCCGAAATCTGAAGATAGGGACAAGTTAGGTAAAAGAGAGTAAATTTTCCTAACAGTTCTGGGGGCTTGGTTTCCGGGATTGGGAGGGTCAACTCTTCAGGTCTACAGTGAAAGACATCAATTTTGTCCCCTGGACCTGGGAGCAATGACCAAAATCCCATTCAAGTAAGTCGAACCATCTATTTATGATTTCAGTGGACTGCGATGTCTGGGACACGCAAATGTTGATTGTAAGCGGCTCATATCATTGAGTCCATATCGTTAGGTATAAAAATGTTGATTATAAGAGGCTTAGTAAGTCCATATCGTTAAGAGATAGTGCACTATATAAGGATATCTGTTCCGGGAACAGAAGGATACAAGCTTGAATTAACTCTTATGTATATATAGTATAAGTATTTTAGAAGTATTAAGATTATCTGTCTGTGTGAGATGTTGGCCGGGTGGTAAGTTTACGGTCGCATCCCGCTTTGAAATCATTCTGTTTCTATCACTGCCAACATGTAAACTTTGTTGCACGGTCTAGTCCCACAAATTATTTCCTAGTTAACACATGAGTAGACAATTGGGCTAGGGTGAGTGACAAGACACAGCAGAGTCAGGAAGTTAATTCATGGCAAGGGAAAAAGTGTTTCAGTGTTTGCAATTAGAAAGGGCTTGTGTTAAACGTTCAGAAATGAACTGGTTAAGTTTTGTTGCCCTAATGATCTGTGTGTGTTTAAATAGTGACGATTTATAGCCCTGGAATTAGAGATTACAGCACTAAAAGATGGACAGTTAATGCATAAGTGTATTGATAATTGAAGTTAGAGAAATGAAATGAGCAGCATTTCTTATTTCAAGATGGAGGATTTTGAATCCTATAGAGAACAAAGGTTGCCATGAGGCATCCCTCCCCCCCACCACATTCCAAAATGTCACTTGTAGTCCTACAAGAACTTCTTCTTGTTCTGTCTGGGATGTGTTTTCAGAGAGAACTCCCTCCCATCTCATACCCCCCCTCCTCTGCTCAGGAATTTCATATGGGGGTTGAGGGGGGGAGGGGGGCTGCTAATTGGTAAATGCATCAGCAGAATGTGAAGATACTAACCTGTGTTATTTCTAAGATATTCAGGACAGGGCTCCAGTATTGGATTAGATCTTTCCCAATTGTATGTTCCGATGGTTTAAAATGTGCCTGCAGTGATGATGCTAATTGGAAGTGTCCACTCGTATCAATCTAAGGTTGCACCCATTCTAAGTCCTTATTCAGATATGAGTAAAAGTTTGAGGAACATGTGGTACAGCTGAACGTCTTGATGTATTGCTTTACTTCCCCTGTTTGAACACTCCTGAAATAAGAGACGCAAGACAAGAGGAAGTAGAAGGCGTAGTTATATAGAATAAGGGGCGATGTGTAATAACACTAAACAAAAAAACTACATGGCATATAAGATGATTTGTTAATTTTAACAAAATGACTGTATGATTAACATGTATATTGTTTTACAGTGACAGACCATCAGCAATTCTGGGTGTGGTATGAATATCTGCTTCCCGGAAAGCTGTGTTTGTCTGTGCTGCAAATTTTGGAATGTAACAAAGAGATTGTGTGATTGGGTGAAAGATACATGATTCAGTGGAATGTGAATGGGTGTGGCTCTGAGTTGTATGTACGTAGCAGAGCTGTGTGTGCAATTCATATTTTATGTGTAAGGGCGTGGTTATGAGCTGGTTTGTGAAGATGAGTACATGAAAATGTATATGAATGCGTATGGAATACGGTATTTGTTTTTAAATATGCGCATTAAGAATTTTATTTTATTTTCTTGGAAGTTTTTTGGTTTTTTATTGGTACCAACAGCATTGATCAAGCTGTACATTTTTATTTCAATGAAAAGTTTTTATGGGCCCTTTGTGTGTTCATGTCTGTATTGTCAGATCTGTTTGTTTCAATGTTTGCAGTTACATGTTCAGTGTTGTGCTTAACATCAGAGCTCTGCTCGTATGGACAGCTAAGATACTAATGGCAGAACAGAGGACAGACCAAAGCGTCCACCAAAAGGGGTGGACTTAGGTGACTCAGAGTGTCAGGAAGGAAATGTGAGCCCTCTATGGGAATAAATGGGGTACTGACAAGGACATACAGAACAGATTCCTTACCAGTAGAAACCATGGACAGGGAATACATCATGTCATGTATTTAGCATTATACTAGATTGCCCAGTCAGCCTATTAGGGAGAGATTTGTTCATTAAGCTTGACTTGCAGGTATCAGCAAAGAATCAGGACATAAGAGTACACTCAGGTCTCATTCCAGTCTCTACACCAGTGCCACTGATTCTTGCAAACATACAGGACCACCCAGAATAACATTAACCCTGCATTATGGTCCTCAAATGAATATGACACAGGATTCATAGATTGCACACATTACACAGCTACTGTGAAACCAGGTGTCATCTCAGTGTTCCAGAAACAATACCTGCTGTAAAAAGAGAAACTTGATGGGCTTAGGCCAATGATAAAGGAATTCCTACAAAAGGGAATCCTGGCAGAGGTGATTTCACCCTACAGCACGCCCGTGAATCCAGTGACAAAGGCAGATGGTACTACCCGCTTTGTACAGGATTTAAGGGCCATCAACAACATCATTGTGCCTATAGCCCCTATTGTACCTGATGTCACTTAATTATTATCTGCCATTCCAGCAGACACTGTTTGTTTCAGTGTGATAGATCTGAAAAATGTATTCTTTTCTATCCCAGTTGATAAGATAACCAGACTACTTTTTGCTATTTCCTTTGACAGACGCCAACTGACCTGGTGCAGAAATGCCCCAGGGATATGCTGATTCACCTGTAGTGTACAGCATAGTCCTCCAAGCGATGTTGGAATCATGGTACATCCCCCCAAGGTTCTGTGCTGCTGCAATATGTCGATGATTTATTACTGTGTAGCATGTCAGTGGAGGCCAGCATTCATGATGGTTTATCACTGTTATAATGATTGTCAGGATGTGGTCACTAAGTGACACTTAAGAAAATGCAATGGTGTAAAATGCAGGTTGAATACTTGGGCTTTGTCCTCACAAAAGGTGAACGGAGAATCAGCGCAGAAAGAGTCCAGTCTATTGCGGGTTTGGTCGCCCCGCACACCAAGAAGGAAATGTTATCTTTCCTTGGTATGATAAACGGTAGACAATGGATTACTGATTGCTCCCACTATTGACAATGTTTTGAGGCAAGCCACTCTGGATGGAAATCCAGATTTGATTAAATGGTTTTCTGAAATGTACAATGCATTTGATTATTTGAAATGTTTACTCATGTCGAGCCCATGGCTGGGCCTCCCTGACTATAATATGCCCTTCCACATGTTTGCACGCCAAAATTGTAAAACCATGGCGGGTGTACTGACACAAGAAAACGGAGGCAAGTTGCGTCCTTGTGTGTTTTTCTCAAAGGTAATGCCCACCTCTGTCCAGGGGATGCCGGCATGTCTGTGTTCTCTTGCAGCCTGTGCTATGATGGTAGAGTTGACAAATTCTTTCACAATGTAACATTACACCATTTTGCACACCACTCATGATGTTGTAGGCCTACTCAAGGACATCCGCACTCAACACAGCAGGCAGCTGAGCTTATTGCACTCACTAGGACATGTATTCTACATGCTGATAGACCTGTCACCATTTATACTTAGAGTAGGTACACACATGGGGTAGTGTGGGACCATGGTATGATCTGGCAGAGGAGAGGATTTACGGCAGCAGATGGTAAGGATCATGTCTCACAGGGCAATGCGCTGGCAGTTAAGATGGCGAAATGAGTGGCCAAAAGCAACCTCACAGGTTTGTATAACCATTGGGAGATGCCATGTTTGGCACCTCCAACCCCTGAGATGTTGCAAATGCTTACTGATCTTCAGTGGTATGCCACTGAACAGGAACAGCAAGACTGGTGTTATCCAGTATTGCAGAAAAATCCTAAGACAGGATTAGAATTAGTCTGCAAAGAGGGGAAGTTATGCATTCCCCCAATACAGTGCTTCCATCTTAAGTAGCATATTTCCACAGAGTAGGACATAAACAGCATTGAGATACTCATGGGTAGGCCTTTCCCCACACCATGGGCAAGACGCCCCCTGGTGGTGCAGGAAGGGGACTTGGACCTGATCAGAGAGAAGTACTAATCTGATCAAAGTCCTCAGTAAAACTGAAGAAAAAGTGGCTTGTAAGTCTCCTTCTCTTTCACAGGAATCAACCCGTCCATTCCGGATAGGCGACCAGGTGATGATCAAGATCTTAAAGAAGGGAAAGGAACCAGGAAGTTTTACCTACGGACAACCCACCGAGGTAGTCGTGATCACCAGAACAGCAGTCCTCACTGAACAATCGCCCACGTGGATCCACGCCACAAGGATTAAGTTGGTGAAGAAAAGAGAGGTACTAACGGGGGCAGATAGCCCTGACCTCCAACGAGGCCCAGAGGTACTAACGGAGGCAGACAGCCTTGACCTCGAAGAAGATACAGAAGGGGTACTAACGGAGGCAGACAGCCTTGACCCCCAACAAGATGACGCAGTCGGGAAATTCCTCGAGATGGCTGAGATGTAGTGCCTTAATAATTGTAATTTTGTGTCTCCTACTTACTGTCCCATGGCTGTGGAACAGACAGATATACCTGGAAACAGAATGCAGAGGGGAAGACAGTCTATGCAAGACAAAGGAGAACTTATGGCTGTACCTGGCCAAAACTCTGAACTTAACTGACTTTTGTCTCCAAACTACTTTATCGGCATCTAACATTTTGGAGACATGTCTGGTAGCAGTCCCCACCCCAGTAGATGTATGGACGGAGCTCCTACGTTCCCAATGGAATGACGCAGATATGGAGGATCATGATGTTAAATATGGATATGTAAATCCTTATCATGCTTGTTATGACTGTCCTACATATGAGACTCTGCAAAGTAATATGATAGAAATAATTACAGGTCTTGTCACAGCAGCAGAAATATGTTATAACTTCACCTGTGATGAGACACTATTGCCCCCCTGCATACAAGCAAAAATGCAGAACAAGACTAAGCCAAATATTTGTGATAGAGATTTAGGTAGTTGTAAAAAGATAATATCAGGAAAGAATATGCAATGTAATATTACAAAAACAGTACCATCCCTAGACAAACATGTACCTCTACCAACAGGATGGGTATTGGCCTGTGGGAATACTAGTTACACATACATACCGGCCAATATTACAGAGGGACCCTGTACAATAGCTAGGTTGACATTAACAATGATACCACTATTCCCAGCAATGCAGACACGACACACGAGAGACACTTCCCTACAGTTACCAGAAAATTGTGATTATAATGTGAATCTCCTCTCTAGATCAGAATATATGAGTTTAGGGGTATCTTTGATAGGAGTACCAGGGTTGGCCATATATAACCACAGGACAATATCAAAACTTGCCTGTTTTATGGTAAAACAGATAAATATCACTAGTGCAGTTCTGCAAGATATGCTGCTGGATATACAATCGTATGAAAAGGCTATCTTGCAGAATAGGGCCACTATTGACTATTTATTGTTCCAACATGGTGTAGGATGCTCAGCGTTCGCAGGGATGTGTTGTTTCAATTTATTAGATCACTCCCGTGGAATAAAAGATAAAATAGGCCAATTAGAGGAGATGAGAAAACATATAAAACAGGATGTTGACCAAGGTTGGTGGGACTGGCTTTTTGGATGAATACCTGAATTTGGTCAAATAAGATATGTTTTAGGAGTGGCATTTGCCGTGGTCGCTGCAATAGTGGGTCTCTGCTGTTGTCTGCAGTGTGTGCCCTCCCTTCTAGCCATATGTCAAAAGGTGGCCGAAAGAGGGGTACACTCAACATCCCTCTATACTCCGGTAGAGGTAGAAGAGGTAAACCCAACCTCAACAAAGCCTGAGGATTATACTCCTGAAGGGTACATGGAATACCTAAAGGCTTATAAGCAAACCAAGGAAGAGCAGAGAAAGAACCATATAGTATATATATATATATATAAGGTTCTAAGAGGGGATTTGATATATGTGACTCCATTTTGTCTCATTTAGCCACGTGTATTACATTTGGTTAGTGCACTACAAAACCTCCCTTCCCCCTATGGAATGTGAGACACTTCCTTAAACTGTTTCAAGAAATCCATACATGCCTTAGTTTGAAAGTATGAACAGTCCAAGCCATATAAGGTCATCTGGCTCAAGTGTCTGCTAGCTCATTGGTCAAATGCTGTTACTATGAGTCAGCTATTATGTTAATGCAGAGCTTATGTGTGACCATACTATTGGTCAAATACTAATGCTAACATATGATTGGATGTAAAGGAAGCTCAACCCCCTCTATTAAAACTGTTTGCCAGCTGTGAATAAACCAGAATGTTCATTCTCCCGGTACCGGTTAGACTTAATTCAAGCTGATCGCCGAAATCTGAAGACAGGGACAAGTTAGGTAAAAGAGAGTAAATTTTCCTAACAACCTCCATCTGACGACAGCGCCTCCTATGCAAGTGACTTCAGCGAGGAAGAGAGCGAGAGCGGTGGGGGTCTGATGGAACAGATCCGGCTGCTAGAATCCCCCATGGAGTTCAAGGATTTTGCCTTTGGCGATTAATTATTTAAAGACAGAGAAGGGAAGAAGAAAAACAAAAAGATCAAAAAGAACAAAGACCCAAAATTTGAAATACGCTATGTATATGTTCCTGTGGCTCCCTCTGTGCGGGCTGAATAGTCCATGCAGGGTGAGCCGCAGGTTGGTCCTCTGGGTCCCGCTGTCATGGCGGGGTCAGTGCAGGAAAGATGGCGCAGGACGCCGGTCTTGCCGGCAATAGAGGAGGCGGGGCTAGCTGCGGTGCTGGCCAGTTGGGAGCCCCTGGCGCTGTTGGCTGCTCTCCTGTGGGAGGGGGGAGTGGATTGGCGCTGGGGTCCGCTCCCATGAAAAAAAGTGTCCCCGTCCGCTGCCTCGGTGAGCGCTTGTGGCGTGGAGCTGAGGCGGTACGGCGGGGATGCTGCTCCTCCCACACATGGGCGGAGCCTAAAGGTCCTGGAGATGGAGACGGGAGGCGGTGTAGTGAGCGCGGCTAGGGGCGTGCCTGGGGATGCTCCCGGCGATGCTCCCTTGTCTGGGAGCGGAGCTAGGTGTGTGTCCGGGGACGTGCCCAAGCGGCAGCGCACAGTGGCAGCGGGAGTGGCGGCAGCAGGAGAAGCGGGGACTGGTGTGGCTGGGAGCAGTGATTCTACAGCGCACCAGTCCCCCATTAAAGTACCGTATTTTTCGCCCTATAAGACGCACCGGCCCATAAGACGCACCTAGGTTTTTGGGGAGGAAAATAAGAAAAAAAAATTTTTTAACCAAAAGGTGTGCTTTTGGTGGGTTTGGAACTAATGGTGGTCTGTGGATGGTACTATTACTGGGGATCTGTGGATGACGGACACTGTTATGGGGGGGATCTGTGGATGACGGACACTGTTATGGGGGGATCTGTGGATGACGGACACTGTTATGGGGGGATCTGTGGATGACGGACACTGTTATGGGGGGATCTGTGGATGACGGACACTGTTATGGGGGGATCTGTGGATGACGGACACTGTTATGGGGGGGATCTGTGGATGACGGACACTGTTATGGGGGGATCTGTGGATGACGGACACTGTTACAGGGGGGATCTGTGGATGACGGACAATGTTACAGGGGTGATCTGTGGCTGGCACTGTTACAGGGGGGGATCTGTGGCTGGCACTGTTACAGGGGGATCTGTGGATGGCACTGTTACCGTATATATGTGCCATCCACAGACCCCCCACCCCATAACAGTGCCATTCACAGACCCCCCCAGCCCATAACAGTGCTATCCACAGACCCCCCCAGCCCATAACAGTGCCATCAACAGACTCCCCCCCAGCCCATAACAGTGCCATCCACAGACCCCCCCCAGCCCATAACAGTGCCATCCACAGACCCCCACCCCTTAACTGTGCCATCTCCATGTCTTATTCAATTACTACGGTAGTTATTAAACATGCCCCCTCACTCCTAATAGTACCTTACATCCTAATAGCTTCTGTACAATGCCGGCAGGCAGGCGCGTCACTTACTGATGTCACTTGCCTGCGCCGCCTGCTTCATTCATAAAGTAGGCGGCGCAGGCATGTGACATCAGGGAGTTACGCTGCCGCCCGCCCGGCCTGCCTGCCAGCATTGTACAGAAGCTATTAGGATGTAAGGGGGCATGTTTAATAACTACCGTAGTAATTGAATAATACATTTTATATTAGCATACCGGAGCGGCGGGGCGGGGCTATAGTACAGTTTCTGCACCGCCCCGTCGCAATCGCCGGCCCCCAGCTCCTCCTCCCAGTCCCGCCCCCGCCCGCTCGTACATAGCATCCAGCAATGTTAAACTGTCAGCATTCGCCCCATAAGACGCAGGGGCATTTCCCCCCCATTTTTTGGGGGAAAAGTGTGTCTTATGGGGCGAAAAATACAGTAAAAAAGATAAAGAATGTTAAGAGGGCCAAAAAGGCTAAGAGATTAAAAGCGGGGTTCATATCCCCCAGTGCTAAACCGAATATATAAAGACCGGGCTTAATTCTGGGGCCTCTGCCTCCTCCTCCGGCGCTGAGTCAAGCGCTGGAGAGGGGGAGGTAATTGTGACCAGCGCCCAAGTATTGAGGGAGGCCGGCAGCGATAACAAAGATATGAATATGAAAACTGTAACGAATGCTGTAATGAATTCCATAATGGAAGTGTCTGCTGGCCCAGCGGTTTGTTCGCACGGACAAACGTGAGATGTGTCTCTGGCCGCTGGAGCTGGGGGGGCTATGGAGGTGGGGTTCGGTGGGACACCGGTGGCTGGAGTAGCTACTGGTGCGCCTGTTAAACTGGCCTGTGTGGGGGAGTGTGTTAGGGCTGCGGGCCCGGTCTCTGGTGGTGGGGTGAATGCGGGGGGGGCGATCGGCCGCTGAGAAAGTGGCTGCGGGCCCCCGTGTGGCCCCTCCGGGGGGACAGGGTGCAGTATCTGCGGTAGACATGGTGGGGGGGGGGCGGCTCGGCTGCCCCTCCCGCGTCCGTGGCGCCTGGCAGAAGTTATGCCAGTGTGGCTGCGGCCGTGGGGGGGAGGGGCTGTCCTCGTTGGCTTCCTCGCTCTCACAGTCCGGTGATGGTGACTTGCAGCGGCGACTGCTGGAGGCCCTCAAAAAGGGGGAGAGCTCCATCACTGTAGAGGGAAAGAAGGTTGATCTGTCATTCTGGTTCAACAGACATGGCGTGAGGGCTTTCCGAGAGCAGAATGGGGGCGAGACCGCCTTGTCGTCACCTACAACCGGCCCTGGGGTCAGACGGAATGTGGTCTGTCTCAAGTGGAGTAGCGATGAAGCTTGCCCTACAAGAAAGAGGGTGGCGGAGCTCCTACTTGGGATGGGTTTCAGGGCGACCGACATCTTTGCCTTGATCCATCCGTACGGCTCCAAGGAGTTCGACGTCAGCTTTGTCCGGCCGGAGGGGCTGGAGCTCTTCTGGTCCGGGTATGAGTTGGCGAAGAACACGCCGGACTGGCGCGGTTTCCTTGAAAAAGCAATAACCCGTCAGAGTGAGGTAAAGAGAGTGACCGTTTTGACCCATAACGAGTCGCTCTCTTGTGTTGACATCATGACATGGCTGGGCAGGTATGGAGAGATCCAGGGGGTTCCATCCAAGAACCTGGATGAGTTTGGCATTTGGTCGGGCGCCTGGACGTTTAACATCAAACTCAAGCGTTTGGGGAGTACGGTTTCCCACATTCCATCATCTGCCTTTATCGGCCGTGACAGAATTTTGGTTTTCTACAGGGGGCAGCCTAAGCTCTGTCACAAGTGCGGCAGCCCCTCACACTTCAGCGCCAGCTGCCAAGTGCAGAAGTGCGCGCTGTGTGGGGGGACTGGTCATCTAGCCGCATCTTGTGGGGAGATTAGATGCAACCTGTGCGGTGAACTCGGTCACCCTTTCAGTCGTTGTCATCTTTCTGAGGTCAATGCGGCCCGAGCTCACGCAGGAGCGGGCCGGGAGGTGGGTGCTGGCGGAGACAGCAGAGTTCAGGGGTCGGTGAAGAGCAAAGATGGTCTGTCCCGGCAGAGGCGGAGGGAGAGGCGCCAGGCGGAGAGGGAGCGGGAGGAACCCCGTCCTGGGGTGATGCCTGCTCCTTCCCAAGCGGCTGCCCCTCCTGCATCGGAGACCCTAGGTAACAGGGAGCTGAATGAGGAGAACGAAAGACTGGAGCTTGCCGAGGGGACTCTGTCCTCGCACTATGAAAGCGCCACAGAGGATAGTGGGACGGAGTCCAAAATAATTAGACGGAAGCGCCGTACTAAGAAAAGACCTGGCTCGACCAAAGTAGCCAGGGAAGGCCTAACCGGCTCCCCTCTGGAGCTCTCCAACCGGTTTCTCACCTTGTATGAGACCTCTGCCTCCTCTTCTTATGGGGAGGAGGTTGAAGGTGGGAGACCGGGGGCGAAGGAGGGAAGGCCTTCAGGAGGCCCCGCGCCCCCCTCTGGTGGGGATATAACGTCCTCAGGAGGGGTGGGAAAACCGGGCCCTGAGACCGAGGAAGCCAGTGGTGGTGCGCAGGGTGAGGCGGTGGTGACAAATGAGATGGACACCACCGTCTCCCTCAAGAGGGGTCGTGCCGCCTTAGAAGACAGCCCCCGGGAGAGGGATGGTTGGGAAGAAGGCCGTCTAACTCGATTATTCTGTATGGCGGCACCCGCTCTGCTAACACTGGCGACCATTAATGTCGCCAGCATTAAGTCAGATGCGGCTCGTTTCGCGGCCTTTGATTTTCTCAGCCGAAATGGGGCTGACATTTTGTTTTTGCAAGAGACCAGGCTGCCAGATTTGGCAGCGATTCACAAAGCCAAGAGGGAGTGGAGATCAGGGGCCTCCTACTGGTCTCTTGCGGCTGAGCCGTATAGCAGAGTGGCGGTCCTTTTTACCGCACCGGTAGAAAGCCGACGAGCGATCGAATTGGAAATGGGGAGGTGTTTGATCCTGGATGTCCTCATGAAGGGACAAGAACTGTGCCTAATTAACATCTATGGGCCCCAGACCAAACGGGACAGGAAAAGTCTCTTTATGAGGATCAAGCCTTTTCTTTTTACGAGTCGGCAAGTGGTCTTTGGAGGGGATTTCAACACGATCACGAGGTCCCAGGATAGTGGAGGCGCCAGAGACCGGCTTGCTTACTATAGCATCTCTTTGAATAGTGTAGCTAGCGAGGCTCGCCTGGTGGATGTCCACATCAGGCATACCCCAGGCCACGGGGGTTTCACTTATTATAGAGGAAGTCAGACTAGGTCTAGAATAGACAGGTTTTATTTAAAGGAGGAGGCTATTTTCTCGCCCTTAAGGGTCGTAGAGGTAGAATTCTCCGATCACTGTCTGATTATGTTTTCTTTGAATATTTCAGAGTCCCCCCAAATGGGAAGAGGTTACTGGAAGCTGAATTCGGGAGTCCTGGAGGAATCGGAGGTGAGACCATCCTTTGAGGACTTCCTTCAGAGTCAGGTAGCTTTGCTGGATCTCTGTGATACTAAGTCAGAGTGGTGGGAGATATTCAAAGATCGGGCGGCAAAGTTCTTCCGCCAGCTCTCAAGCCTCAGGTCCCTGGACAGGTACCGCCTGTATCAGGGTCTGAGGAGGAAACTCGAGCGTCTGGTCTCGACTGGAGGTAGCCGCGAGGATATCTCCAGGGCGAAATCTTTGCTCAAGGGGTGCCAGTACGATAGGCACACGTCTTTGGTTTTTGAGAGGGACTTCGGGAAGTACCGCTCGCCTGACCCTTACAGAAACTGCAAGATGTCAGTGAGTAGTAAGTTGGTGACAGGACTGGTCGATAGTACGGGATCTCTGAACAGGTCCAGATCGGGGGTCCTGGAAGTCGTCAGATCCTTCTACTCGTGCCTCTTGGGAAAAAAGGATCTGGATCGGGACAAGATGTCGGCTTTCCTGGCTAACATCGCCCCTGAGTCGGGAGCTCACCTCTCTTTTGACGTTTTGGTGGAAGAGATCAGGAAGGAGGAAGTAATCCTGGCGGTGGAAGGGTTAGCTCTGAAGAAGTCACCAGGCCCGGATGGCTTAACATCCGATTTTTATAAGGCCTTTAAGGACTCTTTATGTCCCCTCTTGACTGAGGTATTCAATGAGTGTCTATCCTCGGGCACTCTGCCGATGTCAATGAGGAGGTCAGCCCTGATCCTTCTGTCAAAGGGTAAAGATCCGAGCCGTATTGAGAACTGGCATCCCATAGCACTTCTCAATACAGACAGAAAGATTCTGGCCAAGATACTGTTCAATAGGTTGGTGAAATTTGCACCCCAGCTCCTTTCGGTGGCCCAGCATTGCTCGGTTCCAGGCCGCAGTACTTTTAGTGCTGTGCTCGGTGTCCGAGAGGCAGTGGAGCGGAGTAGAGCGGGTCACTGGAATGGGTACATGCTGTCCTTAGATCAGGCAAAGGCGTTTGATCGGGTGAACCACGAGTACCTTTGATCGGTCCTTCTAAAGCACGGCCTGCTGGGGGGGGTTTGTTGATTGGTTAAAGATCTTGTATGCGGGGGCGGAGAGTTTCCCGCTTGTGAACGGTTGGTCTGGCTGCTCTTTCGAGGTTGGGTCTGGCCTTCGTCAGGGTTGTCCTTTGAGCACGCTTTTATACGTGTTCGTAATCGATCCCTTTCTCAAGAGGATCGATCGTGGTCTGTTGGCGAGAGTCGGGATGGATCCGGCAGCGCCGGAAGCCACTCTGAAGGGCAGTAGCGTACGCCGATGATGTCACTGTTTTCTTGTCCTCGAGAGGGGAGGCGGAGAACGTGATGTCTAAGGTGGACAGCTACTCGGAGGCATCCGGGTCCATGATCAATCGGGATAAGTGCGAGAGTCTCTGGCTGGGAGGGGGTGATCCAGTTTTCGATCTCCCGGACACTCTTCCGGGGCCCCAGTCGTCAGCAAAAGTTCTAGGCATCCATTTCAGCCACGGGGATTATCCCACCCAAAATTGGGACGACAGGCTCAAGATCGCCGCTCAGAAGGTCGGCCAGTGGAAGGGTTGGTCTTTGACCCTCAGGGAAAGGGTGAATCTGATCAAGACTTACCTTCTCCCTTTGCTTATCTATTTGGGTAGCGTGTGTATCTTGACAGAGCCTCTCTGGACTCGGGTTTATAGCCTGTTCTTCCATATTTTATGGGGGAATAGGCTGAACCTGATCAAGAGAGAGGTGACTTATCGCACGAGGAGACTAGGGGGGTTATCTATGGTCAACCCCGTGGTGTTTCTCGTGAACACCTTTGTTAAGATCAATTTGGCAAACCTCTGGATGGAGAGGGCTCCTCCGTGGATAGTCTCCTGCAGGGGGTGGTTTCGGCCTTTCTTCCAGGAATGGGAGACAGGAGGGCGAGTGAAGGACTTGCGTACGCCTCACGGATATTTTCCGGCTTATGTCACCTCGATTCTGAAGGTGATCCGCCGGTGGGGTTTGGAGGTGAGGGAGATCAGGACTCTGTCAAGGAGATCCCTTGACGAGAGGGTCTTGTTGTCCCACTTTCAGAAGCCCCTGGCCCTCAAGGATTGCCCAAGTCGGGATCTAGACAAGGGGTTACAGTTGCTAAATTCGGCAAGGTTTCCCTTGAAGTTTTGGGACTTGGTGCTGCTTTCACGGGAGGCTGTATGTAAGGGACAACCTGAAGTACAGGAACTCTGAGGAAAGGGGTTGTCCCCGGGAGGAGTGCGGCTCCATACTTGAAAGCATGGAGCATTTCCTGCTTCATTGTCCTTTTAATACAGAGGTGTATGAACGGGTGGGAGCTTCCATTGGCTGGCCCAGGCTAGCCAGGCTCTCCTATGTGGAGTGGGCCTACGGAGTGTTCAGAGACCTGGGAAGGAGGGACCCATGCACAAGTTTTTTAGTTAGCATAGTAGTTAGGTTCTACACATGGAACGCACAGTGTTTAGTTTCTATGCAGCAGAAAGTCCTCCCGGTGGACGAGGTTTGTAGGAACATCTTGGGTGGCCTGGTGAAGGTGCGTTCTTTTGAGTATGAGAGACTGGGTACCACTAGGGCCTCTCTCCTCTGGAGAGGCTTTGCTTTTGATGTACCGTAAGTCTAGTCGTACTTTTCCTGGTGGTGGGCTGACACTTCCACACTAGATTTTTGTTTTGTAGTAAGTTGAGGTTTTGAAAAAGGCTTGCAAAGACCGAACTTGGGCCTTCAGGAGATTGGACAGTTAAGCTGTTATGTAGTTATGTGAGTTATGTTTGCTAGAGGAGGGAAAGTTGGGATTAGTTAGGTTGGGTGGGTGAGGAAGGAGGGGATAATTTTATGTGTCCTTTTTATGTTTTGAGTGGGGAGGCTTGCATCTAGCCCTGGACTATGCGGACATGGGAGGACATGGGGCGAGGGGCTAGATGTGGGTGGTGAAGGAAGGGCTGGCCTTGGACTATGCGGACATGATAGAGACATGAGGCGAAGGTCAGCCCTGGGTGTCGGGTGATGGGTAAAAGGAAAGTGTGAGTAGGGATCGAATAGGTTAGGTTGGTGATTTTTCTATAAACAGGTGACAGGAGGAAAAAAATAAAAATAAAATAATATATAAATAATTATGTATATATTTGGCAAAGCCGCCTTGTTGTTGTTTTTTTTTGCAAAGGTCGCCTTTATTTAGTCACTTTATTGATTTATTTATGTTTATGTTTGTTATTTTCTGTTCATTATATACTTTTCTGTTTATGACGATTAGTCCTATTTTTGTTTGGGCTTTACGGCCGGATGGCCAGGTAAGTTTTTATGGTTATAAGTAGTGTTGAGCGAACAGTTCGAGCATAGTTCGGGTCCGTACCGAATTTTGGGGTGTTCGTGACACGGACCCGAACCCGAACTTTTTCGTAAAAGTTCGGGTTCGGGTTCGTCGTTCGGCATGTATTTTGGCGCATTTTGAAAGGCTGCAAAGCAGCCAATCAACATGCATCATACTACTTGCCCTAAGATGCCATCGCAGCCATGCCTACTATTGGCAAGGCTGTGATTGGCCAAGTGCAGCATGTGACTCAGCCTCTTTATAAGCTTGTGCGCACGTCGGGACGTGCTCACTCCCGATGTGAATAGAACAGGGATAGACGCAGCTGATGCTAGGGCGAGAATAGGCAGGGATAATTGAATAACTGGAAGCAAATTTCTCTCCTCCACCTGTGATTCATCTGAACAACTGCAGCTGAGCTGCTTTTTTTGATAGGGATTGGCTATTTTTAGAGTGGCCAGAGTGATTTTTCCATCCACATGTACCTGGGCTGACCGCCGGCCGCCATTTTGCGACTTGTAGTGCTGCAGCAGAAGCTGCCACAGTGTGCATTCCAAAGCTCCAAACAAGTCAGACATCTACACCTGGGATTCAGACCAATAGCGATTTAGCAGCACAGTCCAAGGCTATTTTTTTTAAAGGTTGTGCAGACCATTTTGTGGCACATGTTACTGGGCTGATAGGCGGCGGCCATCTTGGGACTAGTGCTGCAGCACAATCTCTCCCAACGTCCATTAATCACTTGTAATAGTGGTCTGTGCCATAGAAATCCTACATCAGGGACTTGGGTGTGCTTGTGTCACCCCTACTAATACCAGTCCACCTGTAATCCATACAGTGAAAAGCCATAAAGTATTCCAGTGAGGGAATTTTTTTTTTATTTAAAAAAGGCCAAGTTAGTTTATCTGGCGTTCAATATACTAGATACAGTTAGGCCTGCGTTTCATACATCTGGAATTAGCAAACTAATGTGCTGGGGTTGGGAAAACATATATGTACCCATACTAGAATCTGTCAAAGAAAGCGGTACTCACATATAACAGTCATTCCATCTGTAATCCATACAGTCAAAAGACTGAAAGTATTCCAGTGAGGGAATTTTTTTTATTTAAAAAAGGCCAAGTTAGTTTATCTGGCGTTCAATATACTAGATACAGTTAGGCCTGCGTTTCATACATCTGGAATTAGCAAACTAATGTGCTGGGGTTGGGAAAACATATATGTACCCATACTAGAATCTGTCAAAGAAAGCGGTACTCACATATAACAGTCATTCCATCTGTAATCCATACAGTCAAAAGACTGAAAGTATTCCAGTGAGGGAATTTTTTTTATTTAAAAAAGGCCAAGTTAGTTTATCTGGCGTTCAATATACTAGATACAGTTAGGCCTGCGTTTCATACATCTGGAATTAGCAAACTAATGTGCTGGGGTTGGGAAAACATATATGTACCCATACTAGAATCTGTCAAAGAAAGCGGTACTCACATATAACAGTCATTCCATCTGTAATCCATACAGTCAAAAGACTGAAAGTATTCCAGTGAGGGAATTTTTTTTATTTAAAAAAGGCCAAGTTAGTTTATCTGGCGTTCAATATACTAGATACAGTTAGGCCTGCGTTTCATACATCTGGAATTAGCAAACTAATGTGCTGGGGTTGGGAAAACATATATGTACCCATACTAGAATCTGTCAAAGAAAGCGGTACTCACATATAACAGTCATTCCATCTGTAATCCATACAGTCAAAAGACTGAAAGTATTCCAGTGAGAGAATTTTTTTTATTTAAAAAAGGCCAAGTTAGTTTATCTGGCGTTCAATATACTAGATACAGTTAGGCCTGCGTTTCATACATCTGGAATTAGCAAACTAATGTGCTGGGGTTGGGAAAACATATATGTACCCATACTAGAATCTGTCAAAGAAAGCGGTACTCACATATAACAGTCATTCCATCTGTAATCCATACAGTCAAAAGACTGAAAGTATTCCAGTGAGGGAATTTTTTTTATTTAAAAAAGGCCAAGTTAGTTTATCTGGCGTTCAATATACTAGATACAGTTAGGCCTGCGTTTCATACATCTGGAATTAGCAAACTAATGTGCTGGGGTTGGGAAAACATATATGTACCCATACTAGAATCTGTCAAAGAAAGCGGTACTCACATATAACAGTCATTCCATCTGTAATCCATACAGTCAAAAGACTGAAAGTATTCCAGTGAGGGAATTTTTTTTATTTAAAAAAGGCCAAGTTAGTTTATCTGGCGTTCAATATACTAGATACAGTTAGGCCTGCGTTTCATACATCTGGAATTAGCAAACTAATGTGCTGGGGTTGGGAAAACATATATGTACCCATACTAGAATCTGTCAAAGAAAGCGGTACTCACATATAACAGTCATTCCATCTGTAATCCATACAGTCAAAAGACTGAAAGTATTCCAGTGAGAGAATTTTTTTTATTTAAAAAAGGCCAAGTTAGTTTATCTGGCGTTCAATATACTAGATACAGTTAGGCCTGCGTTTCATACATCTGGAATTAGCAAACTAATGTGCTGGGGTTGGGAAAACATATATGTACCCATACTAGAATCTGTCAAAGAAAGCGGTACTCACATATAACAGTCATTCCATCTGTAATCCATACAGTCAAAAGACTGAAAGTATTCCAGTGAGGGAATTTTTTTTATTTAAAAAAGGCCAAGTTAGTTTATCTGGCGTTCAATATACTAGATACAGTTAGGCCTGCGTTTCATACATCTGGAATTAGCAAACTAATGTGCTGGGGTTGGGAAAACATATATGTACCCATACTAGAATCTGTCAAAGAAAGCGGTACTCACATATAACAGTCATTCCATCTGTAATCCATACAGTCAAAAGACTGAAAGTATTCCAGTGAGGGGATTTTTTTTATTTAAAAAAGGCCAAGTTAGTTTATCTGGCGTTCAATATACTAGATACAGTTAGGCCTGCGTTTCATACATCTGGAATTAGCAAACTAATGTGCTGGGGTTGGGAAAACATATATGTACCCATACTAGAATCTGTCAAAGAAAGCGGTACTCACATATAACAGTCATTCCATCTGTAATCCATACAGTCAAAAGACTGAAAGTATTCCAGTGAGGGGATTTTTTTTATTTAAAAAAGGCCAAGTTAGTTTATCTGGCGTTCAATATACTAGATACAGTTAGGCCTGCGTTTCATACATCTGGAATTAGCAAACTAATGTGCTGGGGTTGGGAAAACATATATGTACCCATACTAGAATCTGTCAAAGAAAGCGGTACTCACATATAACAGTCATTCCATCTGTAATCCATACAGTCAAAAGACTGAAAGTATTCCAGTGAGGGGATTTTTTTTATTTAAAAAAGGCCAAGTTAGTTTATCTGGCGTTCAATATACTAGATACAGTTAGGCCTGCGTTTCATACATCTGGAATTAGCAAACTAATGTGCTGGGGTTGGGAAAACATATATGTACCCATACTAGAATCTGTCAAAGAAAGCGGTACTCACATATAACAGTCATTCCATCTGTAATCCATACAGTCAAAAGACTGAAAGTATTCCAGTGAGGGAATTTTTATTTTATTTAAAAAAGGCCAAGTTAGTTTATCTGGCGTTCAATATACTAGATACAGTTAGGCCTGCGTTTCATACATCTGGAATTAGCAAACTAATGTGCTGGGGTTGGGAAAACATATATGTACCCATACTAGAATCTGTCAAAGAAAGCGGTACTCACATATAACAGTCATTCCATCTGTAATCCATACAGTCAAAAGACTGAAAGTATTCCAGTGAGGGGATTTTTTTTATTTAAAAAAGGCCAAGTTAGTTTATCTGGCGTTCAATATACTAGATACAGTTAGGCCTGCGTTTCATACATCTGGAATTAGCAAACTAATGTGCTGGGGTTGGGAAAACATATATGTACCCATACTAGAATCTGTCAAAGAAAGCGGTACTCACATATAACAGTCATTCCATCTGTAATCCATACAGTCAAAAGACTGAAAGTATTCCAGTGAGGGGATTTTTTTTATTTAAAAAAGGCCAAGTTAGTTTATCTGGCGTTCAATATACTAGATACAGTTAGGCCTGCGTTTCATACATCTGGAATTAGCAAACTAATGTGCTGGGGTTGGGAAAACATATATGTACCCATACTAGAATCTGTCAAAGAAAGCGGTACTCACATATAACAGTCATTCCATCTGTAATCCATACAGTCAAAAGACTGAAAGTATTCCAGTGAGGGGATTTTTTTTATTTAAAAAAGGCCAAGTTAGTTTATCTGGCGTTCAATATACTAGATACAGTTAGGCCTGCGTTTCATACATCTGGAATTAGCAAACTAATGTGCTGGGGTTGGGAAAACATATATGTACCCATACTAGAATCTGTCAAAGAAAGCGGTACTCACATATAACAGTCATTCCATCTGTAATCCATACAGTCAAAAGACTGAAAGTATTCCAGTGAGGGGATTTTTTTTATTTAAAAAAGGCCAAGTTAGTTTATCTGGCGTTCAATATACTAGATACAGTTAGGCCTGCGTTTCATACATCTGGAATTAGCAAACTAATGTGCTGGGGTTGGGAAAACATATATGTACCCATACTAGAATCTGTCAAAGAAAGCGGTACTCACATATAACAGTCATTCCATCTGTAATCCATACAGTCAAAAGACTGAAAGTATTCCAGTGAGGGGATTTTTTTTATTTAAAAAAGGCCAAGTGAGTTTATCTGGCGTTCAATATACTAGATACAGTTAGGCCTGCGTTTCATACATCTGGAATTAGCAAACTAATGTGCTGGGGTTGGGAAAACATATATGTACCCATACTAGAATCTGTCAAAGAAAGCGGTACTCACATATAACAGTCATTCCATCTGTAATCCATACAGTCAAAAGACTGAAAGTATTCCAGTGAGGGGATTTTTTTTATTTAAAAAAGGCCAAGTTAGTTTATCTGGCGTTCAATATACTAGATACAGTTAGGCCTGCGTTTCATACATCTGGAATTAGCAAACTAATGTGCTGGGGTTGGGAAAACATATATGTACCCATACTAGAATCTGTCAAAGAAAGCGGTACTCACATATAACAGTCATTCCATCTGTAATCCATACAGTCAAAAGACTGAAAGTATTCCAGTGAGGGAATTTTTATTTTATTTAAAAAAGGCCAAGTTAGTTTATCTGGCGTTCAATATACTAGATACAGTTAGGCCTGCGTTTCATACATCTGGAATTAGCAAACTAATGTGCTGGGGTTGGGAAAACATATATGTACCCTTACTAGAATCTGTCAAAGAAAGCGGTACTCACATATAACAGTCATTCCATCTGTAATCCATACAGTCAAAAGACTGAAAGTATTCCAGTGAGGGAATTTTTATTTTATTTAAAAAAGGCCAAGTTAGTTTATCTGGCGTTCAATATACTAGATACAGTTAGGCCTGCGTTTCATACATCTGGAATTAGCAAACTAATGTGCTGGGGTTGGGAAAACATATATGTACCCATACTAGAATCTGTCAAAGAAAGCGGTACTCACATATAACAGTCATTCCATCTGTAATCCATACAGTCAAAAGACTGAAAGTATTCCAGTGAGGGAATTTTTTTTTTATTTAAAAAAGGCCAAGTTAGTTTATCTGGCGTTCAATATACTAGATACAGTTAGGCCTGCGTTTCATACATCTGGAATTATCAAACTAATGTGCTGGGGTTGGGAAAACATATATGTACCCATACTAGAATCTGTCAAAGAAAGCGGTACTCACATATAACAGTCATTCCATCTGTAATCCATACAGTCAAAAGACTGAAAGTATTCCAGTGAGGGAATTTTTTTTTTATTTAAAAAAGGCCAAGTTAGTTTATCTGGCGTTCAATATACTAGATACAGTTAGGCCTGCGTTTCATACATCTGGAATTAGCAAACTAATGTGCTGGGGTTGGGAAAACATATATGTACCCATACTAGAATCTGTCAAAGAAAGCGGTACTCACATATAACAGTCATTCCATCTGTAATCCATACAGTCAAAAGACTGAAAGTATTCCAGTGAGGGGATTTTGCTTATAAAAAATAATATATTTCATTGTGGTGCGAGTTGAATCGCAACAATGAAGAAAAATACTATTAAGGGACGAGGACGCGGTCGTGGTGGTGTCCGTGGAGCCTCTGTTGCTGGTAGAGGACGTGGCCGTTCGGCCCCAGGCGCACACAGTAGGGAACGAACTCCCTCAACTAGCCGGCAGAATGTACCGCAATATCTCGTGGGGCCCAATGCCGCTCTTAGGATGGTAAGGCCTGAGCAGGTACAGGCATTAATCGATTGGGTGGCCGACAGTGCTTCCAGCACGTTCACCACATGGTCTTCCACCCAGTCTTCTGCGGAAAGCGCACAGGTGGCACCTGAAAACCAAGCCCATCAGTCTGTCACATCACCCCCAAGCATATCAGGGAAACGGTCTGAGCCACAAGTTATGCAGCAGTCTCTTCTTCTGTTTGAAGACTCTGCTTCCAGGGTTTCCCAGGGGCGTCCACCTAGCCCTTCCCCAGTGGAGGAAGACATACCATGCACTGACGCACAACCACTTATGTCTCCAGATGAAGAGGACATGGGAATACCACCACAGCAGAGTCACCGACTCTCTGATGATGACGAAACACAGGTGCCCACTGCCGCGTCTTTTTGCAGTGTGCAGACTGAACAGGAGGAGGTCAGGGAGGGAGACTGGGTGGAAGACGATGCAGAGGACGATGAGGTCTTAGACCCCACATGGACTGAAGGTCGTGGCGATGACTTTCACAGTTCAGAGGAAGAGGTAGTGGTGAGACCGAGACAACAGCGAAGCCAAAGAGGGAGCAGGGGGCCAAAGCAGACGAGCCGCCGCCCCCAGAGTTCGCCTGCTACTGGACATCGCCAACAGGGACCCAGCCCCACAAAGGCAGCTTCAAAGAGTTCCCTGGCATGGCACTTCTTTAAACAATGTCCTACCGACAAGACCCGAGTGACTTGCACGCTCTGCCATCAGAGCCTGAGGCGAGGCATTAACGTTCTGAACCTCAGCACAACCTGCATGACCAGGCATCTACATGCAAAGCATGAACTGCAGTGGGGTACACACCTTAAAAACCAGGCACTCGCTGAGGCTCCCCCTGCTCCCTCTACCGCTGCTGCCTCGGCTTCCGCCTCGAGAGGAATGTTGCCACCTGCCGAGCAGCAAACAGAGGATGTGCCACCGACACCACCACCACCGCCACCGTCAACTAGCGTCTCCACTATATCACACAGCAGCGTTCAGCTCTCAATATCTCAAACCTTAGAGAGGAAGCGCAAATTCCCCCCGAGTCACCCTCGAGCCCTTGGCCTGAACGCCAGCATTTCTAAACTGCTGGCCTTTGAAATGCTGTCATTCCGGCTGGTGGACACAGACAGCTTCAAACAGCTGATGGCCATGGCTGTCCCGCAGTATGTGGTTCCCAGCCGCCACTACTTCTCCAAGACAGCCGTGCCTTCCCTGCACATGCAAGTGTCCGATAAAATCAAGTGTGCACTGCGCAACGCCATTTGTGGCAAGGTCCACCTAACCACAGATACGTGGACCAGTAAGCACGGCCAGGGACGCTATATCTCACTAACTGCACACTGGATGAATGTAGTGGCGGCTGGGCCCCCGGCGGACAGTTCCTTGGCGCACGTCCTTCCGCCCCCTAGGATCGCAGGGCATCATTCTCTGCCTCCTGTAGCCTCCTCCTCCTACTCGGCTTCCTCCTCCACTGCTTCCACCAGCTCATCCGGTCAGCCACACACCTTCACCACCAACTTCAGCACAGCCCGGGGTAAACGTCAGCAGGCCATTCTGAAACTCATATGTTTGGGGGACAGGCCCCACAGCGCAAAGGAGTTGTGGCGGGGTATTGAACAACAGACCGACGAGTGGTTTCTGCCGGTGGGCCTCAAGCCAGGCCTGGTGGTATGCGATAATGGGCGAAATCTCGTGGCAGCTCTGGGACTAGCCGGTTTGACGCACATCCCTTGCCTGGCGCATGTGCTGAACTTGGTGGTGCAGAGGTTCATTCACCACTACCCCAACATGTCAGAGCTGCTGCATAAAGTGCGGGCCGTCTGTGCGCGCTTCCGCCGTTCACATCCTGCCGCTGCTCGCCTGTCTGCGCTACAGCGGAACTTCGGCCTTCCCGCTCACCGCCTCATATGCGACGTGCCCACCCGGTGGAACTCCACCTTGCACATGCTGGAGAGACTGTGCGAGCAGCAGCAGGCCATAGTGGAGTTTCAGCTGCAGCATGCTCGCGTCAGTCGTACTGCCGAACAGCACCACTTCACCACCAATGATTGGGCCTCCATGCGAGACCTGTGTGCCCTGCTGCGCTGTTTCGAGTCCTCCACCAACATGGCCAGTGGCGATGACACTGTTATCAGCGTTACAATACCACTTCTATGTCTCCTTGAGAAAACACTTAGGGCAATGATGTTAGAGGAGGTGGCCCAGGTGGAGGAGGAGGAGGAGGATGAGGGCTCGTTTCTAACACTTTCGGGCCAGTCTGTTCGAAGTGGCTCAGAGGGAGGTTTGTTTAAGCAGCAGAGGACAGGTTCACAAGTCGCCAGCCAAGGCACTGTACTGGAGGACGAGGAGGATGAGGAGGTGGAGGGGGACGAGGATGACGCAAGTTCACAGCGGGGTGGCAGCCCAGGCCCATCACTGGTGCGTGGCTAGGGGGATACGGTGGACGATGACGATACGCCTCCCACAGAGGACAGCTTGTCCTTACCCATGGGTAGCCTGGCCCACATGAGCGAATATATGCTCCAATGCCTGCGCAACGACAGCAGAGTTGCCCACGTTTTAACGTGTGCAGACTACTGGGTGGCCACCCTGCTGGATCCCCGGTATAAAGACAATGTGCCCACTTTAATTCCTGAACTGGAGCGCGACCGTAAGATGCGCGAGTACAAGCGCACGCTGATAGAGGCGCTCTTGAGAGCATTCCCACATGTCACAGGGGAACAGGTGGAAGGTGAAGGCAGAGGAGTGGCAAGAGGTCGCCAACGCAGCTGTGTCACGGCCAGCTCATCTGAGGGCAGGGTTAGCATGGCAGAAATGTGGAAAAGTTTTGTCTCCACGCCACAGCTATCTGCACCGACACCTGATACGGAACGTGTTAGCAGGAGGCAGCATTTCACTAACATGGTTGAACAGTATGTCTGCACACCCCTCCACATCCTGACGGATGGTTCGGCCCCATTCAACTACTGGGTTTCGAAATTGTCCACGTGGCCAGAGTTAGCATGTTATGCCTTGGAGGTGCTTTCCTGCCCGGCGGCCAGCGTTTTATCTGAACGCGTATTCAGCACGGCAGGGGGCGTCATTACTGACAAGCGCAGCCGCCTGTCCACAGCCAACGTGGACAAGCTGACCTTCATAAAGATGAACCAGGCATGGATCCCACAGGACCTGTCCCTCCCTTGTGCAGAGTAGTCCTTATTAACTGCCTAAAACATGTCTTGTTGTGCTACGGGCCACTTCTTTATTTGATACAAATTTTATGAAACCCACAGTTGAATGAAACTTTTCTCTGTCTGGGCGCCGGGGCCTAACCAGATGAAAGTGGCCGGTTAAACTAACGGGTGACATGAAGCCATAACCTCTGCCATGCTACCTCTGTCTTCTGTCTGGGTGCTGAGGCCTAAGTCAAATAAAGCGGTCTTCTGCTGTGCTGGGGGATATGAAGCTAATCTCTGACCTCTCTCCTCTGTCTGGGTCCAAAGGCCTAAATCACTGAAAGAGGCCTTCTCCTGTGGTGTGTGATATGATGCCAGAATATGTGCTGTGGGGCCTCTCTCCTCTTCCTGGGTGCAGGGGTCAAATAAACTAAATTGTGGCCTACTCCTGTGGTGGTTGATATGATGCCTGATTCTCTGATGTGGAACCTCTCTCCTCTGTTTTGGTGAAGGGGTCAAAGTAACTAAATGGTGGCTTCTCCTGTGGTGGCTGATATGATGCCAGAATATGTGCTGTGGTGCCTCTCTTCTCTTCCTGGGTGCGGGGGTCAAAGTAACTCAATGGTGGCTTCTCCTGTGGTGGCTGATATGATGCCAGAATATGTGCTGTGGTGCCTCTCTCCTCTTCCTGGGTGCGGGGGTCAAAGTAACTCAATGGTGGCTTCTCCTGTGGTGGCTGATATGATGCCAGAATATGTGCTGTGGTGCCTCTCTCCTCTTCCTGGGTGCAGGGGTCAAAGTAACTAAATGGTGGCTTCTCCTGTGGTGGTTGATATGATGCCTGATTCTCTGCTGTGAAACCTCTCTCCTCCATCTGGGTGTAGGGGTCAAAGTCTTTCAAAGTCGCCTTCTTCTGTGCTGATTGATATAAAGCTGATGGTTGTGCCATCTGACATGGTTGCCAGGGTCTGATTCAATGGGGGCCTACTCCTGTGGTGGGTGATCTAAATGCCTGATTCTCTGCTGTGAAACCTCTCTCCTCCGTCTGGGTGTAGGGGTCAAAGTCTTTCAAAGTCGCCTTCTCCTGTGCTGAATGATATGAAGCTGATGGTTGTGCCATCTGACATGGTTGCCGGGGTCCCATTAAATTGGGGCCTACTCCTGTGGTTAGTGATCTAAATGCCTGATTCTCTGCTTTGAAACCTCTCTCCTCCGTCCGGGTGTAGGGGTCAAAGTCTGTCAAAGTCGCCTTCTCCTGTGCTGATTGATATAAAGCTTATGCTTGTGCCATCTGACATGGTTGCCGGGGTCTGATTCAATGGTGGCCTACTCCTGTGGTGGGTGATCTAAATGCCTGATTCTCTGCTGTGTAACCTCTCTCCTCCGTCTGGGTGTAGGGGTCAAAGTAACTAAATGGTGGCCTACTCCTGTGGTGGGTGATATGATGCCTGGTTCTCTGCTGTGGGACCTCTCTCCTTTGTCTGGGTGCTGTGGTCAAAATAATAGTAAGTGACCTTCTCCATTGGTGGGTGACTTGAAGCCTGATTCTGTGCTATGGGACCTCACTCCAATTAATATTGTTTAATTTTTATTTATTTTATGTTAACTCATCATTTCCCTATCTACATTTGTTTGCAGGGGATTTAACTACATTTTGCTGCCTTTTGCAGCCCTCTAGCCCTTTCCGGGTGTGTTTTACAGCCTTTTTAGTGCCCAAAAGTTCGGGTCCCCATTGACTTCTATGGGGTTCGGGTTCGGGATGAAGTTCGGGTCGAGTTCGGATCCCGAACCCGAACATTTTTCGAAAGTTCGGCCGAACTCATCGAACCCGAACATCCAGGTGTTCGCTCAACTCTAGTTATAAGGTTAGTTGTTAAGTTTGATATGTTGTTGGGGCATGAATGTGAGTGTGAGTGTGGATGAGGCTGGGCCAGTAAGAACATTGTTTTATGAGTATTGTTTTATTTGAAATTGTTTTATTTTGTAAAGTTTTGTACTTTTATAATAAAAAGAGTAGCAGTGTGTAGGAGATACGGTCACAGTATTAGCAGTGTTTAGGAGATACGGTCACGGTGTAAGCAGTGTGTAGGAGATACGGTTGTTTAATTCTCCGTCGTCACAGTATTTATGGTTACCTCATCAGTATTACAGTCATTGGTTGAATTGGCACATGGATACACATGTGAGCAGTAACGCCACGTCAAGGCTTCAACCCTTGTTACTGACCATTCACACACACCATGCTTTTCATTCATACGCATTTGGTATTCCAGATGTTTTGGACTACACCTCCCATAATGCTGGCAAAGCATTATGGCAGATCTAATTCACAGCATCTGGACGGCCTAAGGTTACCTACCTCTGAACTAGCGGTGATCACAGTACACAATGCTGAAGTAGCTGTGCAAACAGGAGCAGCTTGTCACGTGTCAGATGCCCCTTCAATACTTATAAATTCATGCTCCAGCCAGGGTGCGGGCCTCAAACATGGGCTTCTTCATTCCACTTCAGGTACTTCGTGTTCCATAGGAGAACATGCTTGTCAGAGTTGTGACACACAAAAAAAACCCCGAAAAAATAAAAACAGGTTAGAGTAAATGGCAGTACAGACACAGTGCATGCAGACTTATGGTCCACATATATACAGCATAGACAGACACACAGATTGTGGGAGACGGAGATTACAGAATCCAGTGAGCGACGGATTTGGTGGCAGATGTGGGGCAGTCCCTCTGGCTGGGGGGCAGCTTCTCATCCTTCTCTGACTGACTAGATGGCTGCAGTTTCATAGCAAAAAGCATGCCATGGCATATGAGATCTAGGAAAAAAATATTTTTGGGTGAAACTAGGTTTGTACACAGCTTACACACAGGCCACACGTGCTGCACAGCTCCCCCAAATATAATACACTGCCCCCCCACATGTAACGCACAGCCCCCCATCTAATACAGTGCCCCTAAACATCTAACGCACAGGCGACCCCAATATACTTCACAGACCCCCCAATCTACTGCAAAGACCACCCCAATATATAGCACAGATACCCCCCAATATACTGCGTAGACCCCCACAAAATACACTATGCAGACAGACCCCCATATACTGCACAGACAGTACCCCATATACTATGCAGACACCCCCCAATATACTGCGTAGACCCCCCAAAATATACTGCGCAGACAGCACCCCATATACTGCGCAGACCCCCTCCAATATACTGCACAGACAACCCCCCATATACTGCGCAGATAGCCCCCATATACTGCGCAGACACCCCCAATATACTGCATAGACACCTCCAATATACAGCGCAGACACCCCCTCAATATACTGCACAGACCCCTCCAATATACTGCGCAGACACCCCCCATATACTGTGCAGATAGCCCCCATATACTGCGCAGAAGCCCCCATATACTGCGCAGAAGCCCCCATATACTGCGCAGACCCCCCAATATACTGCGCAGACACTGACCAATATATTGCGCAGACAGCCCCCTATATACTGAGCAGACCCCTCCAATATACTGCGCAGACAGCCCCCATATACTGCACAGACCCCTCCAATATACTGCGCAGACACCCCCCATATACTGCGCAGATAGCCCCCATATACTGCGCAGACCCCCCCAATATACTGCGCAGACACCCCCCAATATATTGCGCAGACAGCCCCCCATAAACTGCGCAGACCCCTCCAATATACTGCGCAGACCCCCCCAATATACTGCGCAGACACCCCCCAATATATTGCGCAGACAGCCCCCCATAAACTGCGCAGACCCCTCCAATATACTGTGCAGACACCCCCAATATACTGTGTAGACCCCCACAAAATATACTGTGCAGACAGACCCCCATATACTGCGCAGACAGTACCCCATATATTGCGCAGACACCCCAATATATTGCGCAGACACCCCCCAATATATTGCGCAGACAGCCCCCCATATACTGCGCAGACCCCTCCAATATACAATTAAGATGATTAAAGAGACAGGGGGCACACCAAATAATTCAGGGAGTGCAAAGGGTGGTACAGCTGCATATGACAAGTAACCTGACCCAAGAGAGAGTCAAAAGAGCCACCCCATAAATGCACATCCGACAATGAAAGAATATTAAAAATATATATAAAGTTTATTAGACACAACAACAGACACGCATTAAAAAATTGTATACAATAAAGAACAAAGTGCGGTATGCAATAAAATATATGTAACCGACACACACAGGTCCACTGGGTTACCACAAATAGATGTATGCGTTATCAACCAGCATATAAAGAAATCCAATAAATTATATAGAGCAAAGGTAAGGTAAGACCACTAGAAATGAGGATAAAGACAGACCAACATAAGGTCAAATATCAAGAGCCAAACCTACATAGCCAGCTGGTGCAGTGGACCTAGAAACATGAGAAGCGCCCAACGCGTATCGCCGGAGCAATCCGGCTTCCTCAGGGGTAAAGAACTGTGTGTTGGGGTGTCACATAATATAGGGTACTAATCAAAGTATAATTGCATTCACCTGTACAGCAGAAATGGTATGGGCGGTGTGGAAGCATGTTGAATACTCCAAACCGGAAGTGTAAGAGTCACATGATCGGCCGGTGGAACGCATATGCGTTCCACCAGCCAAATCACAGCATTCAGGGCACTCCCTGAATTATTTGGTGTGCCCCCTGTCTCTTTAATCATCTTAATTGTTTTGGGCAGAATTGTATTCTCTCCTTTCTGAGGGAGTGGCACCCCCCTGTGCAGTGTGTTGTTTTTTTGGTGTGTGTGTGTAGCTATATTGTCATGGCGGCCTCATTGGAGGCTAAGGAAGCCATGTGGAATTCGCAGGTCACAGCTGTATTTCATGATATGGACGTGAACGCAGGTAATAACAGTAGTGATTTTAGACAATTGACTAGAGTTAACGGAGGCACAGAGGCTTTTTACCAGGGTTTGGTGGAACATCCGTAGTTTGGAGGAATATCTAAAATGCTCCATTGCCCCTAGGGGACTCAGAGTACAGAAATTTCCAGCTTGGGAGGTCACTCCGGAATTTAAGTCCAATTGGGAATTGGGCCTTTTACAATGCTCCAAGATTTTGATGGGTATGCTTATTGACCATGATAAGGCCCTATTGAGTGATGTCAGAAACAAAATCAGGAACTTAGAAGATAGTTTGTCCAAAATGGATGAGGATAAGGTTACAGCGTTTAAGGTCAAGTTGCTGGCCAATCTAGAGAGTTATGAGAAGGTAGTCATGACTGGGAAGAAAAATTAATTTAAGAGGGATAAATCTGACTTTGAATGCAAACAGGCGTATAAATGGAAACATATCGGTAACCCACGTAATATGGGTCGGGGCCGTGCGAATTATAACACCTCTAACAACCGCAGCGACAATGTGGCATCTAGTTCCATTGGTATTAACAGTAATTCCAGTGCCGTTTTTTTTATCCGAGACAAGCGACGAAGGCGCACAAGGCGAGGATTACGTAAATCCCAGAAAGAGGACATTTGCACAGCAGAGGGGCAGCAATCATCACCCTGCCACCCGCAAACGATGACCCCAACATTAATGGGTGCTTCTATTCAGAACACCCCAACCGATGAGGACGCTTTAAGGATTATCAACCTCTCAACACATCCACTCACACAAATGGAGAGATCGGTGCTGGTAAGAGGCCTTTCTTTTTCCCCCATGAACATGTTGAATAAATTTGAATTCATTAAGGATATTTATTTATTCTGCAGACAGTTGTGTTTTAGAGCATTACACTGCGTGCAGAATTATTAGGCAAATTAGTATTTTGACCACATCATCCTCTTTATGCATGTTGTCTTACTCCAAGCTGTATATGCTCGAAAGCCTACTACCAATTAAGCATATTAGGTGATGTGCATCTCTGTAATGAGAAGGGGTGTGGTCTAATGACATCAACACCCTATATTAGGTGTGCATAATTATTAGGCAACTTCCTTTCCTTTGGCAAAATGGGTCAAAAGAAGGACTTGACAGGCTCAGAAAAGTCAAAAATAGTGAGATATCTTGCAGAGGGATGCAGCACTCTTAAAATTGCAAAGCTTCTGAAGCGTGATCATCGAACAATCAAGCGTTTCATTCAAAATAGTCAACAGGGTCGCAAGAAGCGTGTGGAAAAACCAAGGCGCAAAATAACTGCCCATGAACTGAGAAAAGTCAAGCGTGCAGCTGCCAAGATGCCACTTGCCACCAGTTTGGCCATATTTCAGAGCTGCAACATCACTGGAGTGCCCAAAAGCACAAGGTGTGCAATACTAAGAGACATGGCCAAGGTAAGAAAGGCTGAAAGACGACCACCACTGAACAAGACACACAAGCTGAAACGTCAAGACTGGGCCAAGAAATATCTCAAGACTGATTTTTCTAAGGTTTTATGGACTGATGAAATGAGAGTGAGTCTTGATGGGCCAGATGGATGGGCCCGTGGCTGGATTGGTAAAGGGCAGAGAGCTCCAGTCCGACTCAGACGCCAGCAAGGTGGAGGTGGAGTACTGGTTTGGGCTGGTATCATCAAAGATGAGCTTGTGGGGCCTTTTCGGGTTGAGGATGGAGTCAAGCTCAACTCCCAGTCCTACTGACAGTTTCTGGAAGACACCTTCAAGCATTGGTACAGGAAGAAGTCTGCATCCTTCAAGAAAAACATGATTTTCATGCAGGACAATGCTCCATCACACGCATCCAAGTACTCCACAGCGTGGCTGGCAAGAAAGGGTATAAAAGAAGAAAATCTAATGACATGGCCTCCTTGTTCACCTGATCTGAACCCCATTGAGAACCTGTGGTCCATCATCAAATGTGAGATTTACAAGGAGGGAAAACAGTACACCTCTCTGAACAGTATCTGGGAGGCTGTGGTTGCTGCTGCACGCAATGTTGATGGTGAACAGATAAAAACACTGACAGAATCCATGGATGGCAGGCTTTTGAGTGTCCTTGCAAAGAAAGGTGGCTATATTGGTCACTGATTTGTTTTTGATTTGTTTTTGAATGTCAGAAATGTATATTTGTGAATGTTGAGATGTTATATTGGTTTCACTGGTAAAAATAAATAATTGAAATGGGTATATATTAGTTTTTTGTTAAGTTGCCTAATAATTATGCACAGTAATAGTCACCTGCACACACAGCTATCCCCCTAAAATAGCTAAAACTAAAAACAAACTAAAAACTACTTCCAAAAATAATCAGCTTTGCTATTAATGAGTTTTTTGGGTTCATTGAGAACATGGTTGTTGTTCAATAATAAAATTAATCCTCAAAAATACAACTTGCCTAATAATTCTGCACTCCCTGTATATGCTCAACCATCTTTGGTACAACAGCTACCTGAGGACGAAAGGAGTGTTTTCATGGATCTATTGAAGGAAAGTGAGTGTGAGATAGGTAGGCGGCAATTCACGCCACGTAAACCGTCTATCATCACTCCCACACTCAATCTTTTTCCTAACATCCGATTGTTCTTTCAGGTCATGGTAGCGGAAATTAGGAAATTACAAGTGAATAAAATCCACAATAAAAACCTGTCCAAAGCAGAATTATTGGCGATCAGGAATCTACAGAATAATGCGGCTTTTGTCATCAAGGAGGCTGACAAAGGAGGTAATGTTGTGTTGTGGGAGACTGGGCTATATATTGCAGAGGCTAGAAGACAATTGAATAATCGTCATTTCTATACTCCATTGCCCACAGACCCCACTGTAACTTTTATGAAGAAATTGGATAGACTTCTTACCTCTGCATGGCAATTCAACATCATTACCAAAAAAGAGAAGGAGTTTTTGGAAGTCAAATGTCCCACAGTCTCCACCTTCTACATGCTCCCCAAGGTACAGAAGGACTTGGCTGTACCTCCGGGCCGTCCAATTGTGGCGGGGATAGGGGGGTTATGTGAACAGGCCTGCATTTACCTTGACTTCTTTTTACAGCCCTTTGTATTAGGTCTTCAGTCGTATCTCAGAGACTCCATGCAGTTGGTACAACATCTACAGGAGATGCAACTTCCACCGGGCACACTGATACTCACATGTGATGTTGAGTCTCTTTATTCGAACATCTCGCACAGCGATGGTTTACAAGCTACTCAATACTTCTTTCAAAAATCACCCTCTGGAGATCAGGCACATCACACATTCCTGGTGAGCCTTTTGGAGTTCGTCCTCCACCATAATTATTTTGTGTTTGACCGTGTCTTTTATAGACAAGTGTCGGGGACTGCGATGGGGGCACGATGTGCGCCCTTCTACGTCAACCTATTTTTAGGTTGGTGGGAGGAGACACACGTGTACCCCACTGCCATGTATGGCGAACATGTTCTCGCATGGTATCGTTATATTGACGATCTTTTGATCTTTTGGCAGGGTACAGTGGAACAGTGCACTGAGTTTGTCAGCATGTTGAATAAAAATTCACTCAACATTTCACTTACCTACAAGATTTCGGATACCACTGCTGACTTTCTTGATCTGTGATTAAAATTTGATGACCAGGGCATTCGCACGTCGTTATTTCGCAAGGAAACGGCAACTAACAGCCTGTTACACTTTGACAGCTTTCATCCGGCACACCTGCGAAGAGGGATCCCTAAGGGTAAATTCTTGAGACTACGTCGTAATTGCACCACCACTCCTAACTTCAGTGAGGCCTCCAGTGACTTGACGACCAGATTTCGAGCACGTGGCTACCTTAAGAAAGTAATATCAGGGGCATTCGAAATGGCAAAGGCGACTGATCGCCTGGAATTGTTGAAGCCCAAACCCAAACCCCGGAGCACTCAGGTCCATCTTATCACCAAATACAACAACCAATGACGTGATTTATATACAATACTAAATGCACACTGGCATCTTTTATTGGCGGATCCCAAACTGAGCGGCCCTGTCAATCCAAGTCCGAAGATTATCCCACGTAGAGCCCCAAACCTACGGGACAAACTGGTACGTAGTCATTTCCAGAGGCCTACACAGGGGTTGGGGAGGGGTGTCAGAATGCGTGGGACATACCCATGTGGGAACTGCAACATATGTCAATTTATGATCTGTGCTGACTCCTTCTCTACCTGTAGGCTTCCGGCCGCAATATCTCTGGATCACTACATCAACTGCCGTACAAGGAATGTGGTTTACGCACTTATTTGTGAATGTGGAAAAATATATGTGGGCCAGACCGGACAGGAGGTACGGAAACGTATTCAACAACATCTATCAAATATTGCCTTGGCCCGTCGGGATCGGACTCAAGCCAAGAAACCGTTAACCTCGGTCGCCGCGCATTTTCTGGACTGTCACCAGTGCATAACCTCCGGACTTAGGATTGCGGGCCTTGACTTGGCGCGCATGAATTTGAGGGGAGGATCGGCTACTTCTCAGTTGCTGCATCTTGAGTCCAAATGGATTTTCAATCTGGACACAGTGGCCCCTCATGGACTAAACGAGGAACTTATGTTCACCGGCTTCTATAATACCTGAACACGGGGCTCTCTTCTGAACCCTGTGGCGGGGCCATCCATTTATTCCTGTACCTGGGGTTCACCGCTAAAAGTACGCTGCCACCCCAAGAGCAGCAGGGTTTACACCACATTGGTCAATTTCGCCTTGTGGCGCCAGGGCACCAATACTGGGGGCTAATTAGGGGGTCTCTGTTCCACATATATATATATATATCCACAGTGTGCGGACTGGGCATAGTGTTGAGGCTGGCATTTGCCATACATTGGCATGCATTAGGCACTGGTCATTCTTCGTTCATATAGGGGCTCAAGCTAGGGGTTGCAGACTGGACAAAAATCATGCAAGGCCACACGGCTTGTGTCGATCATCATTATTAGTATTTTATTATAATTATTATACTTTTCATATGTACTTATTTATCAATTTTTTTCCTCATAGGTCCTCTTCACCTTTTTCATTCTTACTCACTTTCCTTCACACACGTTTTGGCACACCCTTATCCACCATTCTTTATACTTCCACACCCGTGGTCTTTCCCACGTTTTTAACCATCAATCACTTAATCACTTTTTTCTTTCCCTTTTTCTTTAGGTCCATTATAGGTTTTGGATCATAGATTAGGGTCTCTCACAATTATGCATTGCATAACAATAATGCGCATTATTGTTCACTTTCTATGACTCATATGTCCTTGCAGGAATTTATATTAGGACTATTGGCAATGTCATGATTATCTGCATATGTATATATTTTTAAATTTTTACATATTGAATATATTCTCCATTTATGATTATCCTCATGTATTGTATACATAAACCAGCATATACTTTGTGTCCAATGCATGACTTTTTGTGCATACGCATGTTTATTTGTCCATCTGTGCCCATATAGATGTTTATCTACTATACTATATTATTTGTGCCCATGCATGTTTAACACCTTCTGCCCCAACTGTATGCACAACAGATATATTAAGCTACATTATGTCTATGGATATTACATTGTCCCCCCTTATTCAAGTATGCTTCCCTTTATCCCCTCTAGCATGCCATTATGCCCCTGGCTCCTCCACTCGTGTGCTGAGCGCATGGTGCGCTCCACCATTCACTGTGGAGCGCACCATGCGTTCCACCATGCGTTCCACTGTGGCATCTCACATCCGGTCATGTGTTTACTCACATACGGTTTATGAATATCGCTTCCACTGTTCACCAGCTTGTCTGGTATTGTCACTGTGGCCTCATATGTGTAACGGGGTTCCGAAGGTGCACTTCGTCCCCCATTAGCCACAGACCTGCTGCTTAGCTTCGGGAACGAGGATCTGTGTTTGACCTCGTTCCCAGGGCGGCTTTACTAGCTGGGTGGCTCCCTGCTCCTAAGTCTGCCTTGAGCGCCGAGCTGATCACTCGGTGCTCGACTGGTTGGTCTGTCGGTCATGTGACGCTGGCCACGTCACATGACCCTCACTCCCCACTATAAATACAGGCAGCCTGCTGGTCACAGGTTGCCTGTTAATTTAGGTTCCACCTGTGATTTGGTCTTTCCTGGCGTACTTACCTCCTGCTGAATTCCTGACGATCCTCTGCCTGCTCCTTGTGTACTTTGCTGCTCTCCTGATATTCTGACCCCGGCCTCCTCCTGACGATCCTCTGCTGACTCCTTTGGTACTTCACGTCTCTCCTGGTATTTATGACCCCGGCTTCTCCTGACAATTCTCTGCTTGCTCCATTTGTACTTTGTAGCTTTCCTGGTATTGACTCGGTCCGTTCACGTCCTGTTGTTTGTCTGTCTGTCATCCCTGCACTTATTCCAAGTTAGGGATTGCCGTCATGTTGTCCCCTGTCATTAGGACTCTTGAGGCAAGTAGGCAGGGCCAGGGGTAAGGGTGGAGCGCAGTGGTCACTTCCCTCCCCCCTGTGTGTGTTGTCGGGTATTTATTTCATATAAGATATGAAATCATAAAAATTATGATTTCATATTTTTATGAAATATGAAAAATTAAAAATTTAATTTGCGGACATATAAACGCCAGTTCTTTTATTGATGAGATCTAAAGTTAATTTGTGCAGATAATGAAACAGGGTGCAATTAATTATATAAAATATAATTTATTACAAATAAATACATGCAGTAAAAATGGCATACAAATGAATACAAGGATAATATCAAAATTGACCACAAGATGATGCTCCGCCGTTTACGCCGGGCTCACTTAATTTAGTACACCAAGTACAATATTATGTTATTCAAATTATTATCAAATTATTACCAATTAGTATACTGATTATCAAAATATTATAATGTAACAACAACAAAAACAATAGAAATGAATCTGTGGAAAATCCCTAATGCTCAATCAAAGAATATGGCAGTAAGAGACACCTTATAAATACACCTGTTGGCCTAACTACGGATAATAAAATCCGATCAGAGATTCCACTCTGATAGCAATATTACAGGAATTCTAATGATGTGCACGTTCATTAAAATTTCCCATAAAATTATTGTTTTAACACTATTGACCCACTAATAATGGGGTCTCAACTATATGCCAATTGGAGCGATTTATAATTACTGCAAATGAAATAGATTATACATTACCCCTGGCTTTGGGATAAAGAGCTTTTAGAATGGACCCAGCTTTCCAAGATTTAGATATGTCCCGTCCTGTGGTACGTTCCTGACGTGTGAAGTGATGCTGATGAATGAATCTCTGAGAAGTATTCCTTTGTGAAGTCCTTGTGAAGTTTTCTTTTGTGAAGTGTTTGTGAAGTGTTGTCTTTTGTGAAGTGTCCTGATCTCCAAAAACTGGATCAGATATTCCAATCCTTATCTATGCCCATCCCCTCTTGGATTAGGGATTCCCAATTAGATAAAGTGGGTGTGACGTATGTTAAACATGGGAATGATGTCATTTAATTGACATTCCTTAGAAACTTCTGCCCATCTACCACTTGATGGCACTGTTGTATCATATAACAATTTTAAATATTTTAAGAATTAACATATTATATTGCTTTATTATACCACTTAACCTCTGATCTTTTCCACCTTAAATCAATTAGGAGGGACTCTTTCTGACACTTTGCTCAGACTGACTGGCGGTATCAGAAGTTTTCCTAATCCCTGAATTTATGGGGCAGATAGGAGTATAATGTTTTTTCCTGGATTGTGTATCTTAACTGTCTCAGCGATTGAGTAATGATGTTTGAAATAACATCAGCTCCTCTAAAATATACCCTATTTAAGAAAATTTCAACTTAAACATTCTCTATATCCACTAGAATATATCCTCTCAGTGAGATACAGACATATAAAGATACATTAATAATATTTGGTTATAATACATCAATATTGCATAGTATATATGAATCATTAACAAGTTCAAACGCTAAATGAATGCACACAGGAATATATATATATCTATATGTGAATATATGAATAGATATCTGTTCCACCAGATGTGTTTTATTGACGTCTCTTATCAGATCATGGTTTAGCCATGAAACACCCATTGTTCCTCAGACAGACAAGTTTAGAGAAACCAGTGTAGATAAATCCATGTCTCTAAACAATAATAAAAGTATAGTCTTCTCTATATATTCACTTTTAACACATTGAACTTGCTATGAACCCATCTTGGTTTTTTTCCAGGTTCATGCTGATCACATGCTGTTAAAGGCAATGATCATCCATATTGAATATAGTATCATCAGATACATTGTACACTTATGAAAATGCATAACAAATACCCCTTCATTCCAAAAATGTTCCATAAAGTGTGAATATATTTGGAATGTTTAAAAGGGCTTTTCATATATCTTCTTCGATGCGTAGACTTGGCTTATAATATTCCAATCAAAGCTTGGCTAAAGTTCTTCTGGGGAACCTTATCTAACGCATGACTTGGATGGTCAACAAACTCAACCATCCCATAGATCCTGCAAAACAGGATACAAGTTCGATAAAGGTTTGTTTTGATTCTCCATCTCCACATGAATTTTTAATAGGTTCCTTTTCAATGAACCAACTTCAAGTTCCAATATCTTGATAGAGATGGAATCGGCAACTGTCACACCGGTAGTAATAACAGTGCCCACTACACCAAAGATTATGGCGGCTATTATTGCAAAAACATGAATCGCTTTGGTCTGTAGAAAACTGTTCTCTGGTTAAGGTTTTCCTTGCTTGCTCCAGGATTTGCGTAACCCGTCCTTGGGAATATCCGATATGCATCTGATACCAGGATTGGATTTCCGATGACTGGATTTTGGATACGCTGAATTGCCTTTCGACGAAAACGCGTGGATCCAGGCTGATGTAGATCTTCTGGGATAATATCCTCTTGTTCGTCAAGATGAATCCCGCTGTATCTTGTAGCATGATCCCCGACGAAGGACCTAGCACAGCAATCGGCTCAGCATGGAACTCCTTCCCCAAGATCAGGACGACGTAGATAATGTCAATCATCTTTGATGGCATCTTACGTCTATAAAATATTGTATGACACATATGAGTATATACAATTTTTTTTAACTTTATCCTGCAAGAAAAGAGTTACTAATACCATATACCTCTGATTGGCATAAGTTCTTTTCTTGGACAGAGTAAGTTCTGGTTTCAGAGGTGAGTTAGGAGACATTTTGTTACAGAGGAAACATACATCAGGATGGGTTAGTATGCGTTAAAGATGTAGAATAACAGATAATGCTTTTCCGTTCATACGATACCAATCCTTATTTCCGTCTTTAGCTGGAACCATAAAGTCTTTTCACCTCTTTTCATCCAATTCCTTCAATCTCTCGAAGTCGTGCACTAGGATGACAAACACGTAGCTGATTAATGTGCACCCATTTTTCAATAAACTCATCCCCCTTAGGGATTTTGATCTTGTAGACCACTGGAGATAATTTGTCAGTGATGACATAGGGACCTTTCCAGGAAGGTAGGAATTTCCTCTCCTTCACTTGATCCCGAGCGAAGTTATAGAGATACACCTGATCGGAAATTTGATACTCCTTCTGTGTAGTCTTCAGATCATAATACGTCTTAGCACTCACTGCGGCTTTCTCTATATACTTCTGGGCGAACGCAAAAGCATGCTGAAGGTGCTTGCGTAAATTTTCCACATACTGATGCGACGTTGTAGCATTGATCAAGTTATGGTCTGTTGTCCTGTAAAGTAAATGCTGGGGTAACACCATCTTCCTTCCCGTGATCATCTCGAAGGGAGAAAGCTTAGTTGCTGCGCTTGGGGTGGCTCTGATGGCCATAAGCACCAAAGGCAACTTGACATCCCAGTCCTTACCAGATTCATTGACAAACTTTTTCAGGATGTTCACAATGGACTGGTTGTAACGTTCTACTCCACCACTAGAGGCTGGTCGATAAGCTATATGTAGCTTCCTCTTTACCCCCAGGATTTCCCACATCTTTGTCATCACCTCGCTGGTGAAGTGACTTCCACGATCGGATTCGATGCGCTGGGGAAGACCAAACCTGGAGAATATGTGGTTAATGAGCAGAGATGCACATACGCTTGAACTGCATGTTTTGCACGGCAAACATTCCACCCATTTGGTGAACAGACAAGTTACGGTTAACATATACTTGTTGCCTCTCGATGAGGTTGTTACTGGTCCAATGAAGTCAATTTGGATGTCTGACCATGGCATGGACATCCCCCTTTTCATCAATGGTGCCCGATGAGTGGGTCCTTGTGGCTGGAATTGAGGGCAGATTAGACATCCCTGGCAATATGTTCGCACATCTTGCAGCATATGTGGCCAGTAAGCGTAGTCCCGTAGTAACTCATACGTTATTTTCTCACCTCGATGACCGGCTGTTGGGGCATCATGTGCATGTTGTAACATCAGACCTCGGTATGCTGCAGGTACTATCCATTGCGTGATACCATTCTTAGAGGTTCTTATCAGCAGTTCATCCTGTAATGAGATTTGGGACTTACCTTTCATCAAAATTCGTAACTCCTCCTTACCCACACAGTCTTCCATGGTTATGGGATAGTTGTGTGGATCCTCAATGTGCTGATAAAAGAGACCAATAATTGGATCCCCCTTCTGGCTTGCAATGAGATCCTCACTAGGGGGATTTTGGCTCCACTGCGCCACATTGGCTTCAGCTCCCTTTTGGGCCTGACTCCTTGTCATAGCATCCACTTGGATAGTTCCCATGAGGTCATCAACGTCAAAGACTTCTCCATCAATGGTTGCTTGCTTGGCAAGGGAATCCGCTAGGTCATTCCCCTCTTTATCCATGCCTGGATATTTTGAATGACCTCTTACCTTCTTCCAATAAATGGTAAGACTGTGGGCGGTAACCATCTCATCAATTTTACAAAACATCTTACCATGCTTTACTGGCTTGTTATTACTTCTCATCATGTCGGATCTTTTCCATCCGGGAAAGTACTCCACAAAGCTGTGACGAATATAGTCAGAATCTGTGATGATTACAAACTCCTTAACATCATATTCGATAGCCATTTGTATGGCTTTGTACACAGCAGTAAGTTCTGCAACTTGGCTGCTTTTGGAACCAATCTTGTATTCAACGGATACATCCATGAATGTATTATTCCATACGACTCCAATACCTGCAACCAATGTACGTTCGGATCCTTCATCGGCATGGAAGGAACAGCCGTCTACGTACACACATGGTAACGATTTGCAATACTCCTCTTCATAAGATTTATATGGTGATGATGATTGTTCATCCAGGAAATCATTTTCCGTTGACTCACTTTTACGTTCCGTATGGGTACAGTCATGGAGTTCTGCTAATCCTTGAGCAACTGGGTTTTTATTATTTTGTTTGTACCTGATTTCCAATGGCCATCCCATTAAGGACATTGTCCAGGCGGTTATCCTGCTGTTTGACAAGTTTCCATCTCTTATACGATCACTCTGCAAGTATTGTAGTGGCTGATGTGCGGTCTCCACAATGATCCTTTCGCCTTGGATAAAACTCCTAAAATATTGCAAAGCCCACACAGTTGACAATAATGCTTTCTCACAATCATTGAATTTTACCTCAACCGGTGACAAGGACTTGCTGGCATAGGCGATGATCTTGTTTCGGTTTTCCTGTTTTTGGAAAAGAACTGCACTTATGCTTTTATCAGTGAAACCTGTTTCCACAAAGAAAGGCTTTCCCCCTTCTGGATAAGCAAGGCATGGAGCCTGGATAAGTTTGGCCTTGAGCTCAGTTACAGCTTGCTCATGACGCTCACTCCATTCCCATTTTACTACTTTCTTTAGCAACTGTAAAAGTAGGTTTTGTAATTTCGGCATAATTATCTATGAACTTACGTGAGTAGTTCATCATGCCCAGGAATGATCTCAACTCTTTGAGATTTGTAGGAGATTTTGTCTTGGTCACTGCTTCCACCTTCTTTTTCTGTGGGTTAATTCCATCCGCAGTGACTTCATGACCTAGGAAACTAACCTTGGTCCGGCACCATTGAGCCTTTTGCAAAGAAAGTTTTACACCTGCTTTCCTCAGCTTGGTTAGTACATGCCTCAACTCCTGAATATGTTCCTCAAAAGTTGTACTTTTTATCAGGATGTCATCCACATAGGATAAGGTACCTCGTTCAGTGGCATCAGGCATTGCCTTATGCATGAACACTTCAAACTCATGGCCTGTATTTATGTACCCGAAGGGCAGTCGGGTCCACGCATACTGTCGTTTGCCAAAGGTAAAGGCCAGTTTGTACTGATCCCTTTCATCTACCTTAATTGTCCAATATCCTTGTGCACAGTCAAGGGCAGTGAAGATTTTGCATCCTTGTATTTGTGCCAAACACTGGTCAATGTATGGCACGGGCCATCCGGACATGTAAACACGTTTGTTTAACTGTCTTAGGTCCGAGCAGAGACGAAATTGACCGTTAGGTTTGAGGACTCCAAGTATCGGATGATTGAATGAACTGTGTACTGGACGGATGATACCCTTCTTCTCCAAGTTTTTGACGATTTCCGATAGTGACTCGTAAGCCGCCAGCGGAAGTCGGTATTGTTTAACAAAAACAGGGGGTGCATCGAGATCTGTCTGGATTCTTGTAACGTGTAGGTCTGTTTCCCCACAGTCATAAGAATCCTTGGCGAACATCTCCTGGAACTCTGCGAAGAGCTCCTTTAGCCGTTGACGCTTCGACTCGTCGGAGCATGCGTCAGCCATGGAGATTTGTTCTTCCACCCGCTCCTGAAATTCTGGAAAAATCTCAGGCTGACTTAACTCGTAAGCTTCTTCAAGCTCACTAGTTAAATCGTTCTGGGTGTAGCATACCTTATCCTTTCCTGGTTGGTACGATTCATACTCTTTTTCATCGATCTCATGGTTGAAAACCAATGATGATTCTTTAATGTGGCATGTACCTTCTTCAGAGCTGAAAGGATAAACAGAGTGGATGTTAAATAACCCCTCAGGGGTTGAGGAAAAATGTTGTTCCACTGTTTGTTCCTCCGTCAGGTATTCATCAGGAATTATTCCAATAACATCATTTTGGAATCCAAATGTGTAGTATTCCGAATCCATAGCGAAACCAATTACGGTGTCCTTTTGTAGGGATATGCTATGGGAAACCATGTTATGAATTACCATATGTAACGGATCCTGATGGATATTGATCAGGGGAGTAGGCTTTACCTTTAGGCCGAGTTGCTGTATTCTGTTGGATAAACAGATCAACGCGTCTGTGTTCTTCAGCTTCTGTCCCTTCTTTATTTTAATGGGTAGAAGAAATGGTTTGCATCCTTCAGGAATTTCAACTTTCTCAGCAACCATGATACTTACGGCATAGGGCATCTGTTGTCCCCATCGTAAGGCTTGTTCTACATCCTGGAATTCCTCTGGGTTTCCCGGCAATCTGGACCATAAGGTGTTATTCACCAGGTCAATCTGTACGGCAAATCGGTGCAGAAGGTCATTACCTATATACATTTGATACCGTGGTTCATTTATCACGATGAAAACGTGCTCCGTAGTTTTGTTTCCTATGGAGATAGACAAAACGCATCTTGCAACCACATTATGACATTGGGAATCTCCATCCAGATCATGAAACTTTTAATCATTTTAGGATTGGTGATCTGTTTCAAGAGTCCTAGGCTTATGTAACTTGCTTCGGATTTCAAATCCAACTTGGCAAATTTCACCCGGGCTATATTGTTTACCTGTACGGGAATCAATAAATTGTCATTGACCTTTTTAATCCGTACCATCGATTGAATGTGCCTTGTCAGGTCCACGACTTTGTGATTACCCCTTTCAAGAGAAATGATTAATATATCATCATCCAGAGTTACCTTTTTGATTTTATCCCTCTGGATGGTAATGATGTGAGCGGCACCATTAACATCTTCCTCGGGCTTACCATTCTTCAGGATTGTGACCTCCGGTGTTTCATTGTTCCTGAAATGCACTTCAATAGAGCTAGGTTTCTCTTCAATCACATGACAACTGCGTTGTGCTTGTGTGTTGCAAGAGTATTCATAGGCAATGGGTGCCTTTACCTGAGTCCATACTGCTTCATTAATGAAATCAATTATGGGACTCAATCTTTTTAATAAATCGATTCCTATGATCATCCGATCATATGGAAGATCCACAATCAATGTGGGATGTCTAATTGTTTTCTTGCCAATCTTAAATGTCAACCAGGATGTTCCTTTTACCTGTAAGGCATCTCCACCTACACTTATCAAAGATCCATCAAATGACCTTAATCGTGGCTTCTTCGATGTTAAATTCAAAATCTTTTGGAAATAACTGATAGATAAAATGGTGGCTTGTGATCCAGTGTCTATTAATCCTTTGATTGGTCCGATAAGTTCATTTTGGAGATATATCTCCACAAAGTATCGGCCATCCACCTGCAACAAATCACAGAGAAAGTTAGGATGTTTACCCATCTGCTGTCTGAGAGGTTGACCTCTTTGCAGCTCCGTGACCTCTGCATTCCTGAGTCTCCCAGGACAAGCTGGAGGAGCAGCGTCAGCCCCCCCCCTTTGGGACAAGCTGTGTGACACCACAAGTCACAGCTGGCTCACGGCTAGATGCTGGAACGATGGGATTACACACTGGAACAGACATCTGGTCATATGAATTGACATCATTAGACTGCAAGACAAATGACATATTAGACATTTCCCCCCTGGCCCTAATTTCAGGGTCAGAGGTACTGCAAGGAAATATAGAATCAGGAATCACATCAGATTCTACCACAATCAACTTAATATCCTTACAGTGGCCTGGGTTCTGACCCGGCCCAATTTGTTTTATGATGTTGAGCTGGGACCTGGAGTTGCCCCTAAAAAAAGGCTCAGGCTGTTTTCCTGGAGATACCTGGGACAACTTTCTCACAATGTCACTCAACTGGGCCACTTGTTCTGCCAGCTGATCAAACCTGTTTGGTCTGGGCACATTTTGGTTTTGCTGGGCACCCTGGTTATCGGTAGGTGACCTATTCCTGGGTGAATTTGAGGATTCCTGCCTATCTTCCCTCTGTTGTCTGGGTCTATTATCCCAGCGCCTGTAACCCTGGTAATTCCTATAGTTATAGGGCCCGTATCCATGGGGGCACCTATTGTAATAGGGACGGTAATTAGACCTCCCATTACCTGAATTATTCCCCTCTGATCCATTAGTATTTTGGGGTTTGGTCGGTCCTACCTGCTGTTGCTGGGCTTGTTGAGCAGGTCCTGTAGACTGAGGGAACCTTTGTGGCTGGCTTTCAAATCCCAAGCTAGGGTTTACCTTAAATTCAGCTACCTTTTGCTCTGGGGATTTTTTAAACCTTCTCTCCTCTGTTGCATGGCACTCACTGATATTATACAGCGTGGTGGCAGCCGTCACCAACCAATCCAAGGGGGCATCAATATCCAGATCTCTGGCTAAGTTAAATTTGATCTGGGTTGGCATAGCGTCATAGAATAACTGTTTGAATTCTTCAGATTCCCATTTTGGGGATCTATATGCCAACCCATAGGCATTTTTGAGGACAGAGAGGAATTGGGTCTACACGTAAGGCTATATATGTCCCGTTTTGCAGCAGTGGTGGTTCGGTACGGTCCGAATTCCAATTTAACCTCATGCAAAACACTTGGCCAATCTTGAATGCCTCTCTCCCCAAATGAGGTAAAGTAATGACGATACTTATCATCAAATGCCCATGGAAGGAATCTGATCCTGTCAGCATCAGAGTATAATTTTAAAGAATCCATAGTGGATTCATACAGTTCCAAATGATTGGCTATCTGAGTAGAACCTTTCTTGGAAAATTTGGATACTGTAGTATTCAAAAACTTAATTATGCTGGAGGAGCTCTGATCCTTATCTGAATATTGGGAATTTTTATTCCTAGAAACCACTTCAGCATATGTTGGTCGCCTGTGATCCTGTGGCAAGGAATAAGTCACATGCTTCCCCACACCACTGTCAAACTCACATGCACTTCCACAACTTTCATGAGACTTATACGGCACAGGTGATTTAACCCTAACATCTCTTCTCAGGGGAACATGTGGAGAGGAACTTCTAGGGGCTTCCATGTTATTGGCATCTAGTAAGGCGATTGCAGTTTGGAATGCCCGACTCAATTGGGTGAATGCCTCCCGTGTAATCATGCCAACACTTTCAGGTTGCTGAGTATCTTGGATTAGGTCTGCTTTAAGAGCATGTGATGGCATGTCTGGATAGTAGGGAGTAAGACATGGAGGGTCAGGATATCCCACAGCGTTAGATGGATCCCTTTCAGCATTGACTATATTATGGGCTGATCCATCTGTCTGTTTAATTTTGGAATACTGGAGATATAAATCCTCTAAATCACTTTTTGCCTTTTGGTATGCATCATGGCTGTGACTAAGGTTGTACTCTAAGTCTTTGATCTTCGCTTCTGCGGATTGTAGTTCTGATTCTATCTTGAATACATTTTTTTTGTAGCCATTATAGATTCATACCTATCTTTGGAAAGGGTACTGACCGCCAACAATGCATACAAAACAGGTGGCAATGCACTTAAGAGGTATTGGTCCCTCTTGGTATTATCATTTGCCAAATCCATATATGTCGGGTATCTATAAACCATGCCACCTAACTTCCATATATCTCCACGTTCTTCATAGGTTCTTTCCAGTAGCTCATTAGTCCATTCATCTATATTTTTATCTAACTTCAAACGGGAATAAACATATTTGATAACCTTAGGGATTATCTTTCCTGGGTCAAATGAACTATCTGCTAAAACCTGGCCATTATCTGGGTCGCTGCCTGTTACACTCATGATTTTGATCAATAATCAATAACAACAACAATTTGACTTGCCAATAAGGATTAAGGAATATTTTCACTAATTGCACAAATTGGTTATAGAAATATCTCAATCAATCTCGGTGGGACCTCCAAAATATGTTGGGTATTTATTTCATATAAGATATGAAATCATAAAAATTATGATTTCATATTTTTATGAAATATGAAAAATTTAAAATTTAAAATTTAATTGGCGGACATATAAACGCCAGTTCTTTTATTGATGAGATCTAAAGTTAATTTGTGCGGATAATGAAACAGGGTGCAATTAATTATATAGAATATAATTTATTACAAATAAATACATGCAGTAAAAATGGCATACAAATGAATACAAGGATAATATCAAAATTGACCACAAGATGATGCTCCACCGTTTACGCCGGGCTCACTTAATTTAGTACACCAAGTACAATATTATGTTATTCAAATTATTATCAAATTATTACCAATTAGTATACTGATTATCAAAATATTATTCATAATTTAACAACAACAACAAAAACAATAGAAATGAATCTGTGGAAAATCCCTTATGCTCAATCAAAGAATATGGCAGTAAGAGACACCTTATAAATACGCCCGTTGGCCTAACTACGGATAATAAAATCCGATCAGAGATTCCACTCTGATAGCAATATTACAGGAATTCTAATGATGTGCACGTTCATTAAAATTTCCCATAAAATTATTGTTTTAACACTATTGACCCACTAATAATGGGGTCTCAACTATATGCCAATTGGAGCGATTTATAATTACTGCAAATGAAATAGATTATACATTACCCCTGGCTTTGGGATAAAGAGCTTTTAGAATGGACCCAGCTTTCCAAGATTTAGATATGTCCCGTCCTGTGGTACGTTCCTGACGTGTGAAGTGATGCTGATGAATGAATCTCTGAGAAGTATTCCTTTGTGAAGTCCTTGTGAAGTTTTCTTTTGTGAAGTGTTTGTGAAGTGTTGTCTTTTGTGAAGTGTCCTGATCTCCCAAAACTGGATCAGATATTCCAATCCTTATCTATGCCCATCCCCTCTTGGATTAGGGATTCCCAATTAGATAAAGTGGGTGTGACGTATGTTAAACATGGGAATGATGTCATTTAATTGACATTCCTTAGAAACTTCTGCCCATCTACCACTTGATGGCACTGTTGTATCATATAACAATTTTAAATATTTTAAGAATTAACATATTATATTGCTTTATTATACCACTTAACCTCTGATCTTTTCCACCTTAAATCAATTAGGAGGGACTCTTTCTGACACTTTGCTCAGACTGACTGGCGGTATCAGAAGTTTTCCTAATCCCTGAATTTATGGGGCAGATAGGAGTATAATGTTTTTTCCTGGATTGTGTATCTTAACTGTCTCAGCGATTGAGTAATGATGTTTGAAATAACATCAGCTCCTCTAAAATAGACCCTATTTAAGAAAATTTCAACTTAAACATTCTCTATATCCACTAGAATATATCCTCTCAGTGAGATACAGACATATAAAGATACATTAATAATATTTGGTTATAATACATCAATATTGCATAGTATATATGAATCATTAACAAGTTCAAACGCTAAATGAATGCACACAGGAATATATATATATCTATATGTGAATATATGAATAGATATCTGTTCCACCAGATGTGTTTTATGGACGTCTCTTATCAGATCATGGTTTAGCCATGAAACACCCATTGTTCCTCAGACAGACAAGTTTAGAGAAACCAGTGTAGATAAATCCATGTCTCTAAACAATAATAAAAGTATAGTCTTCTCTATATATTCACTTTTAACACATTGAACTTGCTATGAACCCATCTTGGTTTTTTCCAGGTTCATGCTGATCACATGCTGTTAAAGGCAATGATCATCCATATTGAATATAGTATCATCAGATACATTGTACACTTATGAAAATGCATAACAGTGTGTGTACGCGACCGTTACAATATGGTTGTACTACTTAAAACAATCCCTACTCATGTACCTTAATGTATTGGACTGTTGCCCCCATTTCTTTCTGTTATGTGGCTGTGATTTGGCTGGTGGAACGGGTGGAACGCATATGCGTTCCACCGGCCGATCATGTGACTCCTACACTTCCGGTTTCCGGTTTGGACTATTCAACATGCTTCCACACCGCCCATACCATTTCTGCTGTACAGGTGAATGCAATTATACTTTGATTAGTACCCTATATTATGTGACACCCCAACACACAGTTCTTTACCCCTGAGGAAGCAGGATTGCTCCGGCGATACGCGTTGGGCGCTTCTCATGTTTCCAGGTCCACTGCACCAGCTGGCTATGTAGGTTTGGCTCTTGATATTTGACCTTATGTTGGTCTGTCTTTATCCTCATTTCTAGTGGTCTTACCTTACCTTACATTTTCTCTATGTGATTTATTGGATTTCTTTATATGCTGGTTGATAACGCATACATCTATTTGTGGTAACCCAGTTGACCTGTGTGTGTCGTTACATATATTTTATTGCATACCGCACTTTGTTCTTTATTGTATACAATTTTTTAATGCGTGTCTGTTGTTGTGTCTAATAAACTTTATATATATTTTTAATATTCTTTCATTGTCGGATGTGCATTTATGGGGTGGCTCTTTTGACTCCCTCTTGGGTCAGGTTATTTGCCCTCCAAAATACTGCGCAGACCCCCCTCAATTTGCTGCACAGACAGCCCCCCATATACTGCGCAGACACCCCCAATATACTGCGCTGACAGCACCCCATATAATGCACAGACCCCCCAATATACTGTGCGCAGGCAGCCCCCCATATACTGCACTGACAGCACCCCATATAATGCACAGACCCCCCAAATATACTGTGCGCAGGCAGCCCCCCATATACTGCGCAGACCCCACATGTCTGAGAGTGTTGGGAGCAGGGAGAGACTGACCTGATAGAACAGTCAGGATACTCCAGATGATCAGACCCCGCGTGTGCGCTGTGAGAGGTAGGGAGATTTAATAGAACATTTTCAGTATGAGAGATCTCCCTGTCCGCCGCGCGTGCGCACTGCGCCATAATTTTTGCCTTCCCTGTAACGCTGCTGAGGCTCCCGGCGCATGCGGGGTGGGCCATAAATCTAACCTAGCGCCCCCCTTCCTCCTTGGCGCGTTCACATGCACTGGCCGTGAAATTTTGCTACCCTAGTTGGTTCTGCGCTGGCGCAAACACACCTTCTTTTCAGCCACTGAGGTGGCGAGGTCAGCGACACACCTCATTCTGAGCCTTCCTATGCTGCTACGTCACTACCGGAAGTGACGAGGGCAGCAGATTTTTATGGGCAGCAGATTTTCACAGAACACCGGCACTTAATAGAAAATGCTTATTCTTGTACGCAATTGCGGACAAGAATAGGACATGTTCTATTTTTTCCGGGAACGGAATTGTGGACACGGAAGTGCGGATCCGCAATTCCGGATCCGGGCTGCACATCGTGCAGCCCCAAAGAAATGAATGGTTCCGCAATTCCGTTCTGCAAAATGTGGAACAGAATTGCGGACGTGTGAATAGACCCTTAGGCTGATCAGATGAACAAAAAAATGGTAAAAAAAACAAATCCATTTTAATTCCAATTATGGACAGTGATCAGTTTGTACAAGATCCATTACAGATCAGTTATTTTTTATGAAGAAAAACTTCTTCCCGCTGTACTTTTTCTCCTATGAAAAATAACTGAAACCTGATGAATATGACAAATTGATGCTCAAAATAAAATGGCTCAGTTTTTTTTCTGATTCAGAAGAGCTGGAAGCTCAACAAAAGTGTGAAACCAGCCTTACACTGCCTCTATAAACAAGTCCCAATGGGGCACGTTTACTAAGACTGGCAATTTACGCCGTTCTGGAACTGTGTTCTGATCTCACCTTTGTAACGGCGAGATGAGACAACCCCTTTAAGAATGAACAACAGCCACATCTCAGACCACATGTACATACCATGATTTTGTTCCCCCTACAACTCCCTGAAAGCCACCCTTCAGCTATTAGTTTAGATCCTACAATTTTTCACAACGCTCTTATTATACAAAGGAAGCCATGTGATAACTGACATCAGACCAACCTATAACACATCCTAGCACCTTCCCTACCCCAGCACAGACTGCGCAATACACACCATAGTAACTGCTTTCCTCCCCACACCAGACTACATCCCTTAAGCACCCACTACACACAGCCTGACAGCTGCTCTGGGTGCTCCCACCCTTCATAAACTGCACCCCATAGGCACTAAACTTTACCTGATGCTGGTCAAAGACTGCTCTCTAAATCCCATTTTCACACAAAAGGTCCTATTACATCTGGAGATTCTGCTGGCGATTGTTGGGAGGGAAGCATTCCTTCCCAGCAATTGCCTGCTCGTCAGTGGAGGAGACACATTTCCATGCAGCGATCTCCTCCACAGTGTACGGAGCAGTGATCACTAATGCCATCGCTCTTCCCCATACAGAAGCATTCCTTCCCAGGAATCGCCTGCTCGTCAGTGGATGAGACACATTTACATGCAGTGATCTCCACTGTATGGGGAGCAGTGATCACTAACGCCATCACTCGTCTCCATACAGAAGCGTTCTATCCTGACAATCGTCTGCTTGTCAGTGGAGGACTGTCACCGCCAGTTCTGTGAGAAGGTCTGGCAGATGTTCTTCTCTACCTCTTGAATGACGTTCTTTGTTTTGTTTTCACTTTGTCATCTACTTTCCTTCTGCCAGGTGTCACTTATTTAGACTAATCGTCTTCCTTTATATTCCCTCCCATACTGCCTCACTTTGCGGTTTCTACTACTTCCTGGATGAAGTGTTCACTGCTGGAGGCTGCTGCTGCTGTTTGCTCAAGATAAGTCTTTTCCTTTATTGTGTTTCCTTGCTGGCTTGATTCTAGGTGACCCTGACTCCGTCCGTATTAAGTGCAGGGAGCCGGTGGTCGGGTCCCCTCACTATTATAGGGTTTTCAGGTGTCACACAGTCTTAGGTACGTGGGCATGCAATAGTCTACCATTGAGACCCTTGCATGTGCATAGCAGTCAGGGAGAGCTCTTAGGGTTTTATAAGGCTCACCTATATTCTCCTTAGTCTGGGATCAAGCCAGTCGGTCGTTTATTTATAAGTTCCAGCTATTTGCAACTTCATCCGTGACAAGGAGACACTTACATGCAGTGATCTTCTACACAGTGGTGGAGACACTTACATGCAGTGATTCTCCACAGTATGGGGAGCAGTGATCACTAATGTCATTGCTCATCCCCATACAGAAGTGTTCTTTCCCAGCAATCACCTGGCTCGCTAGGGGAGGAGACTGCTTCTATTACATGCAGCGATCTCCTCAGTATGTGGAAGGGTAATCGCTAATGCCATAGCTCGTCCCTCTACTGAATCATTGTTTGCCGACAGCAGAGTGCTGATTACATGGCACAATCTGCCGTCAGCAAACAATTATTTATAAACCTGTTGAAAGACTCTGATTACTCGATGAATGAGCGTTAGCTCGTTCATCAGGTAATCGGCAGCTGTATTTTAATGCCAGATTATTGCTAACGAGCATACAAACGCTTGTTAGCGATGATTTTCACAATTACCTGCAAGCGTAATAGGACCCTAACACTAATGCACAAGGTTACCTTAGAACACGGGTGCACAACCTTTTTTTTTTGTCTGAGGGCCACATTGTCACATAGCTCTATTTCAAGGGGGCGCAAATAAGAGGATGGCGCTCCCTGGTTATTACCACCTCCTGCCAGTTACAGGCGCTATGCAATAATCAGTAAGCATTTTCCCTTACTAGTGGGGAAAGCGCTTATTGGTAAACACTTTAATAACCAGGCCCGAACAGACCCTTTTTTTTGTGATTGAGCGCACGTGATGGTTTGAACGTTTTTTTATACGTTGGGAATACCAAAATTAATTTTTGCAACAATTTTTCACTTGACACATAGGGCCTTATAATGAATTTTTTCGTTTTATATGGGGGAGACTGTACAAAACATTTTTAAAAAGTATATTTAAAAAAAAAACTATAGCTTATTCTTAAAATATGCAAACTGCCACCAAAATAAATTATTATAATTAGTTCCCTAATTTTTGTGTCCGTTGTTTTGTATATAATACGTATAGTTTAACGTGAATGGGGCGACAAGGACGACAGTTTTGGTTGGTGTGGGTGTTTTTTCTTTTATGTATTTTATTATTTTTTATCTTTTTTAATATATTGCTGCCACAAATCATATCCCTCAAAAGGTCATAAAAAGACCTTTGGGGGACACTGACACTTTGTTAATTTTTCACTTTTTCCTTTTATTTGTATTTTACTAATATTTTACTGTCATTTTTTTTTAAAGAGTCACGGGCTAAAGAAGATATATATGTGTTTGCGTACCTACATAAATGGATTCACTGAAGGTGGAGGAAAGCTATACTTAAAATTAACCTTTATTATTTATTTGTAAAAACAGTGTGTGACACACTAGGGGGAATGATACACATAACGCCTGAGTACCTACAGTGCTGCCCATAATTAGTTATACCCCTGGCAAATTTTGACTTAAAGTTACTTTTATTCAACCAGCAAGTAATTTTTTGACGGGAAATTACATAGGTGTCTCCCAAAAGATAATAAGACGATGTACAAGAGGCATTATTGTGGAAAAATAAAATTTCTCAGCCTTTATTTATATTTAAGCAAAAAATACAAGATGTTCCGCACTGTGGAAAATCTCAGAGGACGGGGTCGGAAGCCAAAAGTGACACGTGTGCTGGCCAGGAGGATAGTTAGAGAGGTGAAAAAGAATCCAGGGATCACCACCAAGGCCATCCTGGTGAATCTGGGCTCTGCTGGTGGCAATGTCTCAAGGCAGACAATCCAACGGACACTGCACACTGCTGGGTTCCACGGATGCAGACCAAGGAGGACGCCACTTCTCCAGATAAGGCACACAAAAGCTCGCTTAGCCTTTGCAAAAGGTCATCTGGACTTCTGGTCTTCTGTGTTATGGTCAGATGAAACTAAAATTTAATTGTTTGGTCACAATGATGTTTCCTTCATTTGGCGTAAAAAAGGAGAAGCCTTCAACCCAAAGAACACCATCCCCCACTGTCAAACATGGTGGTGGGAACCTAATGCTTTGGGAGTGTTTTTCAGCCAATGGACCAGGGTACCTAATCACAGTAAACTGCACCATGAAAAAAGAGCAATACATGAGGATTCTCAACGACAACATCAGGCAGTCTGCAGAGAAACTTGGCTTTGGGCACCAGTGGACAATTCAGCATGACAATGACCCAAAACACACAGCAAAAGTGGTGAAGAAATGGTTAGCAGACAACAACATTAACGTTTTGGAGTGACCCAGCCAGAATCCAGACTTGAATCCAATTGAGAATCTGTGGAGGGAGCTAAAGATCAGGGTGATGGCAAGAAGACCCTCCAACCTGAAAGATTTGGAGCTCATTGCTAAAGATGAATGGGTAAAAATACCTGTGGAGACATGCAAAAAGCTGGTCTGCAATTATAGGAAGTGTTTGATTGCTGTAATAGCCAATAAATGATTTTCTATTGATTATTGAGAAGGGTATGAATAATTTTGGACTAGACACTTTTTGCTCAAATGTAAATAAAAGCTGAGAAATGTTTTTTTTCCACAATAATGCCTCTTGTACATCGTCTTATTATCTTTTGGGAGACACCTACGGTATGTCATTTCCCATCAAAAAATTACGTGCTGGTTGAATAAAAGTAACTTTAAGTCAAAATTTGCCAGGGGTATGAATAATTATGGGCAGCACTGTACATACAAGCACCAGGATTGAATGCCTATAACTGAGCTATCCAGACGACTGTAAGCATATAAGTCTTGAATAACACCGCGCAACAATGATTTTGCTACTGAGAGAAAAACATGTGATTTATACTATGAACTTGGAATTTGCCTGACACGTCTAGATTTTAAGTACATGCAAAGCCTATTCAGTTATAATATTAATGCATTATATTGGAGATATATAGTTAGAACAAAACAATACCTCAGACCATATAAAATATCATCCCAGAGGGTCTAGTCAATAAAACCAGAACACCAATAGTCGAACCAACCAATAGCCCCATACAAATACACATGAGACATAATATATAAAATATAGTACAAAAGTTTATTAAACATACATTAATACATATTAAGGTGAAAACAAACAATGGGGGAAGATGACAAACCCACCCAAACCCCTGTGTACAAAGACAGGCCGGAGGCTCCCAGAAAAAAGGTACCCGCCAGACAGGGGCGTAGCTATAGGCTCATGGGCCCTGGTGCAAGAGTTCAATTTGGGCCCCCCCTACCCTCAATACTGTTTCCTAACACCACCAGACCCCTGCACACCCACCATGTTCAAGCTAAACTAACAGGATTGTGCTCCACACCCAGTTTATCACGCCGCCAGTTAATACATCCCTGATGTATTAACTGACCAATAACATGGAGATCCCAGTGCCAGCTGCCTTGCTGGTGGACGATTGGCATATACTTCTGCTGTGACCCACAGCAGAAGTATATGCCAATCGTCCACCAGCAAGGCAGCTGGCACTGGGATCTCCATGTTATTGGTCAGTTAATACATCAGGGACCCCCTGGCATGGGGCCTGGGCATAGCTAAGTGCAAACTGGGTGATCCATAGGCAGGACTGAGTGGCTGCCCTCATCCACCAGCCCGTCTCTAATGCCAGTCAATACCCCCTTAGGAAATCTCTCATCAGATGTGAGAGCAGCAGCGATCGATCATCCAGGATTAATGTGCACAGTGGGAGGCCTCCCTTAGGCAAGTGACAAACTGCCCCCCTCATTCTTATGCAAGTGACAAACTCAGCTCTGCTACATCTACAATGAGCAACTACAACAAATGTAATGCCAAACTGCAGTTCCTCTATGTGATGCCTTGGATAGCTTCCACTGGACCCACAGGCTGTGGGTCCAGTGGAAGCTATCCAAGGCATCACAATCACATAGAGGAACTGCAGTTTGGCATTACATTTGTTGTAGTTGCTCATTGTAGATGTAGCAGAGCTGGGTTTGTCATTTGCCTCAGATTGAGGAGGGGGGGGCAGTTTGTCACTTGCCTAAGGCCAGGGTAAGGGGGGCCTCCCACCCAGGCTGTGCACATTAATCCTGGCTGATCGATCACTTCTGGCCTGCTGCTGTGCTGCCTGCAGTCACATCTGAGTGATGAGAGTACTGATTAGTTTTTTCCTAAAGGAGCGGGTATTGACTGGTCTGGTCTGGGGCTGCTGGGCTTAGTTATCACTGACTATGTCACCGCTACCGGCGCTTCCACCAGGCGGGTTAGGGCCCCCGGACCGGACTCACTCACTCAGGGACAATCACAGTTCACAGACACACACTTTAACTGGTCTGGACCGGACCACCAGGACCCTGGTCCAGTCGGATGGTCCAGCTAGCCACGCTCACCTCAGCACAGCAGACAGTCTGGCAGGCAGCCGCACTCGCAGGCTCAGGATAGGAGGAGCCGAGGAGGGGAGCTCTCAGCCAGGAGAGGAGGCGGAGTCAGTCAGTACCGGCGGCTGCACACAGCTTCCTCTTTCGTCTTCTGACCTCAACTGAAGCCGCTCCCCCTCCCTCCTCCTACTTAGCCTGCCCTGCCCTGCACAGTGCGCGTCATGCAGGGCCTCGCCTCCGCTCCGCCTCCGCCCCATGTGAATCTGATTTCACCAGCTTGGGGCCGCGTTCTCCTGGCTGAGGGGGCCCCGTGGGCCCCCCTGACTTAGGGGCCCGGTCGCAATTGCGACCGCTGCGACCCCTATAGCTACGCCACTGCCGCCAGATATAGATCACAGTATAATTGTATACACCAAAGGCTTAAATCAAATCCTGTTAGGATGGAAAGACCTTGAGAGCTTCAAGGGAAAATAGTACAATGCAAAACAATATAGAGCCAAATGCCAAGGCTAAGCCCTGATAACAAGTGACACACAAATGGGTAGCAGTAGTAAAAAACAAATAATAATAATAATCAATTACCCATGGTGGATACAAAGACCGAGGACCCGGCACTGCTGGTACCTCGACGCGTGTTTCGCCAATCCACTGGCTTCGTCAGGAGGCTACGGTACACTCGTACTTGTTGGGGTATAAATATCTAAATCGCACCTGAGGTTAATAAGGTCGCTTAACCGGCATGATTAGACGGCCCGCATCATGAAAGTGCGCTGCTCGTTACTGTGCAACAGACGACGAGTGCTCCCACGCACCACCACATGTACAGACAGCAAGTGGATGAGGTGTGGGGCGGGGAAACGCCCACGCCCGTCACCAAGTGAAAGAGCCGCACGGAGCACCACATGATGCGACCGCCCAGCGCATGCGCGGGAAGCGTCCAACCTTAAGTAAAAAGCCTGAAATACTGCGGAGACTACACCAGTATTAGAGCATGGAACTTACCCCCTATTATGCACTATAAACACATTGTGTACAGAATAATATAGTCTGTGTACATTTAACAACCATGATTATACCAAATCCCTAAAAACTGTGAATCATAATTTTATAGTCATATACATAAATAAAGCACAATTAAAACCAGCACTATGACATTAATAATAATAAATACATAAAAAACATATAATTAATTAAGAATATAAGGTGCAATGAATAATGATACAGTGGGATGCGAAAGTTTGGGCAACCTTGTTAATCGTCATGATTTTCCTGTATAAATCGTTGGTTGTTATGATAAAAAATGTCAGTTAAATATATCATATAGGAGACACACACAGTGATATTTGAGAAGTGAAATGAAGTTTATTGGATTTACAGAAAGTGTGCTATAATTGTTTAAACACAATTAGGCAGGTGCATAAATTTGGGCACCACAAAAAAGAAATGAAATCAATATTTAGTAGATCCTCATTTTGCAGAAATTACAGCCTCTAAACGCTTACTGTAGGTTCCAATGAGAGTCTGGATTCTGGTTGAAGGTATTTTGGACCATTCCTCTTTACAAAACATCTTTACTTCATTCAGGTTTGATGGCTTCCGAGCATGGACAGCTCTCTTTTAGTCACACCACAGATTTTCAATTATATTCAGGTCTGGGGACTGAGATGGCCATTCCAGAACGTTGTACTTGTTCCTCTGCATAAATGCCTTAGTGGATTTTGAGCAGTGTTTAGGGTCGTTGTCTTGTTGAAAGATCCAGCCCCGGCGCAGCTTCAGCTTTGTCACTGATTCCTGGACATTGGTCTCCAGAATCTGCTGATACTGAGTGGAATCCATGCGTCCCTCAACTTTGACAAGATTCCCAGTCCCTGCACTGGCCACACAGCCCCACAGCATGATGGAACCACCACCATATTTTACTGTAGGTTTCTTGGAATGCTGTGTTCTTTTTCCTCCATGCATAACGCCCCTTGTTATGGCCAAATAACTCAATTTTAGTTTCATCAGTCCACAGCACCTTATTCCAAAATGAAGCTGGCTTGTCCAAATGTGCTTTAGCCCACCTCAAGCGGCACTTTTTGTGCTGTGGGCGGAGAAAAGGCTTCCTCTGCATCACTCTCGCATACAGCATCTCCTCGTGTAAAGTGCGCCGAATGGTTGAACGATGCACAGTGACTCCATCTGCAGCAAGATGATGTTGTAGGTCTTTGGTGCTGGTCTGTGGGTTGACTCTGACTGTTCTCACCATTCGTCGCTTCTGTCTATCCGAGATTTTTCTTGGTCTGCCACTTCGAGCCTTAACTTGAGCTGAACCTGTGGTCTTCCATTTCCTCAATATGTTCCTAACTGTGGAAACAGACAGCTGAAATCTCTGAGACAGCTTTCTGTATCCTTCCCCTAAACCATGATGGTGAACAATCTTTGTCTTCAGGTCATTTGAGAGTTGTTTTGAGACCACCATGTTGCTACTCTTCAAAGAAAATTAAAAGAGGAGGGAAACTTACAATTGACCCCCTTAAATACTCTTTCTCATAATTGGATTCACCTGTGTATGTAGGTCAGGGGTCACTGAGCTTACCAAGCCAATTTGAGTTCCAATAATTAGTTCTAAAGGTTTTGGAATCAATAAAATGACAACAGTGCCCAAATTTATGCACCTGCCTAATTTTGTTTAAACAATTATAGCACACTTTCTGTAAATCCAATAAACTTCATTTCACTTCTCAAATATCAGTGTGTGTCTCCTATATGATATATTTAACTGACATTTTTTTATCGTAACAACCAACGATTTATACAGGAAAATCATGACGATTAACAAGGTTGCCCAAACTTTCGCATCCCACTGTAAAGTGACGTGTGAAAAATACAGGCAAAAAGCACTATCTTTTCAATACTAATAAGTGACATGTGAAGAATACATACACAAAACACTGTCTTTTCAAATAAGGATGTTACAAATATCAATTCATAAATACGTGATTATTTGATTACATGGAAAGAAACCCAATAAAAAGTGTTATAAAACCTAAGGTGTCTTATGCTCAACATAGAGGATATCCTCTCCATTTGAAGTCTCTCTTCCAAAAAGATAATACAACATGGCTTTGAAGATTATCCTGGCCTCAGAGGTGCTATTCAAAAAAAGAATAAACATAAAATTAGACAATTTACAGTCAAGAATTATTTAAATAAAACCAACAGATAGGCAATCTCCCCACACAAAGACATACACAAATCAACAATGAACAAGCGCAATTAAAGAAAACACCTGTAACTTACTGCTTTATTTAGACCCCAGGCGATCTCAGTTTTCAACATTACGATCCATCTTGTTTCCCTTTGTAATAATAGTTTTTTAATATCTCTGCCCCGACAACCCATGATGACTTTATCAACGCACTCAGGCTGATGTCAGCAGTAAGTATATAAGACAAGCTGGACAGATTTTGATAAAGTGATCTGTTATAGTGCTATCAGTTTTGAAACTTAAAGGGATTCTGTCACCAGGTTTGGGGCTATAGAGATACGGACATGCACGGCTAGATCGCCGCTAGCATGTCCGCAATATATGTGTCCTATAGGGCTGTGTGGTTTTAATTTCTTTAAAAAAGGATTTTATAGATATGTAAATGAGTGTTGAATATGTCCAAGGGGCTGTACTAACCTTCCTTGTGCCCAGCCGTGCCCAGCCACGCCCGCCTGTGAAGGAGCCCAGCACCGCCTATGTCTCCTCCTTTCATCAACGATAGATAGCCGTAATCTCGCGATGCGCGAGCTCGCGCATGCGCAGTTATTTCCCTGAGGCTGATGCCAGCACAGGGAAGAAACACTATACCGGCACTGCGCATGCGCGAGCTCGCGCATCGCGAGATTACGGCTATCTATCGTTGATGAAAGGAGGAGACATAGGCGGTGCTGGGCTCCTTCACACCCGGGCGTGGCTGGGCACAAGGAAGGTTAGTACAGCCCCTTGGACACATTCAACACTCATTTACTGTTACGCTGAGCGCTCCGGGTCCCCTGCTGGCCTCGGAGCGCTCACAGCGTATGCCCCCAGGCAGCACTCCAGCGTCTCGGCGTGTGCGTCCTCGCTCTCTAGGGCGCGCGCGCGCCAGGACTCTTAGATTCAAAGGACCAGTGCACCAGTGATTGGTGCCTGGTCCAAAGGGGTTATTAAGGGTTAAGGTTGTGAGAGGCAGTGCTGACTTAATTAGGCTGCACCTGTGCACTGCCCATTTATACCTTCTCCTCCCACAGCTTTCTGCCGGATCTTTGTGCCTTGTGCCTCAGAGAAAGCGTTCCCTACAATGTTAGTTTGCCTTACCTGTTGCTGTACCCGTTGCTACCGTCCACTCGCCTTTGAACCTTTGCCGCCTGCCCTGACCGCTGCTACGTCCGACTACGCTCTTACCTTCTCCCTGTGTACCACGCCTTATCAGCTGCCAGAGAGGTCGAGTTGTTACTAGGGGACACGACCTGGTAGTTACCGCCGCGGCAAATCCACCCCGCCTTGCGGCGGGCTCTGGTGAAGACCAGTAACTGCTTAGAACCGGTCCTCTAGTACTACCCGCGCCATCGCCTCTCTGGTCCAGAGGATTCACTACCTGTCCTGCCGGTCCGTGACATTTACATATCTATAAAATCCCTTTTTAAAGAAATTAAAACCACACAGCCCTATAGGACACATATATTGCGGACATGCTAGCGGCGATCTAGCCGTGCATGTCCGTATCTCTATAGCCCCAAACCTGGTGACAAAATCCCCATAGGATGGATAAACACAAATGTGTTAACGTTCCAGACAATTTCTGCTACATATGTGGCAAATACACTACTTATGATCAGCGCAAGAATCTGACAAAGTGAGTGCGTCTTGCAGCTTGGGATGCATTCGTGCTAGTAGTGCAGAACTTCCTTGGGAACAGACGAGCTGCAAACTATGCTGAATTAGTAGACAACATGCTTACAGCATATGAACAACTTGGCTGCCCGAATGTCATTGAAAGTGCATTTCTTACATTCCTATATTGACTTTTTCCCACCCAATTTGGGACACGTAAGTGACGAGCATGGAGAGCGGTTCCATAAAGATATTTCTACAATGGAGAACAGGTATCAAGGCCACTGGAATCCCAACATGATGGGGTCTACTGCTGTTTTTTGCAATGGGAAAATATGACCGTTTACAAACGCAAAAGCAGATGCCTGAAGCACTTTTAACAGTACTGGGCCTTGTTCAAGTAAGACTTTTAAACTGAAAAACAAGACTTTTTAACCCCTTAAGGACTTATGACGTACCTGTACGGCATGTTTCCCGAGTCCTTAAGGACCCATGACGTACCAGTACGTCATAACTTTAAAACTAGATTGAGGCATGGCGGGGGTTAATAGGAACAGGATGTCTGCTGAAATCATTCAGCGGGCTACCTGTCACAACGTCGGGGGGGGGGGGGGTCGGCGATTCAGACCTGCAGTTTGCTGCGTTTCTGGTCCATTCGGTGACCCAATGAACCGGAAAAGGACAGTGATCGGTGGTGTGATTACACACCACCAATCACAGTCCGAAGATTTGGGGGCGGCAGTGCTGTCCTTGGTGCTGATTGGTGCGGGAAGAGAGGCGGGAGATTCAAACTCCTGGCGCTCCTCTCTCCCCTCCTCTTCGTGCTGCTGCTCCTGCTCTGTGAGGACCGTTCTGCACCAGCTCCTGTGACCCCCCCCCCCATCAGCACCCATCACCCTCCAGGTAGGTTAGGGTCAGTGAGGGAGAGGCACGATTAGGCAGGGATAGAAGGGAGAGTTAAGGGGGAAAAAAACAAAAAAACGAACTTTAACTGATTTAGTGTTTCTGGTGGTTGGGGTCCACAGCACTTAGCTGTGAGACCCTAGCCCCACCCAGGAGTGCTGCCACTTGCCCCCCCCACCACTTTTTTTGTGTGCGCTGACTGTGGCCGGCACTCTTAGCGTCCGGCCACTGTTAGCGCATCGCCCGCCCCACCGCTGATCAGCAAGTTTGAACTTTTTTTTTCTAACACTTGTCCATTTTTTTTTTTACTTTAGCTTTTTAGTACGTGAACACCCGTGCCCCCACACACACGCACATACAATAAAGTTTTAAACGCACGCACATACACACGCACACACACATACTCATGGCCCGCCGGATGTTCTCGGTGGAGGAGGCATATGCCCATATGCTCTCCGACTCCGAGAGCCCCAGTGAGGATGAGGATGACCCCACGTTCCTCTTGTCATCCACATCCTCCTCATCATCATCTGATGGCGATGAGCCCCCAGGGCGGCGGAGACGCCGCCAGGCGGAGCCAGGGGCCCCGCATGCTAGGGACCCTGTGGCCCACACCAGTACGAGCCGCCCTGGGGCTCGTACTCGTTTCCCGACCCACCAAATAAGCCCACCGGAGCCCCCTACCGGTGAACTTAGCTGGTGTCCCCCAGTGGATTTTGAGCCCGAGATTCCGGATTTTGTTGGCAATCCAGGAATCCAGATTACCACAGTGGTCTTCACTGAAATGGACTTTTTTTTCTTTTTTTTTCAGTGACCCATTTGTATGTCTGATGGTGGAGCAGACAAACCTGTACGCCCAACAGTTCGTTGCTCAGCACCCGGGCTCCTTTTTGGCTAGACCCGGTGGCTGGACCGAGATGAGGACGTTTTGTGGCCTCGTGCTGCACATGGGTCTAGTGCAAAAACCAAGTGTCAGGCAATACTGGAGTGAGGACGTCCTCTACCAGACCCTACTCTACAGTATGGCCATGACACACCACCGGATTGAGGCCAATCCGGAAATGCCTGCATTATGCAAATAATGCAGCATGTCCCCCCCAAGGTGATCCTGCCTATGACCGTCTGTATAAGATACGGCCGGTAGAGTTGAGCGAACACCTGGATGTTCGGGTTCGAGAAGCTCGGCCGAACTTCCCGGAAATGTTCGGGTTCGGGATCGGAACCCGACCCGAACTTCATCCCGAACCCGAACCCCATTGAAGTCAATGGGGACCCGAACTTTTCGGCACTAAAAAGGCTGTAAAACAGCCCAGGAAAGAGCTAGAGGGCTGCAAAAGGCAGCAACATGTAGGTAAATCCCCTGCAAACAAATGTGGATAGGGAAATGAATTAAAATTAAAATAAAATATATTAAAATAAACCAATATCAATTGGAGAGAGGTCCCATAGCAGAGAATCTGGCTTCACGTCAGCAGAGAATCAGTCTTCATGCCATAGCAGAGAATCTGGCTTCACGTCACCCACCACTGTAACAGGCCACTGTCACATATTTAGGCCCAGGCACCCAGGCAGAGGAGAGAGGTCCCATAACAGAGATTCAGGCTTCATGTCAGCAGAGAATCAGTCTTCATGTCATAGCAGAGAATCAGGCTTCACGTCACCCACCACTGGAACAGGCCACTGTCACATATTTAGGCCCAGGCACCCAGGCAGAGGAGAGAGGTCCCATAACAGAGATTCAGGCTTCATGTCAGCAGAGAATCTGTCATGCCCCACTCTGACGATGTGCGGAGGTCGGCCAGGATTGCAGCACGAGTTTAGTGTTTGTTTTGGAGTCGTGCTGGATCCGCCCCTCATCAGGTGCACTGGGTGGAGTCATTAGTTTAAATAGCTCCTCTGCCCAGTGCCCTGAGCGGATTATATTCATTATTGTGATCTTGGAAGCTAGGAAGGAAGGTTGGCTGTCTGCTCCAGCTCAGGAAGATAAGTGTTGTTTCTAGTTGGTTGTTTTGTGTCATTTTTCCCATCCAGGTTCTGTGCGAGCAGGCTGCTCCTATTTCCCACTTCACCATCTCAGGGAATTCAGGGTTTTGTCAGCCCAGGCACGGGGACATCTCAGATCTACCTTCAAGATCTGTAGATGGGCTGAGCAGTGCAGAGAAAGAGGTCAGGGATTAGCTAGGAGGTGACGGTGACCCTTCCCTGTCTCTCGCCCAGAGCCTGGTTGGTTCGTTATCTGTCACACTGAGTGCACGCCCGCCGTGACATTATAATCCGCCATACTGTGACTGCCATCACTCAGCGCTTTTGTGATGGCGTCAATTGATGCACTGGTTGACCGCATGCAGGGTTTATCCCTAGAGGTTGCGGATCTGCTTGGTACGGTCACACAGTGTCAGAGGTTTCTGGCATCAGATACAGGTCAAATTGGTGGGGAGCCTAAAGTCGCTCTTCCCGACAGATTTACAGGGAGTACGGATGATTTTTTCCGCTTTAAAGAGTCATGCAAATTGTACTTTCGACTGCGTCCATTTTCGTCAGGTAATGAGGATCAGAGGGTTGGTATCATCATGTCTCTGCTTAAAGGGGACGCTCAATCCTGGGCTTTTTCTCTGCCGCCCGGTTCTCTGGCTCTCCGGTCAGTGGAGGAATTTTTCCAAGCCCTGGGATTGATTTACGATGACCCAGATCAGGTCTCGATGGCAGAATCGAAATTGCGTAACTTACTGCAGGGTGAACATACTGCAGAGGGTTACTGTACAGAGTTTAGGAGGTGGGCTACTGAGTCGGGGTGGAACGACCCCGCGTTACGTAGTCAGTTTTGTCAGGGGTTATCTGAAAGGTTGAAGGATGCCCTGGCTTTTCATGAGTATCCGGATACTTTAGAGAATGCAATGTCTTTGGCTATACGGTTGGATAGACGTATCCGAGAAAGGGGTAAGGGTCCCTCCGTGCAGGGGATCCCTCCTGCGTGTGGTTTTGTTTCTTCTTCTGCCCAGGGTGATATTGCTTATAACTCTGGAGTAGCGGAGGAACCCATGCAATTGGGTCAGATTTCTTGCCATTCTGATAGTAGAGACTTTAGGAAATTGCACAAACTATGTTACTTTTGTGGAAAGAGGGGTCATTTTATTTTTTCTTGTCCTCATGTTAAATCACAGGTGGAAGAGAAAAAGAAAAAAGAAAAAAAAAACTCCCTCACACTTGGTAGTATGAATGGTGTGGTGGAGCAGACAGGTATGCAAGCTCCCTGCAGTTCCCGTTTTCTCCTTTCAGCTATGGTGGCGCTAGAGTCAAAAAATGTGTTTGTTGATGTATTCCTTGATTGTGGTGCTGGGGTAAACCTAATTGACTTTCTTTTTCTTCAAGGCCTGGGACTAAGTACTTGCACGTTAGAGAACGAGATTCGTGTTTTTGCAATTGATTCTTCCCCTCTTTCTCAAAGGAGTCTCACTCACATTGTTCATGGTATTCATTTAAGGGTGGGGGATTCACATGCTGAAATTATTTCTTGTTTTGTCATGAAGGATTTGCCAGCTCCTATAGTTTTGGGGTTGCCATGGTTGATTAGACATAACCCAATTATAGACTGGCAAGCGAAACAAATCATTGGTTGGAGCGAGTTTTGTTCGGACAATTGTCTTGTCACATCTATTTCTGAAGTGTCCATTACGGCTTTACCTCCATATCTCTCGGATTTTGCGGATGTTTTTTCGGAGGGTGGGGCTCAGGAATTGCCCCCTCATCGGGACTATGATTGTCCAGTTAATCTCATTCCTGGCGCCAAGTTGCCAAAGTCTCGGCTTTACAACCTCTCTCAACCCGAAAGAGAGGTCATGCGAAAGTATGTCGCCGAGAGTTTGGCAAAGGGTCATATTAGACCATCTAAGTCTCCAGTGGCAGTAGGTTTGTTCTTTGTGAAGAAAAAAGATAGATCACTGAGACCGTGTTTGGATTTCCGGGAGTTGAACCGTATTACAGTCCGGGATCCACATCCCCTGCCCTTGATCTCTGATCTTTTTGATCAGATTGTTGGAGCCAAGGTGTTCTCCAAGTTGGATTTGAGAGGAGCCTACAATCTGATCAGGATCAAGGAGGGGGATGAGTGGAAAACGGCCTTCAATACGCACGAGGGTCATTTTGAAAACCTGGTGATGCCTTTTGGGTTGACGAACGCGCCAGCAGTATTTCAGCGATTCGTCAATGACATTTTTCATCACTTGGTAGGGAGGTTCGTAGTAGTTTACCTGGATGACATTTTAATTTATTCTCCTGATCTGAAGACCCATCAGGATCATGTGAGACAGGTTTTGATGATCCTTCGGGAGAATAAGTTGTATGCCAAATTGGAGAAATGTTTGTTTGCGGTGCAAGAGCTTCCGTTCTTGGGATACATGCTTTCTGATTCCGGTTTTCGTATGGACCCCGAAAAGGTCCGGGCGGTTCTGGAGTGGGACCGACCAGAGAATCAGAAAGCTTTGATGCGGTTCTTGGGGTTTACAAATTACTATAGGAAATTTATTTCGAATTATTCTACCCTAGTAAAACCTCTTACTGATATGACCAAGAAGGGTGCCGATGTCTCTGTCTGGTCGGATGAGGCGTTGCAGGCCTTTTCGGCTGTTAAGGAGCGTTTTGCGTCCGCTCCCATTCTGGTGCAGCCGGATGTGTCTCAACCATTCGTAGTGGAGGTTGATGCATCAGAGGTGGGGGTTGGGGCGGTGCTGTCACAGGGTTCATCTCCTGGCAAGTGGGTCCCGTGTGCCTTCTTCTCCAAGAAGCTCTCGGTTGCCGAGAGGAATTATGATGTTGGAGATAGAGAGTTGTTGGCTATCAAGTTGGCCTTTGAGGAATGGCGCCACTGGTTGGAGGGGGCGTCTCACCCCGTTACGGTGTATACTGACCATAAGAATTTGGCTTACCTGCAATCTGCCAAGCGTTTGAACCCTAGGCAGGCCAGATGGTCACTTTTTTTTTACCAGGTTCAATTTCGTGGTTACCTTTCGCCCAGGGGTCAAGAACGTCAAGGCTGATGCCTTGTCTCGCAGCTTCCCTGGGGGAGGTGATTCAGAAGATCCAGCGCCGATTTTGGTGGATGGAGTGGTGGTCTCCGCTCTGTACCGTGAATTGGAGATGGAGGTGTTGGGAGCTCAGGAGGGGGCTCCTGGTTCGTGTCCCCCAGGAAGGTTGTTTGTTCCTGAGGGCCTACGATACAAGGTGTTTAAGGAACATCACGATACTGTTCTCGCTGGACATCCTGGTGGTAAGTCCACCTGTGATCTGGTGTCCCGGAGGTTCTGGTGGCCAGGTTTGCGTAAGAGTATTGAGAATTACGTGGCAGCTTGTGAAACCTGCGCTCGGTCTAAGGTTGCTCATACTCGACCGCCTGGTTCACTTCTTCCATTGTCTATTCCATCTCGTCCTTGGACACATTTGTCCATGGACTTTATTACGGACCTACCGAGTTCCTCCGGGAGAACAGTGATTTTGGTGGTAGTCGATCGTTTCTGTAAAATGGCTCACTTTATACCACTAACAAGTCTGCCTAACTTTTTGTGGATAATATTGTTAAATTGCACGGTATTCCTTCGGATATTGTCTCTGATAGGGGCACGCAGTTTGTCTCCAGGTTTTGGAGGGCGTTCTGCTCTCGACTTGGCATTCAACTTTCTTTCTCGTCGGCTTTTCATCCACAGTCGAATGGTCAGACGGAGCGTACCAATCAAAACCTGGAGACCTACTTGAGGTGCTTTGTGGCTGAGAATCAGGAGGACTGGTCCTCGTTCTTGCCCTTAGCAGAATTTGCATTGAATAACCGTAGGCAGGAGTCCACGGGTAAGTCGCCATTTTTTGGCGCATACGGTTTCCATCCTCAGTTTGGTACCTTTTCTGGGTCTGGTTCCTCCGGGATGCCAGAGGAGGAGAGATTCTCTTCTGCCTTATCCTCTATCTGGCGGGGGATTCAAGGGAATTTGGAGAGGATGGGTGAGAGGTATAAACGAATGGCTGACAGGAGACGTGTGACTGGTCCGGACCTGTGTGTGGGTGATTTGGTGTGGTTGTCCACTAGGAATATCAAGTTGAGAATGCCATCTTGGAAACTGGGTCCAAGATTTGTTGGTCCATATAAGATTTCTGCTGTGATCAATCCTGTGGCATTTCGACTTGATCTGCCGCAGACTTGGAGGATCCACGATGTCTTCCACAAGTCTTTACTAAAAAAATATGTTAAACCGGTGGTACCATCGCCATTGCCTCCTCCTCCTGTTCTGGTCGAGGGAAACTTGGAGTTCGAGATCTCCAGGATTCTCGACTCGAGAGTTTTGCGGGGTTCCCTCCAGTACCTGGTTCACTGGAGGGGATACGGTCCTGAGGAGAGGATGTGGGTTCCGGCGTCAGATGTCAACGCCAGCCGTCTGGTGAGGGCCTTTCATAGGTCCCATCCGGATAAGGTTGGTCCAGGGTGTCCGGAGGTCACCCGTAGAAGGGGGGGTACTGTCATGCCCCACTCTGACGATGTGCGGAGGTCGGCCAGGATTGCAGCATGAGTTTAGTGTTTGTTTTAGAGTCGTGCTGGATCCGCCCCTCATCAGGTGCACTGGGTGGAGTCATTAGTTTAAATAGCTCCTCTGCTTAGTGCCCTGAGCGGATTATATTCATTATTGTGATCTTGGAAGCTAGGAAGGAAGGTTGGCTGTCTGCTCCAGCTCAGGAAGATAAGTGTTGTTTCTAGTTGGTTGTTTTGTGTCATCTTTCCCATCCAGGTTCTGTGCGAGCAGGCTGCTCCTATTTCCCACTTCACCATCTCAGGGAATTCAGGGTTTTGTCAGCCCAGGCAAGGGGACATCTCAGATCTACCTTCAAGATCTGTAGATGGGCTGAGCAGTGCAGAGAAAGAGGTCAGGGATTAGCTAGGAGGTGACCCTTCCCTGTCTCTCGCCCAGAGCCTGGTTGGTTCGTTATCTGTCACACTGAGTGCACGCCCGCCGTGACAGAATCAGTCTTCATGTCATAGCAGAGAATCAGGCTTCACGTCACCCACCACTGGAACAGGCCACTGTCACATATTTAGGCCCAGGCACCCAGGCAGAGGAGAGAGGTCACGTAACAGAGAATCTGGCTTCATGTCAGCACAGAATTAGTCTTCATGTCATAGCAGAGAATCAGGCTTCACGTCACCCACCACTGGAACAGGCCACTGTCACACATTTAGGCCCCGGCACCCAGACAGAGGAGAGGTTCATTCAACTTTGGGTTGCCCCGCAATATAATGGTAAAATGAAAATAAAAATAGGATTGAATGAGGAAGTGCCCTGGAGTACAATAATATATTGTTAAGGGGAGGTAGTTAATGTCTAATCTGCACAAGGGATGGACAGGTCCTGTGGGATCCATGCCTGGTTAATTTTTATGAACGTCAGCTTGTCCACATTGGCTGTAGACAGGCGGCTGCATTTGTCTGTAATGACGCCCCCTGCCGTGCTGAATACACGTTCAGACAAAACGCTGGCCGCCGGGCAGGCCAGCACCTCCAAGGCATAAAAGGCTAGCTCTGGCCACGTGGACAATTTGGAGACCCAGAACTTGAATGGGGCCGAACCATCAGTCAGTACGTGGAGGGGTGTGCACAGGTACTGTTCCACCATGTTAGTGAAATGTTGCCTCCTGCTAACACGTTCCGTATCAGGTGGTGGTGCAGTTAGCTGTGGCGTGGTGACAAAACTTTTCCACATCTCTGCCATGCTAACCCTGCCCTCAGAGGAGCTGGCCGTGACACAGCTGCGTTGGCGACCTCTTGCTCCTCCTCTGCCTTCGCCTTGGGCTTCCACTGGTTCCCCTGTGACATTTGGGAATGCTCTCAGTAGCGCGTCTACCAACATGCGCTTGTACTCGCGCATCTTCCTATCACCCTCCAGTGTAGGAAGTAAGGTGGGCACATTGTCTTTGTACCGGGGATCCAGCAGGGTGGCAACCCAGTAGTCCGCACACGTTAAAATGTGGGTAACTCTGCTGTCGTTGTGCAGGCACTGCAGCATGTAGTCGCTCATGTGTGCCAGGCTGCCCAGAGGTAAGGACAAGCTGTCCTCTGTGGGAGGCGTATCGTCATCGTCCTGTCTTTCCCCCCAGCTACGCACCAGTGATGGGCCCGAGCTGCTTTGGGTGCCACCCCGCTGTGAACATGCTTCATCCTCATCCTCCTCCACCTCCTCCTCATCCTCGTCCTCCAGTAGTGGGCCCTGTCTGGCCACATTTGTACCTGGCCTCTGCTGTTGCAAAAAACCTCCCTCTGAGTCACTTCGAAGAGACTGGCCTGAAAGTGCTAAAAATGACCCCTCTTCCTCCTCTTCCTCCTGGGCCACCTCCTCTTCCATCATCGCCCTAAGTGTTTTCTCAAGGAGACATAGAAGTGGTATTGTAACGCTGATAACGGCGTCATCGCCACTGGCCATGTTGGTGGAGTACTCGAAACAGCGCAACAGGGCACACAGGTCTCGCATGGAGGCCCAGTCATTGGTGGTGAAGTGGTGCTGTTCCGCAGTGCGACTGACCCGTGCGTGCTGCAGCTGAAACTCCACTATGGCCTGCTGCTGCTCGCACAGTCTGTCCAGCATGTGCAAGGTGGAGTTCCACCTGGTGGGCACATCGCATATGAGGCGGTGAGCGGGAAGGCCGAAGTTACGCTGTAGCGCAGACAGGCGTGCAGCAGCAGGGTGTGAACGCCGGAAGCGCGTACAGACGGCCCGCACTTTATGCAGCAGCTCTGACATGTCGGGGTAGTTGTGAATGAACTTCTGCACCACCAAATTCAGCACATGCGCCAGGCAAGGGATGTGCGTCAAACCGGCTAGTCCCAGAGCTGCAACGAGATTTCGCCCATTATCGCACACCACCAGGCCGGGCTTGAGGCTCACCGGCAGCAACCACTCGTCGGTCTGTTGTTCTATACCCCGCCACAACTCCTGTGCGGTGTGGGGCCTGTCCCCCAAACATATGAGTTTCAGAACGGCCTGCTGACGTTTACCCCGGGCTGTGCTGAAGTTGGTGGTGAAGGTGTGTGGCTGACTGGATGAGCAGGTGGAAGAAGAGGAGGAGGAAGCTGAGTAGGAGGAGGAGGAGACAGGAGGCAAAGAATGTTGCCCTGCGATCCTTGGCGGCGGAAGGACGTGCGCCAAACAGCTCTCCGCCTGGGGCCCAGCCGCCACTACATTTACCCAGTGTGCAGTTAGGGAGATATAGCGTCCCTGGCCATGCTTACTGGTCCACGTATCTGTGGTTAGGTGGACCTTGCCACAGATGGCGTTGCGCAGTGCACACTTGATTTTATCGGACACTTGGTTGTGCAGGGAAGGCACGGCTCTCTTGGAGAAGTAGTGGCGGCTGGGAACAACATACTGTGGGACAGCAAGCGACATGAGCTGTTTGAAGCTGTCTGTGTCCACCAGCCTAAATGACAGCATTTCATAGGCCAGTAGTTTAGAAATGCTGGCATTCAGGGCCAGGGATCGAGGGTGGCTAGGTGGGAATTTACGCTTTCTCTCAAATGTTTGTGAGATGGAGAGCTGAACGCTGCCGTGTGACATGGTTGAGATGCTTGGTGACGCAGGTGGTGGTGTTAGTGGTACATCCCATGTTTGCTGGGCGGCAGGTGCCAATGTTCCTCCAGAGGCGGAGGAAGAGGCCGAGGCGGCGGCAGCAGCAGAAGAGGCCGAGGCGGCAGCAGCAGAAGAGGTAGCAGGGGGAGCCTGAGTGACTTCTTTGTTTTTAAGGTGTTTACTCCACTGCAGTTCATGCTTTGCATGCAGGTGCCTGGTCATGCAGGTTGTGCTAAGGTTCAGAACGTTAATGCCTCGCTTCAGGCTCTGATGGCACAGCGTGCAAACCACTCGGGTCTTGTCGTCAGCACATTGTTTAAAGAAGTGCCATGCCAGGGCACTCCTTGAAGCTGCCTTTGGGGTGCTCGGTCCCAGATGGCGGCGGTCAGTAGCAGGCGGAGTCTCTTGGCGGCGGGTGTTCTGATTTTGCCCACTGCTCCCTCTTTGTCTTTTGCTACGCTGTTGGCTCGGTCTCACCACTGCCTCTTCCTCCGAATTCTGAAAGTCAGTGGCACGACCTTCATTCCATGTGGGGTCTAGGACCTCATCGTCCCCTGCATCGTCTTCCACCCAGTCTTTCTCCCTGACCTCCTGTTCAGTCTGCACACTGCAGAAAGACGCAGCAGTTGGCACCTGTGTTTCGTCATCATCAGAGACGTGCTGAGGTGGTATTCCCATGTCCTCATCATCAGGAAACATAAGTGGTTGTGCGTTAGTGCATTCTATCTCTTCCACCCCTGGGGAAGGGCTAGGTGGATGCCCTTGGGAAACCCTGGCAGCAGAGTCTTCAAACAGCATAAGAGACTGCTGCATAACTTGAGGCTCAGACAGTTTCCCTGATATGCATGGGGGTGATGTGACAGACTGATGGGCTTGGTTTTCATGCGCCATCTGTGCGCTTTCTGCAGAAGACTGGGTGGGAGATAATGTGAACGTGCTGGATGCACTGTCGGCCACCCAATTGACTAATGCCTGTACCTGCTCAGGCCTTACCATCCTTAGAACGGCATTGGGCCCCACCAAATATCTTTGTAAATTCTGGCGGCTACTGGGACCTGAGGTAGTTGGTACACTAGGACGTGTGGCTGTGGCAGAACGGCCACGTCCTCTCCCAGCACCAGAGGGTCCACTAACACCACCACGACCATGTCCACGTCTGCGTCCCTTATTAGATGTTTTCCTCATTGTTCCCGTTCACCACAATTTAGAAAATGGCAAATTTGGGAATACTTTTTCAACCCAGAACAAAAACTGTGCTTTTACGGTCACTACAAATAATTTGACCAGCTAAAACAGTACAGATTTGGTTGAATAGTAATGTGAGGCCTATTTTTTACGCGCTGTGTGACAAATATACCTTTAATCACAGAATTAGACTTGTATCTGCACGGTAGCGTGTGTGTTAAGTTTTTCAGAATGACACTATCAGCACCTTCAATCTAAGATATCCTTTTTGGGATAGATTTAAAGTAGGCCTGATATAGCAGAAACTACTAATTTTGAGAATGGCAAATTTGGGAATAGTTTTTCAACCCAGAACAAAAACTGTGCTTTTACGGTCACTACAAATAATTTGACCAGCTAAAACAGTACAGATTTGGTTGAATATAAATGTGAGGCCTATTTTTTATTATATTATATTATATTAGTTTTAGTGCAGGCATCCTCAAACTGCGGCCCTCCAGATGTTGTAAAACTACAACTCCCAGCATGCCCAGACAACCTACAGCTATCAGCAAGGCATGGTGGGAATTGTAGTTTTACAACATCTGGAGGGCCGCAGTTTGAGGATGCCTGCTTAGTGTCTCCAAAGTCTGAGAGCCATACATATTGGGCATCGCCGCGTCCGTAAAAATCTTCTCTATAAAAATACCCCATAAACTAGCCCCTCGATAAACGCCGTCCAAAAAATCTAATAAAAACTATGTAATAAATTTTTTTATTGTCACCTTGGATCCCAAAAAGTGTAATAACAAGCCATTAAAAAGTCATATGCACCCCCAAATAGTGCCAATCAAATCGCCATCTCATCCCGCAAAAAATGAGCCCCTACATTAGATAGTCGCCCAACAAAAAAAAAAACTGTAGCTCCCAGGCTATGGAGATACTAAAATAATTTTTTGGGTTCCTCAAATGATAATATAGTGTAAAATCAAAATAAATTTAAAAAAGTAGACATATTAGGTATCTCCGCGTCCGTAAGAATATGCCCTATAAAAATAACATTTAACCCAACCGCCCCGGATGAACAGTATTAAAAAAAATAAAAAAGTGTAAAAAAAAGCAATTTTTTGTTACCTAACATCACAAAAAGTGTAATAGCGAGCGATCAAAATGTCATATGCACCCCCAATTAGTGCCAATAAAACCGCCATCTCATCCCGCAAAAAATGTACACATATTAGGTATCGCCGCGTCCGTAAGAATATGCCCTATAAAAATAACATTTGACCAAACCCCTCGGATGAACAGCGTTAAAAAGCTAAAATAAAAACGGTGCCAAAACACCCATTTTTGGGCAAAATTTCCATTTGAATCCTTTTTTTCCGGTAATAAAGCAAGGGTTAACAGCCAAACAAAACTAAATATTTATTGCCCTGATTCTGTAGTTTGCAGAAACACCCCATATGTGGTCGTAAATGGCTATATATAGGCAGGGCATAGAACGAAAGGAACGCCATATGGTTTCTGGAAGGCAGATTTTGATGGACTGGTTTATTTAAACCATGTCCCATTAGAAGCCCCCCTGATGTAGCCTAGACTAGAAACTCCAAAAAAGTGACCCCATCTAAGAAACTACACCCCTCAAGGTATTCAAAAGTTACTTTACAAACTTTTTTAACCCTTTAGGCGTTCCACAAAACTTAATGGCGAATGTAGAAACAACTTTAGAATTTAAATTTTTTGTTACCTTGCTTTAAAAAAGTGTAATATAGAGCAACCAAAAATCATATTTACCCTAAAATAGTCCCAAAACAACAACCACCTTATCCCATAGTTTCCTAGATGGGGTCACTTTTATGGAGTTTCTACTCTAGGGGTGCAACAGGGGGCTTTAAAGGGTACATGGTGTAAATAAACCAGTACAGCAAAATCTGCCTTCCAAAAACCATATGGCGTTCCCATTCTTCTATGTCCTGCCGTTTAGCCAAATAGTAGTTTACGACCACATATGGGGTGTTTCTGCAAACTACAGAATTAGGGCAACCCATATTGAGTTTTGTTTGGCAGTTAACCCTACTTTATTACTGGAAAAAATTGATTAAAATGGAAAATTTTCCAAAAAATAGAAATTCCAAAATTGTTTCTCCAGCTCCCATTATCTCTTGTGGAACACCTAAAGGGATAACAAAGTTTGTAAACCCAGTTTTGAATACCTTGAGGGGTGTACTTTCTTAGATGGAGTCACTTTTTTGGAATTTCTATTTTAGGGGTGCAACGGGGGGCTTGAAATGGGACATGGTATAAACAAAACCAGTCCTGCAAAATCTGCCTTCCAAAATCCATATGGCGTTCCCCACCTTCTATGTCCTCCTGTTTGGCCAAACAGTAGTTTAGGACCATGTATGGGGTGTTTCTGCAAACTACAGAATCAGGGCAACCCATATTGAGTTTTGTTTGGCAGTTAACCCTTACTTTATTACTGGAAAAAATGGATTAAAATAGAAAATTTTCCAAAAAATAGAAATTCCTAAATTGTTTCTCCATCTGCCATTAACTCTTGTGGAACACCTAAAGGGTTAACAAAGTTTGTAAACCCAGATTTGAAGACCTTGAGGGGTGTACTTTTTTAGATGGAGTCACTTTTTTGGAGTTTCTACTGTAGCGGTGTATCAGGGGGGCTTTAAATTGGAGATGGTGTAAATAAACCAGTCCAGCAAAATCTGCCTTCCAAAAACCATATGGCGTTCCCTTCCTTCTGTGCCCTGCCGTGTGCCGGTACAGCAGTTTACGACCACATATGGGGTGTTTCTGCAAACTACAGAATCAGGGCAATAAATATTGAGTTTTGTTTGGCTGTTAACCCTTGCATTGTTACTGGAAAAAATGGTTTAAAATGGAAAATTTGCCAAAAAATTAAAATTCTGAAATGTTATCTCCATTTGCCATTAACTCTTGTGGAAGACCTAAAGGGTTAACAAAGTTTGTAAAAATCAGTTTTGAATACCTTGAGGGGTGTAGTTTCTAAAATGGGGTCATTTTTGGGTGGTTTCTATTACGTAAGCCTCACAAAGTGACTTCAGACCTGGACTGGTCCATAAAAAGTGGGATTTGGAAAATTTCTGGAAAATTTCAAAATTTGTTTCTAAACTTCTAAGCTATGTAACATCACCAAAAATAAAATGGCATTCCCAAAATGATACAAACATGAAGTAGACATATGGGGAATGTAAAGTCATCACAATTTTTGGGGGGTATTACTATGTATTACAGAAGTAGAGAAACTGAAACTTTGAAATTTGCAAATTTTTCCACATATTTTGTAAATTTGGTATTTTTTATGCAAAAAAATTAACTTTTTGGACCCAATTTTAGCAGTGTCATGAAGTACAATATGTGACGAAAAAACAGTCCTTAACCACCTCAGCCCCCCTAGCTTAAACACCCTTAATGACCAGGCCACTTTTTACACTTCTGACCTACACTACTTTCATCATTTATTGCTCGGTCATGCAACTTACCACCCAAATTAATTTTACCTCCTTTTCTTCTCACTAATAGAGCTTTCATTTGGTGGTATTTCATTGCTGCTGACATTTTTACTTTTTTTGTTATTAATCGAAATTTAACGATTTTTTTGCAAAAAAATGACATTTTTCACTTTCAGTTGTAAAATTTTGCAAAAAAAACAACATCCATATATACATTTTTCTCTAAATTTATTGTTCTACATGTCTTTGATAAAAAAAAAATGTTTGGGTAAAAATAAAAAATGGTTTGGGTAAAAGTTATAGCATTTACAAACTATGGTACAAAAATGTGAATTTCCGCTTTTTGAAGCAGTCCTGACTTTCTGAGCACCTGTCATGTTTCCTGAGGTTCTACAATGCCCAGACAGTAGAAAAACCCCACAAATGACCCCATTTCGGAAAGTAGACACCCTAAGGTATTCGCTGATGGGCATAGTGAGTTCATAGAACTTTTTATTTTTTGTCACAAGTTAGCGGAAAATGATGATTTTTTTTATTTTATTTTTCTTACAAAGTCTCATATTCCACTAATTTGTGACAAAAAATAAAAACTTCCATGAACTCACTATGCCCATCACGAAATACCTTGGGGTGTCTTCTTTCCAAAATGGGGTCACTTGTGGGGTAGTTATACTGCCCTGGCATTTTAGGGGCCCAAATGCGAACAAAGTAGTTTGAAATCAAAATCTGTAAAAAATGGCCGGTGAAATCCGAAAGGTGCTCTTTGGAATGTGGGCCCCTTTGCCCACCTAGGCTGCAAAAAAGTGTCACACATCTGGTAATGCCATACTCAGGAGAAGTTGGGCAATGTGTTTTGGGGTGTCATTTTACATATACCCATGCTGTGTGAGAGAAATGTCTTGGCAAAAGACAACTTTTCCCATTTTTTTATACAAAGTTGGCATTTGACCAAGATATTTATCTCACCCAGCATGGGTATATGTAAAATGACACACCAAAACACATTGCCCAACTTCTCCTGAGTACGGCGATACCAAATGTGTGACACTTTTTTGCAGCCTAGGTGGGCAAAGGGGCCCACATTCCAAAGAGCACCTTTAGGATTTCACAGGTCATTTTTTACAGATTTTGATTTCAAACTACTTACCACACATTCGGGCCCCTAGAATGCCAGGGCAGTATAACTACCCCACAAGTGACCCCATTTTGGAAAGAAGACACCCCAAGGTATTCCGTGAGGGGCATGGCGAGTTCCTAGAATTTTTTATTTTTTGTCACAAGTTAGCGGAAAATGACGATTTATTTTTTATTTTATTTTTCCTTACAAAGTCTCATATTCCACTAACTTGTGACAAAAAATAAAAACTTCCATGAACTCACTATGCCCATCACGAAATACCTGGGGGTGTCTTCTTTCCAAAATGGGGTCACTTGTGGGGTAGTTATACTGCCCTGGCATTTTAGGGGCCCGAATGCGTGAGAAGTAGTTTGAAATCAAAATCTGTAAAAAATGGCCGGTGAAATCCGAAAGGTGCTCTTTGGAATGTGGGCCCCTTTGCCCACCTAGGCTGCAAAAAAGTGTCACACATCTGGTATCACCGTACTCAGGAGAAGTTGGTCAATGTGTTTTGGGGTGTCATTTTACATATACCCATGCTGGGTGAGATAAATATCTCAGTCAAATGCCAACTTTGTATAAAAAAAATGGGAAAAGTTGTCTTTTGCCAAGATATTTCTCTCACCCAGCATGGGTATATGTAAAAAGACACCCCAAAACACATTGCCCAACTTCTCTTGAGTACAGTGATACCAGATGTGTGACACTTTTTTGCAGCCTAGGTGGGCAAAGGGGCCCACATTCCAAAGAGCACCTTTCGGATTTCACCGGGCATTTTTTACAGATTTTGATTTCAAACCACTTCTCACGCATTCGGGCCCCTAAAATGCCAGGGCAGTATAACTACCCGACAAGTGACCCCATTTTGGAAAGAAGACACCCCAAAGTATTTCGTGATGGGCATAGTGAGTTCATGGAAGTTTTTATTTTTTGTGACAAGTTAGTGGAATATGAGACTTTGTAAGAAAAAAAAATAAATCATTATATTCTGCTAACTTGTGACAAAAAATAAAAAATTCTAGGAACTCGCCATGCCCCTCATGGAATACCTTGGGGTGTCTTCTTTCCAAAATGGGGTCACTTGTGGGGTAGTTATACTGCCCTGGCATTCTAGGGGCCCTAATGTGTGGTAAGTAGGTAAATGACCTGTGAAATCCTAAAGGTGCTCTTTGGAATGTGGGCTCCTTTGCCCACCTAGGCTGCAAAAAAGTGTCACACATGTGGTATCGCCGTATTCAGGAGAAGTTGGGCAATGTGTTTTGGGGTGTCTTTTCACATATACTCATGCTGGGTGAGAGAAATATCTCGGCAAAAGACAACTTTTCCCATTTTTTATACAAAGTTGGCATTTGACCAAGATATTTATCTCACCCAGCATGGGTATATGTAAAATGACACCCCAAAACACATTGCCCAACTTCTCCTGAGTACGGCGATACCAGATGTGTGACACTTTTTTGCAGCCTAGATGCGCAAAGGGGCCCACATTCCTTTTATGAGGGCATTTTTAGACATTTGGATCCCAGACTTCTTCTCACGCTTTAGGGGCCCTAAAATGCCAGGGTAGTATAAATACCCCACATGTGACCCCATTTTGGAAAGAAGACACCCCAAGGTATTCAATGAGGGGCATGGCGAGTTCATAGATTTTTTTTTTTTTGGCACAAGTTAGCGGAAATTGATTATTTTTTTTTTTTCTCACAAAGTCTCCCTTTCCGCTAACTTGGGACAAAAATTTCAATCTTTCATGGACTCAATATGCCCCTCACGGAATACCTTGGGGTGTCTTCTTTCCGAAATGGGGTCACATGTGGGGTATTTATACTGCCCTGGCATTCTAGGGGCCCTAAAGCGTGAGAAGAAGTCTGGAATATAAATGTCTAAAAAATTTTACGCATTTGGATTCCGTGAGGGGTATGGTGAGTTAGAAAAAAAAAAAAAAAAAACATAGAGTGAGATTTTATTTTTTGACACAAGTTAGTGGAATATGAGACTTTGTAAGAAAAAAAATATATATTTCCGCTAACTTGGGCCAAAAAGATGTCTGAATGGAGCCTTACAGGGGGGTGATCAATGACAGGGGGGTGATCAATGACAGGGGGGTGATCAGGGAGTCTATATGGGGTGATCACCCCCCTGTCATTGATCACCCCCCTGTAAGGCTGCATTCAGATGTCCGTATGTGTTTTGCGGATCCGATCCATGTATCCGTGGATCCGTAAAAAACATACGGACATCTGAATGCAGCCTTTCAGGGGGGTGAGCAATGACAGGGGGGTGATCAATGACAGGGGGGTGATCAGGGAGTTAATATGGGGTGATCACCCCCCTGTCATTGATCACCCCCCTGTAAGGCTGCATTCAGATGTCCGTATGTGTTTTGCGGATCCGATCCATGTATCCGTGGATCCGTAAAAAACATACGGACATCTGAATGCAGCCTTACAGGGGGGTGAGCAATGACAGGGGGGTGATCAATGACAGGGGGGGTGATCAATGACAGGGGGGTGATCAGGGAGTCTATATGGGGTGATCACCCCCCTGTCATTGATCACCCCCCTGTAAGGCTGCATTCAGATGTCCGTATGTGTTTTGCGGTTCCGATCCATGTATCCGTGGATCCGTAAAAAACATACGGACGTCTGAATGGAGCCTTACAGGGGGGTGATCAATGACAGGGGGGTGATCAATGACAGGGGGGTGATCAGGGAGTTAATATGGGGTGATCACCCCCCTGTCATTGATCACCCCCTGTAAGGCTGCATTCAGATGTCCGTATGTGTTTTGCGGATCCGATCCATGTATCCGTGGATCCGTAAAAAACATACGGACATCTGAATGCAGCCTTACAGGGGGGTGAGCAATGACAGGGGGGTGATCAATGACAGGGGGGGTGATCAATGACAGGGGGGTGATCAGGGAGTCTATATGGGGTGATCACCCCCCTGTCATTGATCACCCCCCTGTAAGGCTGCATTCAGATGTCCGTATGTGTTTTGCGGTTCCGATCCATGTATCCGTGGATCCGTAAAAAACATACGGACGTCTGAATGGAGCCTTACAGGGGGGGTGATCAATGACAGGGGGGTGATCAGGGAGTCTATATGGGGTGATCACCCCCATCATTGATCACCCCCCTGTAAGGCTCCATTCAGATGTCCGTATGTGTTTTGCGGATCCGATCCATGTATCAGTGGATCCGTAAAAATCATACGGACGTCTGAATGGAGCCTTACAGGGGGGTGATCAATGACAGGGGGGTGATCAGTGAGTCTATATGGGGTGATCACCCCCCTGTCATTGATCACCCCCCTGTAAGGCTCCATTCAGATGTCCGTATGTGTTTTGCGGATCCGATCCATGTATCAGTGGATCCGTAAAAATCATACGGATGTCTAAATGGAGCCTTACAAAGGGGTGATCAATGACAGGGGGGTGATCAGGGAGTCTATATGGGGTGATCAGGGGTTAATAAGGGGTTAATAAGTGACAGGGGGGGTGTAGTGTATTGTGGTGCTTGGTGCTACATATTACTGAGCTACCTGTGTCCTCTGGTGGTCGATCCAAACAAAAGGGACCACCAGAGGACCAGGTAGCAGGTATATTAGACGCTGTTATCAAAACAGCGTCTAATATACCTGTTAGGGGTTAAAAAAATTGCATCTTCAGCCTGCCAGCGAACAATCGCCGCTGGCAGGCTGGAGATCCACTCGCTTACCTTCCGATCCTGTGAACGCGCGCGCCTGTGTGCGCGCGTTCACAGGAAATCTCGCGTCGCTGCGTTTGGCGGTCCGGAGGTGGTTAAGGGGTTAAAATTTTGTTATTCCATTACATTTTCATACACTGTTTACTACGCAAACTTTGATGTAGATCAAGTAATTGTTGGAGTAAAACTTGTTCTGTTCAAAATTATTCAATGCTTTCCAAGTGCTTAATTCATTAAGGCATACTTATGCATAGCAAAATGTTGTGAGGTGTTTCAACAATTCTGACTTCGGATTTGTAATCCGCACACTCAATTTAGTATATGACAAATGGTTTTTGCCCAGTAGCAGATGAAAAGTTTTTGCGTGGTGTAATCAGATCAGGTGCAAATATCCCAACTTGGGCAATTAGTTGGAAACTAAGGGCGATATTGCAGCAGTCCAGAAGGCAAAAAACTTGACATCCGGATGTTCCATCCGAACATTCATAACCTGGTGTCACTGCCATACCGCTGAATATCACCCTAAGAGCAGGGTGTACAAGCTCACTGGTTGGGGGACAATCAAAGCCCCAAGTACCCTAATGTGAGCCAGAAACCTAGCAGAGCATGTGCAGCATACATGCACCTTAAATGCCCAGGTGCAGTGCAGCACAGTCAAACGCTAGTAAACACACCCTGAGCTGCCTATTAGGAACTAGTAACTTACATCTAAAGCATCATACTCGACGCGTTTCATTGGTGGCAAATCATCAGGAGTACATAGAATGTGCTGGTAGGTTAGATAGCTAGTAGGTGCAGCTGCCACACTAAAGGTGTGTGACAGCCCTCCAGCAGTGGAATGGCCATAAGGCGGCCACTCAGTGCGCCGGTTTTTAAAGGCTAAGCTCTGCCCCAAAGGGGGAGGGGCTAACAATGACACACAAGCAGGCATCGCTACTCAGGAGACTAAGCTTCAACCCCAAAAAAGGGGAGAGGCTAACGAGGACGCACGAGCCAGCAGCGCTGCTCAGAAGGCAGCATAACAGCAGAGAGCCCGCCCGGCAGCACTGCCCCCAGGCCTAGAACGGTCATCAGCTCCATGTTAATAGAAGTAGAAAGGGATGGCTATTTTTTGATACAGGTACCTGCCAAGATAAGAAGGGACCAGTAAGTGGGGGATAAGTAAAAAGCCACCCGGTAACCTGTGGTTATAGTCAAAGGGGCCCTGTTGACAAAGACCCTAATAAATATGAACAGTGACATTGTGTATGCGCTAAAAACAGAACCTACCAGGAAAGCTGGCAAATAGCGGTATAAAACCTGCAGGTGCCAAGTGCAACAATGTGACAACATCAATATGAGAATAGAGAAAGTAACACTCATACATGATATAAAGAGTGCAAACCACTGCACAATTAATCGAAATAACAAACAGAGTGTATGCTTGTACAGCAGGAGCAACCCCAAGGGAATTTATCCCAGGGGTCAACTGCTGCAAACAGTAAAGAGCAAACAGAAGCTAACAAAAAGTGTACCAATGGGACAAATATTGGAAAGAACACTGTCCAACATAGCTATATGAAAATGACCAGCCAGACCCCTTCAGCCAAGTGAATAACTCTATTCAAAGGGAGGGTTGCATAATGGCTATTCAAAAAAGCTGGCAAATGAAATGTGATCATTCAAACCCTTTGGTCGGACTGTGCCCAGCCTAAACATCCATTGGGCCTCCTTCTGGAGAACCCTCTGGTCAGGATTACCTCCTCTGGGGGATGGTGTGACCATTTCTACCCCCTGGAAGGTGACCACACGGACATCACCTGCATGTAGTGCCTTAACATGATGTGCGATTGGGGTGTCCTCCTCCTTTCTAATGTCATTAAGGTGTTCCCCAATCCTGCAGCGGAATTCGTGGATAGTTTTACCCACATATTGCAACCCACATTTACAGGTGGCCAGATATACCAGTCCGGACGACCTACAGTTCACAAATGATCTGATACTGCAGGACTTGTGTGTGACGTAACTGACAAACGCTTTCCCTTTTTTAATGGAGTTACACGCAATACAGCCGCCGCAACGGAATGTGCCTGCTATTGAGCCCTCAAGCCAGCTGCCTGAGCGTGGGGTTTGAAAAAAGCTATGGACAAGTCGGTCCTTTAAATTGCGGCCTCTACGAAACGTAACAGCTGGGGCATCTCCGACAAGGTGTTCCACATCCCTGTCCATCCGGAGAATGTCCCAATGTTTACGTAGGATGTCCATCACCGGGCCACTGGCAGCAACAAACGTCGCAATTAAGCGAATCTGTCCTTCATCTTCCTCTCTCGTCCTAGGATTGAGAAAGGATTCCAGCGTACAAGATACGGAGTGCTGGTATGCCGGGAACACCACCCACTGGGGATACCCACACCGGAGAAATTTTAACTCCAAATCGGTAGCTTTCTCCCTGAAATCTGAAAAACAGGAGCAATTCCGACGAACACGAAGAAATTGCCCCCTGGGGATGCCTCTCTTTAGGGGGAAGAGGATGGCAGCTCTCCCAATGTAAAAAAACTGTTAGTGGCAGTCTTTTTACAAAAGAGACTGGTGTGAATTTTGCCGTCAGTTGCTTTCGTGATGGTCAGATCTAGAAATGTGATCTGCATCGGATCGATCTCAGAAGTAAAGAACAGGCCACAACTGTTAACATTAAGGGCCTTCACAAACTTACTGAAATCGTCCTTGGTGCCATTCCAGAATATGATCACATCATCTATATATCTAAGCCACGGCTATTCCAGCTCCGGAGGGCTGTCACACACCTTTAGTGTGTGTGGCAGCTGCACCTACTAGCTACCTAACCTATCAGGGCATTCTATGTATTCCTGATGATTTGCCACCAATGAAACGCGTCGAGTATGATGCTTTAGATGTAGGTTACTAGTTCCTAATAGGCAGCTCAGGGTGTTCTGCACTGCACCTGGGCATTTAAGGTGCATGTATGTCGCACATGCTCTGCTAGGTTACTGGCTCACATTAGGCTACTTGGGGCTTTGGTTGCCCCCCAACCAGTGAGCCTGTAGACCTTGCTGTTAGGGTGATATTCAGCGATCTGGCAGTGACACCCGGTTATGAATGTTCGGATGGAACATCAGGATGTCACGATTTTTGCCTCCTGGACTGCTGCAATATCCCCTTGAGTATCCAACTAATTGCCCAAGTTGGGATATTTGCACCTGATATGATTATTCAAGACTTATATGCTTACAGTCCTCTGGATATCTCAGTTATAGGCATTCAATCCTGGTGCTTGTATGTAGGTACTCAGGCTTTATGTGTATCCTTCCCCCTAGTGTGTCACACACAGTTTTTACAAATAAATAATAAAGGTTAATTTTAAATATAGCGTTCCTCCACCGTCAGTGAATCTAACTTATTTTTAATTTGTTTTATTACTTACTAAGGAGCCCCAGTTACAGGGGAATCCAGCCTGCTGTGAGGGCATTGTACACAGGCAGAGCTGATCAGGGTCTCCTGACCCTGCAGCTCTGCGCTCCTCTGCCCCCAAGCTGGGTCCACCCTGCAGAGCGCGCCAATCAGCTATCTGAGGGGAAGGCAGAAGCGCTTCTGCCTTCTCCTCGGCTCCCCCGCTGTCACTGACAGCTGTGAACAGAACTACTCCTGCTACAGTGCGGGAGCAGGAACTATAATGCTCCATCATGCAGCACTGCGGGCAGAAACACAGCTGATCGGACTATCAGCTGTGTATCTATCCAGTAGGATGGGGGCCACAAGCCTTGGCTCTGGGGGCCGCATGCAGCTCACGGGTTGTGAACCCCTGCCTTAGACCCACTGGAGTGCTCCTCTTCGTCTGTATAGGTAGATTCCAGCGCTGGAGTGCACATCTCTATCTGTACAGGATCCAGCACTGGAGTGCTCCTCTCCCCTAGCTTTAGTGACTGGACAACGCTCTTTTGTGCCATTCAGCTCCCTGGAATAAGATCTATGGGGTGCAAAAACACAAACGTCACCACACAGCTACATAAGTAGAACATTTAAGATGAGGCATTAAACCCCAGACCCACCACATGAAGCCCAAAGCCAGGACCCACTGTCAAAACTTTTGAAAATAAAATAATCCATTATATATATATATATATATATATATATATATAAAGATAAAAATGGCGGCACTGGCTACAGAGAAAAATTGCGGGTGCACGTCCCAAGGGGAATAGACTGATATCCCCGATGAATAAATCCGGAAAAAAGAGCGGCACTCCAAGAAATAAAAGCAAGTGAACCCTTTATTCACCCCAGTGGTGCAACGTTTCGGCTCTGGTCACGAGCCTTCCTCAAGCAAAGATACAACTCCAATGCCAGTGATTATATACGAAATACAGATCATGTGATCACAACCCAATGGGTGTGTTTAACAATCATAACAATAATATACAGTGAATACATTTAGTATCATATAGTGCAAAAAATGCTGATCTTCATTGAAAAAACATAATAGTGCGTACTAAATACATGACAGATATATAGATCAAGTACATAGACTTAATCAGATAATGTGTCCACATTTGTTATACATGAGTGTAAAGAGGGGGAGGAGCAACGAAGTGATATCGCAGAACATACCCATCAGCAAGGAGGCTCATTCAGCGCCGTAGAGTCGGCGTTGTGGATGTCTCTCTGCGCAGGCGTGGCACCGCACCAATAGCGAGTATTTAGCAGACAGGAAGCGCTATGCGTCATCACAATGGGCCGACACACCCGCGTCACTTCGGGCGTCATTCCAATAGGACACAATGCGTTATCCCATGCGCATGCTCAGTAGAAAAATTAAGCTAAAGACGCCATCTTTGTGACTGGAGAGCTGCCCTTGAACAATTACTATGCATATCGCATCCAACCAAGGACAAAAAACGGGCATGGGGGGCTTGAGAAGGGCACAAGGCATCCCAATTTGCAGGGTACCTGTATGTCCCACCCCGGCAGAAAATCCACCGCAGCCACGATGACCGCAGTACCTGCAGGGATAACGCCGGGGATTCCAAGCTCCCATACAGCCCGAGAGGGATCTCCTCTAATTGGTACACAGATGCTGCAAGGTATATATAGTTCAGCTCCCAGTCTCAAAGGGATAAATATATGATGAAGAAGGTTTTGTACAGTATCAACAAAGGTATAATATCATCACACGGTGCCTGCCATGCCTGGCAACTACAAAATTGAACAAAACATAGAATATAAAATGTAATAGAATGAACTCCTTCCGTGGTATGTTGCGTACACTCCGACCAAATGTTCCATACCCCAAAGTGCTGGGTGTAAGTGATCTAAAAAAAGAAAGAAAAGATTAGAATAGGAATATATTGAGTTGTATAACTCTCTAAGTATGTACACAATTTAGCGAGAAAATATCCAGCAAGACACAGAGGGCAGGGGGGGCGGAGCCAACGGAGCATGGTGCAGGACGCTTGAACCTTGAGCTCCTCACCACACCACCCGGCTTATCAGCTACAATAGCTTTATTCTCTGCCAAATCATGGGTAAAACCAGCAAAGAGAGAGGGAAGGAAGCGGACGCTACCCCGAGGGTCAAGAAGTCTCATGGAGACATGAATAAATTCTTCCAAAAGAAGCTGTCTCTAACGGCCGAGCGCAGCAAAATGGCGCCGGCTGATTACAGCGACGCGGCACATGAAGAAGATGATTCAGATGGGGCAAGCTCCTGTGCCCACTCTGAGCCTCCGGATCGGGAAGACCCGATACCTATCACCAGATCCTTTCTTAAACATACGCTGGCAAAAGCCCTCTCACCAGTTATGAAGGAACTGGCCGATATAAAAGCTGAAGTGACGCACGTGGGACACAGAGTGGAGGCCTTGGAGGAGTCACAAGTTGCGATCATCCAGCACAGCAAAGGAGTGCAATCACAAATGCAAGTGCTCCGCACGCAGGTCAATAATGCTTACCTCTATCTTGAAGACCAAGAAAACCGGGGTCGGCGGAAGAATGTGAGACTGAGAGGAATCCCAGAGACGGTCTCTCCGGATGATCTGCTGGAAACGGTCCGCCGTGTATTTGCTATGTTACTGGGACCGGACCGAGCGACAGCCATTACAATTGAAAGAGCCCACAGAGCTTTGCGGCCGAAACCTCCAGCAGGCGATCCCCCTCGGGACATAATTTGTGCCTTACTTAATTATCTGGACACTGCAGACGTCCTGAAAGCAGCGAGGGAGAAGGAAGAGGTCCTACTTGATAACAACAAGGTTCTGCTATTCCAGGACTTAGCCGCGAGCACTCTTGCTAAACGCAAGGCCCTGCGACCGCTGACGACGGAATTGAGAGCTAGGAAGCATCCCTTGAGGTGGCTGTTTCCATTTGGTCTCAGTACCACCATAAACGGGCGGCAGATCCTGGTAAAACACCCGAACGACCTACAGAAGATTTGGGAGGCGTTAGATATCGCACCGATGGAAATAACACCCTGGTTACCAGTGGCAGATTTCGACGAACTTCCCAAGTTAACCGTTCCCTCTCCATGGAATCGAGCGGGGAAGTTTAAATCCCCCAAGAAGAGAGCTGATCCTGCGGATTGAGGTTCCTCACGTGAGACTCTCATAATGCTGCCTAACCCTTTATTTTTTCAGGACCGAATGAAGGGACTTAACATCACATGTGCCTAATACTGGTTTGTTGTTGATGATGTTTAATATAATGCCAACCTGAGTCAGGGGTCACTATGCTATAAGTTATGGTTGTTCTCACAGTTTATTGTTAAGTGTCTCACACAGAGGGTTAATGGAGACGACCAAGAATCTGATTATGTAGACCTAGTTATTGTTTGGGATTCCAGACTCAGGGTTACTAATACAGCTATATAAGGTATTATACCCTTCATAGGTTCCCTTATTAATGGGCAGGTTTGTCACGATGTCCTAGCCGCGGTGGTGGCGTTCCGATGGAGATCGTGGCTCTCACCAATAAGTCATCTCCCCCAACATACATCCACATGTATGTCATTCTTGTTATCTACGAATGTAGGTTTTTGGCTTACCTCGTTTTTTATGAGGGGCCGATTTATAGTTTTAGTTCATTATTTGTTTCTATTTCTCCCATTGTCAGTCAGAGATTGGTAATAATGCGCTTCATGTACCTCATCCATTTTTCATATGGCTAAAGTCACGGTAGTGACGCTGAATGTGAACGGGATGAATGCACCTCAAAAACGCAGTCAAGTATACCATATGCTTAGGAAGGAAAAAGCAGACATCGTGTTTCTGCAGGAAACACATTTTAGGCATTCACACGTACCCAACATAGTAAATAAACATTTTAACTGCTGGCACCATGCTACCTATTCGACAGCAGCTAGAGGTGTCTCTATAGGGGTGAACAGCAACATTCCTTTAGTGGTGCTAGATAAAAAAGTAGATCCTGAAGGAAGATTTCTGTTCATTAAGGGTAAAATATTAAACTCTATTGTCACTTTGGCCTCCTTTTACGCCCCGAATATTAGGCAGGTGTCATGGGTAGTTCAGACTTTGGAAGCGCTTAGGTTGTTTACTGAAGGGACTCTCATTGTGGGGGGAGATCTTAACCTGGCTTTACATTCTTCAAAGGATTCCACGTCCAAACATACCTCAATTTCCAGGAAACAGATACGCAGGATTCAGATTAGCTTAGCGGGTTTGGGAATCTCGGATGTATGGAGGATACTCCACCCTAGTGATAAGGACTATACCTTTTTCTCCCAAGTCCATAGAACTTACCAAAGGTTGGATTACTTGTTTTTGTCTAATAACGCCCTGACATCTGTAACTAGCTCCTCAATTGGGTCTATAACTATATCAGATCATGCCCCTGTTAGTTTTGGTTTCAGACTCCAAGATATACCACCTAAAGCTTGGTCGTGGAGGCTTAATACCACACTTATAGAGGACTTAACTAATAGGGACATGATTAATGATAAAATGCAAGAGTATTTTAAAGGGAATGATATACCTGAAACTTCAAAAACCATATTATGGGAAGCCCACAAAACAGTCGTCAGGGGGGAATTGATTAGCTTGGGTACCAGGATAAAGAAACAAAGAGCTAAAAAAGTAGAAGAGCTTTTACTTCATATCTCAGCACTAGAGAAGAAGCACAAATCTAGTTTGTCAGAAGAAGATCAAAATACTTTAAATCTCCTACGTTCTCAATTAAAAGATACGCTTAATGTTAAATCAGCTAGGGCCCTACAAACGCTAAGATTTAAGTATTATTCGCATGGAGAAAAGGGTTCTAAATTGATGTCAGCTCTCTTGAAAGCCCAGAGGAATAAAACCTTTATTAGTGCAGTTAAGACTACTTCAGGCAATAGATTAATTACGACCCCTACCATAGCTGAAGAATTTTGTAAATTCTACACTTCACTTTACAATCTTGAGGACGCTTCTAGGAACACTTCTCCTAATATGCAAGACCACATTGACTCATTCCTTCATTCCATCAAAATACCTACCCTCTCTGAAGATGGGAAAGTTAGCTTATTAACACCTTTCACTATTCAGGAAGTAGAAAAGACACTCCACACTATCCCGTCTGGCAAAAGCCCGGGTCCTGACAGGTTCCCTATTGCATATTATAAAAAATTTAAAGAGGTACTGCTGCCACATTTCACTAATTTATGCAACTCTCTGATGTCAGGTTCTTCCTTCACTCCCCAGGCTCAATTGGCGCATATAACTATTTTACATAAAGAGGGGAAAGATCCAGAAGAGTGCGGTAGTTACCGGCCCATTTCACTGCTCAATACAGATTTGAAGTGGTGGGCGAAGCTCTTGAGCCAGCGCATATCCAAATTGCTCCCAAATCTGATAGGAGAAGAACAGGTTGGTTTTGTGCCGGGGAGGGAGGGTAGACACAACATCAGTAGGGTCATGCATTCCATATTTGTAGCTAAGGAAAGAAAAAAAAACCGCTACTGCTCTTAGGGACAGATGCTGAGAAGGCGTTCGACAGAGTTAACTGGCTTTTCATGAAATCCTGCTTGGTTGCATTTGGATTCCCCTTGCAGGTCATAGATGCAATTTTTTCACTATATTCTGCTCCCTCGGCCAAGGTATTAGTCAATGGAACTCTGTCGGACGCCTTCCAGATTAAAAATGGAACCAGGCAGGGATGCCCACTTTCCCCGGCCCTGTTTGTTTTGACCTTGGAGACTCTCTTACTAAAATTCAGACAATCACCTAACATCATGGGATTGAGAATTGAAGGCGTACATCATAAGATGGCAGCATTTGCTGACGATCTTCTATTGATGATTACGAACCCGGTAGAAGCCATGCCACATGTCCTAGGAATCTTTGAGCAGTTTGGGAGGGTCTCTAATTTTAAAATAAATATGGAAAAATCTGAAGCCCTGGGATTCTCATTGGACCCTGCCAGAAAGAAGCAGTTAGAAGCTCTGACCCCTTTTAAATGGCCGCCTACAGCTATAAAATATCTAGGAATCATGGTTCCGGCTAACCCAGCCCTTCTCTTCAGGCTTAATTATATCCCCCTACTAAATAAAATAAAAATGTTCCTCTCTAAACCTTCATTACCCAATCTTTCTTGGTTAGGGAGAAAAAATGTTCTGACGACTTATGTCCTACCTCAGGTTATGTACACATTCAGGTCTCTTCCAATTACTGTTCCAAAATCATTCCTGAATAAATTGAAAACACTCATGGGTAGGTTCCTCTGGGCGGACAAGAGAGCTAGGCTTTCATATGAGCTTCTTACTAGATGAAGAAAACAAGGGGGCATTTCCCTCCCAGATCTATCAATGTATATTCAAGCTATTCACTTGGAAAGATGGTTGGCTCTATCTAGGCCGCAACCTTTCCCACTGCATGTTTCTTTAGAAAGGGCCCTCTTGGGGGTGAATCAAGAGCACCTTTTGTGGAGACATAGTAGCAGGGTTCTCAATAGACGGGTAGTTTTGAGTGATATCACGAGGTGTACTATTACACATTGCAATGCCACCTCAGCCCTCAACATGAGTGGGAACCGCCTTTCTCCCATGGTGCCTCTTCAGCTACTCCCACAAGTACTTCCTGCCACGTCTATTAAACAACCAGAGGTTTGGGGGTTTGTTCATGGTCTTAGATTGGGGGACCTAAATAGAATCCTCCCGAATTCTGACTATTACACTGCTCTAACTAAAAATACAGGTGAGGTGATAAATATGATCCAGAAATGGGATTTTGAGAATACATGCGCAAAGTTTTCGAGGTCTGCACATTTGCCACTTCCAGATCCTACCTGGTTGGAAAATTATGTCCTTCTCCCCTCCATTCCCCCAAAATGCCTTTCTTTAATATATAGACAACTATTGATTGGGAGAGATAAACAGACTCCTGCCTATTTGAGGGAATAGGAGAGAGAACTGAGTATCACTTTAGATGATCGGGATAAGGCATTTATACTATCTAACTCACATGGATTCTCGAGGTGCGTGAAGGTCCAAGAGAACTCGGTCAAGATACTTACTAGATGGTACCGAACTCCGGAATTTCTTCATAAAATTAACCTAATCCCTTCCAATGTGTGTTGGAGATGTTCCACTGGAATAGGTAACATATCGCACATTTGGTGGGGCTGCCAAACCCTGAGACATTTCTGGCATGAAATTGAAACTGTAATCAATAAGGTATGCAACACTCAAATTGTCCTCACGGGCCCATTGATCTTACTGTGGCGTCCAGAGAAAAACTTTAGACCTAATAAAACTTCACTAGCCACTCATATGGTTACAGCTGCAAAACTCCTTATCCCTATTAAATGGAGGGAGGTAGATCCCCCAACTTTGACTATGTGGTATGATAAAATGAACCTAATATGTAGAATGGAGGAATTGGCGGGATGGGAAAACAACAATAGGAAGTTGTTCCTTAAAATATGGCAACCTTGGCTCACGCATATGGAGGAGAAATATGCTCAGGGGTAGTGTTAGCTCATTCATATTGTATATCATTGCGTTAGATGGTACATACTCCACTTTTTCCTAGTTCACATTCTATTCCTCAAGAGGTGCAAGTTTCGAGGTTACAACCAGATAACCATTCACTAGACATCCTGACTGACATATTTAATTTTTCCTCCTTTTATCCTTTTTGTTTAATGGTTCTTTCATGTTTGTCATTTCATACTGCATTAAGCATGGTGGAGGGGACGACTGGGGGAGGTTGGTCTCTTAGCCAATGCCTCATCTAGGCCTCAAAATATAACAGCGTGTTTGGAAGAGTTAGTTGACTCTAGCATTAAAAGAGGGCTTATTGCTTATTTCAATTGCGGCAGGAGACGGGCCGCCCATGCGGTTGATTCCATTTTCGCTGTGTCCGATGGTCAGATCTGTGTAACTATTTTGCTCTTATATGCTGTAATATCTGATGTATTCAACTGAGCTTTGTTTGTTTTCATGCCAAAAATTGACATAAATAAAGATTTACAAAAAAAAAAGACACAGAGGGCAAACCAATCCTCACAGAACATCCCCAAAATTATAGTCAACGTTTAAACCCTTTGGTTTCAAGCTGTCCAACTTGTGGATCCAGCTGAGCTCTCTGCGTTTAAGTATCCTGGATACTCACTCCCACCTCGCCGAGGCTGGGGTATATGGTCCAGGATCCAGAACCTCAAATCACCTTCTTTGTGTGTGGCCTCAGCAAAATGTTTCGACACTGGCAAATCCAGCCGTTTTTTACGTATGCTGAGGCGGTGATTATTGAGGCGAGTCTTCAATTCAGTTGTTGTCTCGCCCACATAAAGCAAATTACATGGGCAAGACAACACATAGATGACATGGTTAGAGTCACAGGTTAAGTGAAATGAAATGCTGTAAGACACACCGGTATTGGGGTGTACAAAGAACCTTCCCTTACGAATATATCTGCAATTAACGCAGTTCAGGCAAGGAAAACAACCTAAGCCAGACTGAGTTAATTTGGTCTGTTTCAAAGATCCCTTAGGGCCAATGTCAGCCCTGACTAACTGATCACGCAGGTTCCGGGATCGACGATACGATGACAAAGGTGGACGTGAGAACTCAGGGATATCCTTAAAGCATGTACCCAATAGACCCCAATGCTTGTTAAGTATCTTATTTATTGAGGGACTGAGTTCAGTGTATACTGAAACGAACGGAACCCTGGCCTTATTCTGGACAGCTCCCCGTTTCGTCAGTAGCTCAGTCCTGTCCAACGTGCGCACTCTGTCCATGTGTTCTTTCAATAATCGTTTGGGATAACCTCTATCCCGAAACTTAACAGCCATGGAATTCAGGGTCGCATCGAGTTTGGTCTCATTCGAGACAACACGTTTTACACGGAGAAATTGGGAGAAGGGCAACAACCGGATCATTCTGCAAGGGTGCGAGCTGTTATAACACAAAAACGTGTTGGTATCCGTGGGTTTTGTGTACAGCTCGGTGTGCAACACACCCTCATTGAACATCACTCGTGTATTTAAAAACTGGATCTCAGTTCGAGAATAAACGAGGGTAAACTGTAAATCAGGATCATGGCTGTTTAAAAAGCCATGGAAATCGGCCAAGTCGGTCTCTGAGCCTGTCCATATGAGGAAGATGTCGTCGATGTATCTCCACCACCTCAGCACATGGCTGAAGTGGTGGGACAGATAGACGACATCTTCCTCATATCACCGCATAAAAATATTTGCATACGTGGGGGCCACGTGAGACCCCATGGCCACACCGCGTTCTTGCAAATAAAATACGTCCCTGAAGAGAAAGTAATTGTACTGTAGCACAATCCTCAGCAAATCAATGATAAATTCATAGGCATGAGGAGTGTAGGCTGATGTCCTCAGCATTTTCTCCACAGCCCTGAGGCCCCTTTCATGTACAATTGACGTGTATAATGAAGTCACATCAAATGATGCAAGTAACACTGATGACACCTGTGCTAAATCAACACTTTGCAATTTGGTCAAAAAATCTGATGTATCTTGTATGTAGGAGGATCCCCCTATGGAAAATTCCCGTAGAACCTTGTCCAAGAATACAGCTATGCCGCTGAAGATAGAATCAGAACCCGAGACGATGGGTCGTCCCGGGGGATCGATGAGGGTCTTGTGAATCTTGGGCAGCACATAAATCACGGGAGTCACCGGATGTGCTACCTCAAGAAAATCACTAAGACCCCCATCGATAATGCCTGCGGTCATAGCTTCCCTAAGACATCGGCAGATGATATCCGCTATCATAAATTTGGGGTCAGAATCCAAAATCCTATATACCTGTGGGTCACTCAGTTGTCGCATGATCTCCTGTACATACTTGGTGGTGTCCATTACCACGACCGCACCCCCCTTGTCAGCCGGTTTGAGAGTGAGGGTGGGGTCGGATCTAAGGGACTCCAAGGCTTCAATCTCAGTGGTAGTCAGATTGGGGTATCTGAAATCCCGGTTTCCCTGAGAGGAAGACCTGAGCTCAGAAATCCCCTGTCTGATAGCACTGATGTAAGCATCCACTGATGGCTCATTGATTACTGGTACAAAATTGCTTTTTGAAAATAGGTTGAGAGAGCCCAGGGTGAAATCACTCATCTGAGGTCTCGCAACCGTACTCTTCTTATGGAACCAAATTTTCAACTTGATACGTCGAAAAAAAGAAAATAGATTGGATTCTATTTCAAACCAATTAACTGGTGCACTGGGACAAAATGAAAATCCCTTGGACAGGACACTCACTTGAGTTGCAGTCAGTTCCTTAGAGGATAAATTGACCACAGTCACTTCTTCCTCCCTGAGGTTGACTTGGTTGCCATTGACCGGGTCTTGCTGCTGCGTACTCCGCCTGGCCCTCCTGTGTCCACGACCACCTCACCTGATGCGTCGCCGTGTCTCTCCGGTATCTGTGGACCCTTCTCTAAAAAAGACTGCTCCATATTAGAGGATGTCTGGACTGTCTTTCTCCGTCTCCTGTTGTCTCTCTGTTGCATGTTGACTTGTCTATCGGTCTGCCAGTTGTAGATATTCCCTTTCCTGTAGTCGTCTGCGTCCCTACACCATTTCACCCTTTTATTTTCCTCTGAATCTGTTTGGAAATGTTTCATATAGGAGGACGTATCTTCCATATATTTGATGAGATCTTCAGGAGATAAAAGAGACTGCAGACTGGCTTCAATGTCACCTTTTTCACACTGCAGAGTGGACAGTTCATATTGCAGATATTCAATGTTGAGCAAAATAAAATCGAGGGAATAACGGTTTGATAAAGATTCAAACTTTTTGCAAAACAAGGGATTATCAAAAAAAAAGGTTAGGTCGGATGTTGGACCGCATCCCTCTGGGAATCTTCTGTGTTCTGTGATATTCGCCAAGAGTCATCATATGAAGACGCAGAGAAATTATACGTTTAGAGAGATTTTCATACTTGCGCTTTAATTCTTTAGCAGATGGGGTGTTGAAGAAGGTGGTATCTCCCCCTATGCCTCGCAGGATACGTTCAGCATCTTCTGTTGTATACACACAACCACTGGAGGAAGCGGGTTCAGATGTAGACATCATGGAAAACAATATAAAATAATAAATGCAGAAAAAATGATGAAATACGCCGTGCTCAGCCAATAAGCCAAAATATATAAAGAGAAAAATGGCGGCACTGGCTACAGAGAAAAATTGCGGGTGCACGTCCCAAGGGGAATAGACTGATATCCCCGATGAATAAATCCGGAAAAAAGAGCGGCACTCCAAGAAATAAAAGCAAGTGAACCCTTTATTCACCCCAGTGGTGCAACGTTTCGGCTCTGGTCACGAGCCTTCCTCAAGCAAAGATACAACTCCAATGCCAGTGATTATATAGGAAATACAGATCATGTGATCACAACCCAATGGGTGTGTTTAACAATCATAACAATAATATACAGTGAATACATTTAGTATCATATAGTGCAAAAAATGCTGATCTTCATTGAAAAAACATAATAGTGCGTACTAAATACATGACATATATATGGATCAAGTACATAGACTTAATCAGATAATGTGTCCACATTTGTTATACATGAGTGTAAAGAGGGGGAGGAGCAACGAAGTGATATCGCAGAACATACCCATCAGCAAGGAGGCTCATTAGATCACTTACACCCAGCACTTTGGGGTATGGAACATTTGGTTGGAGTGTACGCAACATACCACGGAAGGAGTTCATTCTATTACATTTTATATTCTATGTTTTGTTCAATTTTGTAGTTGCCAGGCATGGCAGGCACCGTGTGATGATATTATACCTTTGTTGATACTGTACAAAACCTTCTTCATCATATATTTATCCCTTTGAGATTGGGAGCTGAACTATATATACCTTGCAGCATCTGTGTACCAATTAGAGGAGATCCCTCTCGGGCTGTATGGGAGCTTGGAATCCCCGGCGTTATCCCTGCAGGTACTGCGGTCATCGTGGCTGCGGTGGATTTTCTGCCGGGGTGGGACATACAGGTACCCTGCAAATTGGGATGCCTTGTGCCCTTCTCAAGCCCCCCATGCCCGTTTTTTGTCCTTGGTTGGATGCGATATGCATAGTAATTGTTCAAGGGCAGCTCTCCAGTCACAAAGATGGCGTCTTTAGCTTAATTTTTCTACTGAGCATGCGCATGGGATAACGCATTGTGTCCTATTGGAATGACGCCCGAAGTGACGCGGGTGTGTCGGCCCATTGTGATGACGCATAGCGCTTCCTGTCTGCTAAATACTCGCTATTGGTGCGGTGCCACGCCTGCGCAGAGAGACATCCACAACGCCGACTCTATGGCGCTGAATGAGCCTCCTTGCTGATGGGTATGTTCTGCGATATCACTTCGTTGCTCCTCCCCCTCTTTACACTCATGTATAACAAATGTGGACACATTATCTGATTAAGTCTATGTACTTGATCCATATATATGTCATGTATTTAGTACGCACTATTATGTTTTTTCAATGAAGATCAGCATTTTTTGCACTATATGATACTAAATGTATTCACTGTATATTATTGTTATGATTGTTAAACACACCCATTGGGTTGTGATCACATGATCTGTATTTCCTATATAATCACTGGCATTGGAGTTGTATCTTTGCTTGAGGAAGGCTCGTGACCAGAGCCGAAACGTTGCACCACTGGGGTGAATAAAGGGTTCACTTGCTTTTATTTCTTGGAGTGCCGCTCTTTTTTCCGGATTTATATATATATATATATATATATATATATACAGTGTATATATATATAATTTTGTGTTTTGATATCTATGCTGAATGTCAGCCATTTTGTCCAGGTTTGAAAAAGAAGAAGGTGAATGTAAGTCTCTTGAACTAAATTCTTAATTCTGGTTATGTATCTCTGTAAGACTGTTTGCAGATGCATATCTCTTAAGAGAAGGGAGCTTAAAAGGTATTATCCGAGCCTTGGTCAAAACAAAGGGGTAATAAAGTGGTGTTTGAAGACCCCACAGAGTACAAAGTATATATGGACTTAACTAGAAGGGGTCCAAGGGTTAATAATGATTTTGAAAAAAAGAATGAAATGGGATACAATATTAGATATGGAGTTATAGAAGATTGTGTTTAGAAATAAGATGAAAATATAATTATAGGAAAAGTATAATCAAGTTTACCAAGGTTTTAGCATAAAGTGAGGTTAATATGGGTTATTGGCTTTTATGGTCTTGAGTAAAACACTGATGAGTGGATGGCTCTAAAAAAATCGTCTCTTGAGGTGTAGACATAGGTTTAACACATTAAACAGACCTGTCTTAAAGGGAACCTGTCAGCACCAAAATGGATCATAAACCGCCAGCAGTACCTTAAAGCTATTAACATCCGGCTTCTAATGATGTTATTGTGTAAGATGTCTGAGGCGCATGATCGCTGTAAAACTTTTATTCCCCCGCAGGCTGTATACAAATGAGGCTTCCTTGCTTCGAGTGTAGGTAAGCACGCCCCCTAACCATCCCCTCTTTTGTTAGATTGACAGCCTGCAGCGTGACCGGGATGGCACAAGTCTCGCGTGCTTACCTTGACTCGAAGCAAGAAAGCTCACACAAAGATTTTATCTGTAGGGGCGTTTCTTAGGCGGAGCTGAGGAGCTTGACTCAGAGAAAATATGACTCTTCTTTGGTCAAGCATGTAAGATATGACTCTTCTGTTAATTAGCATAAAAGGCGGGAAAACATTATAGGGCGATAAAATAGGACAGGTTAGTCCTGAGAAGATTATGGATCGATCGCTGGGAACTATCAGGGTAAACAAGCTTTGGACCCTTATAGCTCGACCTCTGCCTGGATGAATCCCCATCTCTACCGCCTGCACCTTCGAGCGGAAGGAGGGTCACTTTCCTCCTCCTGGGGACCGGCAGCGGAATAAAGTATCATGGTCTTTAACATCTGGTTGCAAAAGCTAAGTACCACACTTCATCGTACCCCCTGATGAGCCTAATTAGCATTGGGCGAAACGCGTCGGGGTTTATTGGTGACCACCTTCCTGTTGGGAACAATTTAGTGACCAGCGGATTTTGCTCACCTGAGAATAATGGTGACATCCATCTATATAGAGCACCATTTATTCGTCTTTGTATTTAAAGTCCTTCCTGGAACCTTTTGTAACTAGGGAATTCCAGGGACCTGTTAGCACTAGGTACGGGGACAGGGAACCTCCACCCTTAGGGGGTCGCCCTGGGCACAGCAGACCTCTAGGGACTCTAGGGGTAGTTAGTGCCTATTTTTAGCCCTGCATCTCCGGGCTATTAGTAATTATTTATCCTTTTTTCTCTGTTTACCCCTATAACCCCTGTGCTTACGGTGTCTTTATGTTTGTTTTTTTTGTCCAAGGGATTGCTACTCCCTTACTGAGTTCTCTCGGCCAACGTAGCCCCTTCACAGTTGGTATATTTATACCTATACCCTCTTGATTATTTATTAAAGGTATTTTTAACAAGTCACCTTTTTTTCACTAATGCCTCTTTCTACAAAAACTTTGGTGACAATTTATCTCATTACAAAATCTCTAATACTAAACAAGCATTAAGGTACATTTGGTTTTATATGTCTGAACATGGTGACAGGTGCCCTTTAAGGGACAATGACTGAGCGACACTTATGTTTGTTCTAAAGCAGACACAAATAATACCATGAATAGAGTGGAATTTTAGATTGTGTGACTGGATTGGAAGTCAATCGAAGTGTATACATAATTGCTTGGTAAGAGACAACATTCCATGGTCTCCCTTTAGATCATTCAAAGTCCTGTCTGGGAAATCAGTTGAGGAGTAAAAATACAATTTTTATTACATGACATGGAGGCTCCTATTGCCTTCTCTTCCTTTACTGACCAACCAATAGCAGCAAAGAAAACAAAAAACAAGTAACCATGGTAACAAGGCCCTCCCACATAAGACCCATATAATAGTCCTGCTTTGCATAGATTCCTCCTCTTTCTTTGCTGCTGACCACTCAGATAAGTACTCATTGTGGTCTTCTATATACGATATTCAGTAGTGATTAGAGTATTATACTATTCTATTTCATTTGGTATATATAGCTGTCATATATTTAGTATCTATTTATATCCTGTACAGGGTTTTCTCCCCTCATTTCTGGTTTTGCCCTTCGGTTTTTGCTTTTTCCCCACTTGTCTTTCAGGAGTCGCTTCCTGATTTGGTTATCATTCTTATCTCTTATTATCTACCTGTTATCTATTTCCCCTGCCTCCGGTTCTTTTACCTGCTCGCTCACCAGCGTTTCTCCAGCTGCTCTTATTGGCGGCCGAAATCGCCTTCAGCTCTGCTTGTCCCGCCCGAAATCTCATGAGACTTCGGGCGCAGCTCTCAGCTCAGTCCCTTCTCTCTGTCCAGAGCGGCGCAAAATCTCGCGGGATTTCGTGCGCGCTCTTAGTGTACGCCGGACGCTCCGTCGCTCCTGTCAGCTCTTCCGTCCTGCTGGTATTAACCCTTTCTCTCTTGGCCTACATTACTCTACCACCCGGTCCTCCCCCCTTCTGTGACCACAGTAGATTATAGTCATTGTAGTCAGAGGTATTTCTGCTTACCCCCATATTAACAGTTATCATGTCAGAGGACGGCCTCCCCAGTAGCCGCATTCCTGAGGACATGGAGGTCACCCCCCATGCCCAGGCAGCAGGTTCCAATTCTGATCAGGCACAGGCTATGGCAATCCAACGTTCTGTGGCTGTGGCTATCCAGGCCGCCATGGGTTCAATGTCCACTGCTATTTCGCAGTCTATTTCGGACGTCCTTATGGCACACTCATCTTCTTCCGGTCCAAGTAGCCGCCCTAGACCCTTGACTTCAGGGACGGCTAATGCTGATCCTCCAGCCTCCAGAACCACTAAGACTGGTGTGATGCTTGCCACCCAAGAGAGTGCACTGAGTTCGCGCAAAAGGGCCTATGCCCGCCAGGCAGAAAAGGCGAGGCCATGGAAATGCGCCAGAGCGCAATATGATACACAGTCCGAGTCCGAACTCGGATCAGAAGAGGAGGCGCAGTCAGATCCTGACATTGGTTCAGAGCAGGAGGACCCGGAACTATTGGAGGTGGACCCTCCTGGGCCATCGTCAGTTCCTAATCCCCCCTCTCCAACCCCCCCAAGGTCACTTCTAATACATTAGAGGTTATTCTGGACCCTTCTGGAGAGCTGCTATTCGACCCGGATGCACTCCATCACCCGAGGTCCTCTGAGTGGCTCCCATTGGACCACATTTTCAAATATTTGGAGTCACGGGTACGTCAGCCCCTTAGCAAGGAGGCTAGGAACAAATTGAGGGCTAAGTGCCCTAGGCCCATTGTCCCTAACAAGGTCTGTGACACACCTGTTGTGGATCCAAAAATTATCCAATTTCTGGCCAAGTCTGGGTGGAACCCCCGTAAGGGTCTTGAGTCAGCTCTAAAGGCCTGCCAGGATAAATTACTGGATGTCCTAGGCCCCCTTACTAAGATCTTTGAGTTGGCGGAATCGCCAGAACCCAGAATACTCAGGTAGATACGGAGGAACTCCGGGGATGGACACAGCGTGCTCTGTGTCTCACTGGCAACGCTAATACCTCTCTCTCCATTGAGAGAAGGAAGGCCATTCTGTTCAAGATAGAACCGAAGCTTTCCAATCTGGCCTTGACTGAGGCGGGCAAAGATGCCCAGGGTCTCCTCTTTGGAGACTCTTTTATTAAAGATTTGTCCCGTTTTGTTGGTGCCTTTTACGGCGCTGGATAAAGCCCAATCGTCAATGAGACGGGTTTTCCAGGGACGGGTCTCCACCAGGGCCGGCAGTGCTAGGGGCCGTTTGTCCGGCCGGTCATCTTTCCAGACCCGTGGTTCGGGTCGAGGCTCCGTGTCATTCAGATCCTCCAACAAGGAATTCCGCCAGCCTTCCGCCTTCTTCCCCACCCGTGGTGCTTCTTGGCGGTCCCGCGGTACCAGAGGATTCTCGCTGTTCAGACGCCCATTCGGTAAGTCTACCAAACCCTGTATCTTCGACTGTTTGGGTAGGGGGCAGACTCCGTCTCTTTTCCCACGCTTGGTCAGCCATCACGGCCGACCCATGGATCCTCACTATAGTACAGGGTTTTCACATAGAATTGGTGGTTCTTCCCAGTTTCATTCCACCCCCTCATCCCATTTTTCTCCCGGCCCAAAAGCAACTTCTGTTGCACAGGGAGTTGAAGTGACTTTTTCTGAAGGGTGCGATAGAACCGGCCCCAGACCCCTCCAATTGCATTATCAGCAACATGTTTCTGGTGGCCAAACCTTTTGGCACTGAACGCATTTGTCCGTTATCGCCACTTCAAGATGGAGGGCATCCACCTCCTCAGAGACATGCTCCTCCATTGAGATTGGTTGGTCAAACTAGACCTGAAGGATGCCTATTTAACTGTACCAGTTTCCGAGACGTCCAGGAACCTGCTTTGTTTCCAATGGAACATGAAGATGTGGCGGTTCACCTGCCTCCCTTTCGGGCTTTCCTCAGCTCCTTGGTGCTTCACCAAGTTACTGCGCCCGGCCGTATCCTGCCTCCGCAGTCGCAGAGTTCATCTAATTGTGTACCTAGACGATATCCTCCTCATGGCCCAGGACCGTCCTACCTTGCTCACACACTTATCCTGGACAATGGACCTGTTGTCCCACCTCGGCTTTATACTCAACCTGGAGAAATCCTGCCTTACTCCTTCCCAATCCATGGAGTTTTTAGGCTTCAAAATCAATTCAACGACGGAAACCCTCAGCCTTCCGTCATCCAAGGTCCGGGCCATCTGCAAGGAACTCCGCCAGACGTTATCCCTTCCACAAGTATCCTTACGTCACCTGGCCCGCATCATAGGCCTCCTCTCGTCCTCTATCCAGGCAGTTTTTCCAGCACCATTACATTATTGTGCCATGCAACTCCTCAAGATATCTCACCTTCGCACGGGTGCATCATACGCAGACCTTATCACGTTAGACGAGGAGTCCAGGGACGAGCTGACATGGTGGATCCGGAACTTGGAAGTTTGGAATGGCAAAGCTATTTTCAGCCTGCGTCCGGACTTCACAGTGGAATCAGACGCCAGCCTGTTGGGATGGGGCGCTTATTGCGACGGAGTGAACACCGGGGGACGCTGGTCCGAGGAAGAGTCCAGACTCCATATCAATGCCTTGGAACTTCTCGCAGGATTCTTCGCTATTCAGTTTTGCGAACGGACTGACCAGCGCCTGCATCAGATTACGGATGGACAACATTTCTGCAATGCGATATGTCAACGCCATGGGCGGCACGCACTCGACTGCATTGTCCCATCTAGCTCGGGATTTCTGGACTTTTTCTCTGTCCAGGGAGATCACCGTTGTTGCAGAGTATCTTCCCAGCCTTCACAATACGCACGCGGACTGGAGCTCTCATTTTCTCTCCGATTCCAGTGATTGGACAAGACGGTCTTCTCATCCATATCCTCCCGATGGGGTCCCTGCTGTATAGATCTATTCGCATCCCGCTTGAACACCCAACTTCCCAGATTCTTCAGCTGGCGCCCGGATCCGGACGCGGAAGCCACCGACGCTTTTCTACAGAACTGGTCCGGAAACCTCATGTATGCCTTCCCCCCATTTGCTCTGATTCACCGAGTGCTAGCCCAGGTCCTTCAACAGGAGGCCGAACTTGTCCTGGTGGTTCCTTTTTGGACATCCCAGTCTTGGTTTCCTCAGATGATGGAATGCCTGATCCAGTGTCCTTCAATTTCTCACTTCGCTTTTTGAGGATGGTAAGGCATATCGTACCATCAATGTTTTTCGCTCAGCCATTTCTTCCTCTCATCAGGGGTTCAACGGTTGCCCAGCCGGTCAACATCCTTTGGTGTGTCGCCTTCTTAAAGGCGCTAGTCTTTCTCGTCCTCCTAGACCCCGTTTCTCAGCCACGTGGGATGTGGCTTCTGTATTATCCTTGATCTCTTCTTGGCCTCCTAATGCGGGAACTTTCTTTGTGTCAGCTTTCAGCCAAGTTGGACTCCTTATTCTGTTTGATTTCTTGTAAGAGAGTCTCAGATGTCCGAGCTTTGGACCATGACGCTCGTTCCTTCACTCCGATCGGGGTAGTGTTCAATATTACACGCCGCACCAAGACCAACATTAAATCCGTGTCCTATCCCAGCTTCCCGGATGCTCCAGCCCTTTGTCCAGTCGCCTGTCTGAGGGAGTATGAGTCACGCACTGCCTCGCACCGCGAGACAACGCACCCTCAACTTTTTCTGTCATACCAACGTCCTTTTCTTCCTGTCACTAGCATCACTCTGGCTCGATGGGTTAAGTGGATTATGTCCTTGGCAGGGGTGGACACCGGTGTTTACTGCACATTCTACGAGAGGTGCTTCGGCGACATCCATGGCAGTTGTGGGTGCGAGGTTAGAGGACATCATGAAGTTAGCAGATTGGTCTCGGGTGTCTACGTTTCGTGAATTTTATTTTCGTCCTCCTGTTCATGTTTTTTCCTCGGTGGTAAGTCAGCTTTAAACTCGCAATAGGAGCCTCCGTGTCATGTAATAAAATTGCATGATTTTCCTAACATATGACATAAAGTCATGATTTTATTTAAAGACGCGAAGGCGAGTATTGCCCCTCCCCGTTTGTTTTTTCTTCCCTCCCTAGTTTTGTGTGGGGTCTATTGTTGCCTTCATTTGTATATTGCAAATTACGGATGCTTGTATGTGTATTTTTTCAGGTTTGGTACTTGATCCATTGTTCTGAGCAGTTCCGATTACCGTTTTTTTCTTTTTTTTTTTCTTTAGGATGAATATTTCCGGCAAGCTACGCCTGACACCTACAGTCGTTTTTGGTTATTCTCCAGTTCCGTTCTTCAGTTGGAGAGTTCATGTGCTGTTCGAGTTCAGTTCTTTGTTGGAGTTTAGTGGATAGACCTTCAGCGTCTACAGAAGAGTCACCGCCAAAGAAAGAGGAGGAATCTATGCAAAGCAGGACTATTATATGGGTCTTATGTGGGAGGGCCTTGTTACCATGGTTACTTGTTTTTTGTTTTCTTTGCTGCTATTGGTTGGTCAGTAAAGGAAGAGAAAGCAATACTCGCCTCCGTGTCTTTAATAAAATCATGACTACGTCATATGTTAGGAAAATCATGCAATTAATTCCAAAATGTACTCAAAGACTTCCAGTGCCATCTAGTGGTAGAGTAAATTAAGACATGAATTGTAAAAAAGGTGGGTGGAGTGATAAGTTGGTAGCACTGATTATAGATTAACTTGACCAATCCCATTTTTTTTTTAGGGGATAAAAAGGTAGCATGAGCTGGGAAGAGGGAGAAGGAGAAAAAAAAAGGGAAGGAGAGAGAGAGAAAATCACCTATCCATCCATTTGAGAGACCTATCTGAGGGAGTACCCACTTCCATAGGAAGACATCCATTTTGAGAATCCTGTTAGCCAACTGCCACACCCAGAGAGGAGATAGGACTTCACTGAAATTTAGTCCTGAATCTTGAAACTGATTTCTACTAGCCAATACACTGGTACAGTATAAACTTTCCTCTATTTCATAGGTGAATGAATAAAATAGTCTTGTATATATACATATTTAATTAACCCCTTAACCTCCTTGGCTGTATTCCCGAGCGTGACTCGGGGTTAATTTTCGCTGCCAGAAGCGGTAACCCCGAGTCACGCTCGGGGTAACATTGCAGAGTCCCTTCACCTTCTGCCGGCGATCCAGCAATGTCCTCCGCTATGATCGCAGGCGAGAGCGCATCTGACTTCCTGGTTCCGTTCTCTGCGAGCAGCAGCTGCGCATGGGAGCAGAACTGGGCGGGAAATTCAAATAAATGTAAACATAAAAAGTGACACACACACATAAAATAGGTTATACATTGTAATCTGAGAGGATTACACTGTATAACCTCAGATCTGACATTTGATTACTGTACAGTGCCCCTTGCCTGCCATTTTCCTGTCATAAAATATTTATAACATGGCATCAAAAAAGCGCAACTTTGCTACAAAAGCGCTTTTGGACCAGTTGAGTGACAGCGACAGTGACACGGAGGTGCTCGCAGAACTGAGCGGTAGTGAGTTGTGGGGAGATTTGTCGTCTGACACTGACACTGATCTGGCAAGTGACAACGGCAATGATCCTGCACCTGACCTCAGCCATGTGCGCACTTGTTGCCCTATCGACTGTGATACGGACCAGTTAGCGCCCCCCCAAGATTCCTGTTCACTGGATCACCTGGGATGAAGGTAGATGTTAAGCGTGACAACCCTCTGGCATACCTGCAATTATTCCTCACTAAGGAGGTAATTGAAAAAATTGTCACGGAGACAAATCGCTTCCAAGAGCAGCAATCCGCTACGCTGCATGCCACGTTTTCCAGAAGCAGAAAGTGGGAACCGGTGACCAAAGAGGACATGTGGCAGTTTCTGGGAAACCGCTCCAGAAATGGTACTGGACCACCAATAAGTTACTCCTTATTTTGGCACCGTGATGTCAGAATACCGGTTTTCCCTCATCATGAAGTATTTCCACTTCACGAACAATTAAGAATTTGATGAGGCCACGCATCCTGCGCCCAAACAAAAAAAAATCTGGGAGGTATGGCAAATTATTGAGACCAATTTCCAACGGACCTACGTGCCAGAAAGGGACATCAGCGTAGATGAAAGTTTGATGGCCTACAAGGGACGCCTAAGCTGGATACAGTACATTGCATCCAAAAGAGCGCAGTTTGGCATCAAATCCTACATGCTCTGCGAGTCATCCACTGGGTACATCTGGAATTCAGTCATTTACACCGGTAAAGGCACGAAGTTCAACCCCAGTTACATCGGCTATGGGATGGCCACATCATCTGTCCTTACACTGCTGGAGCCATTGCTGAACCAGGGATATTGTGTGACCACGGACAATTTATACACGTCTCCGGAACTGTATGAGGTTTTTCTACAAAACAAGACTGATGCATATGGTACCGTTAGGCCTAACCGACGTGACATGCCATCTATGTTTGCCAAGAAAAAACTCAAAACCGGAGAAATGGTTGCCTGGCAGAAGGGTAAGATGATGGCAATGCGATGGTGGGACAAGAAGGACGTGTGTCTCATGAGTACTGTGCACAATACCTCTACTGCAATGGTCCACACAAAAGGTGGGAAAGATGTGCTGAAGCCGCAAGTCGTGATACACTATAATAACACCATGGGAGGTGTCGACAGAACCGATCAGGCAATGACATTTTATCCGGCTATGCGCAAACAGCAAAAAAAAAATATTATAAGAAGATCTTCAGGCATCTTCTGGAACAATGCCTTTGGAATGCATATATCCTGCACAGAGCAAAGAGTGACAAGCCTCTTGTTCATTCTGAGTTTATATGGAAGGTGGTTGAGCGGATTTTTGGCAACCACCAGACGCCATCGTTAGCTCTGAACAGACCTGGACGTCGTGCTGTTGACGTTGTCAACCCAGAATGCCTGACTGGTCGTCACTTTATGGACTACATCCCGCCAACCGCAAAAAAAGGCAGCACCTACCAGGATGTGCGTGGTTTGCTGCTCAAAGAGAGATGGCAATGGAAAGAAAGTCTGAAAAGAAACCAGGTTCCAATGTCCTGATTGTGACGTCGGACTTTGTGCAGTCCCATGTTTCAAAATTTATCACACTCAGGATGTTTATTGAATTTCTTTGTTTGACAAATTTCTTTATTTTTTATTATATTATTAAATACAATTATATTATTTATTAGATTATAATTCATGATTTTGTGTTTGAAACCTTTATCACATCTGGGATGTCTACTAAAGTCATAGAAACATAGAATGTGTCGGCAGATAAGAACCATTTGGCCCATCCAGTCTGCCCAATATACTAAATACTATGGATAGCCCCTGGCCCTTATCTTATATGAAGGATGGCCTTATGCCTATCCCATGCATGCTTAAACTCCTCCACTGTATTTGCAGCTACCACTTCTGCAGGAAGGCTATTCCATGCATCCACTACTCTCTCAGTAAAGTAATACTTCCTGATATTACTTTTAAACCTTTGCCCCTCTAATTTAAAACTATGTCCTCTTGTAGCAGTTTTTCTTCTTTTAAATATTCTCTCCTCTTTTACCTTGTTGATTCCCTTTATGTATTTAAAAGTTTCTATCATATCCCCTCTGTCTCGTCTTTCTTCCAAGCCTTGTTTGGTCAGGTTTAAGTGAGTAATTACTAAGAATTGAAAGCCTACAATACATAACACCAAATTTCATGCAAAACATTGTACCACTTTTGGTACAAAATTCCTGACATAATCATACCGCCAGGGAGTTTATGGACCGGGCTCATTTCACCTTAAGGACTAGGCCATTTTTTGCAAAACTGACCAGTGTCACTTTATGTGTGAATAACTTTAAAACGCTTTTACTTATCCAGGCCATTCTGAGATTATTTTTTCGTCACATACTGTACTACATGACACCGGTTAAATGGAATAAAAAAAGAATCATTTTTATTTATAAAAAAAATACCAAATTTACCAAAAATTTGGAAAAATTAGCAAATTTCCAAGTTTCAATTTCTCTACTTCTATAATAAATAGTAATATCTCCAAAAATAGTTATTAATTTACATTCCCCATATGTCTACTTCATGTTTGGATCATTTTGGGAATGCCATTAAATTTTTTGGGGACGTTACAAGGCTTAGAAGTTTAGAAGCAAATCTTGAAATTTTTCAAAACCCACTTTTTAAGGACCAGTTCAGGTCTGAAGTCACTTTGTGGGGCTTACATAATAGAAACCACCCAAAAATGACCCCATTCTAGAAACTACACCCCTCAAGGTATTCAAAACTGATTTTAAAAACTTTGTTAACCCTTTAGGTGTTCCACAAGAGTTAATGGCAAATGGAGATAAAATTTCTGAATTTCTATTTTTTGGCAAATTTTCCTTTTTAAACCATTTTTTCCAGTAACAATGCTAGGGTTAACAGCCAAACAAAAGTCAATATTTATTGCCCTGATTCTGTAGTTTGCAGAAACACCCCATATGTGGTCGTAAACTGCTATACGGGTGTCACGAGTTGGAGGTCCCAGGAGAGACCACCGCGTCGTCAAGCAATAAACGGAAATCAGGTACAGACACATAAGAGTTTATTGCACAAACATACATGGAAGGCAGCACAGACAAAACATGAGCTCTATGTACCGTCAGCACAGTGGGAGAAAACCCCCACTGCGCCACTGTCTAATAATACTCCAGAGGGGCGTAACTAAGCAACTCCTGGTTTTCACTAGAGCCCTAGATGGTAGGGTTAGACTTAGCCGCAGAAAGTTGCCAGGGTCCACTCTGGAGCGTGACCTAGACAGTGACAGCAGGAGCGAATGGACAACAGGTACCAGAAGGTACCGACGGCACATAGGCAAACATAACAGACAGGAAAATACAAAACAGGGCAAATAATAACACAAGCAGGAGTTCATGCAAGGGAGCAGGACTGGCAATGAGCAGAGAAGGACTTGCTCCACCAGTAGTAAACTGCATGGCCTTGTCATGCCACTCTGCTGCAAAGGCTTGCTGAACACAGACATACGAATACAAAACAGGGCAACTAATAATACAAACAGGAGTTCACGCAAGGGAGCAGGAGTGGCAATGAGCAGAGAAGGACTTGCTCCACCAGTAGTAAACTGCATGGCCTTGTCATGCCACTCTGCTGCAAAGGCTTGCTGAACACAGACATACGAATACAAAACAGGGCAACTAATAATACAAACAGGAGTTCACGCAAGGGAGCAGGAGTGGCAATGAGCAGAGAAGGACTTGCTCCACCAGTAGTAATCTGCATGGCCTTGTCATGCCACTCTGCTGCAAAGGCTTGCTGAACACAGACATCAGAATAAACACAAAGTAACTAAAACATAACTGGCAGAACAGAAAGACAGGAAAAAGGACGCAAATGAACAAGTAGGGAAACTCAGAGCACAGACAGACACAGATCCCATGGGTCAGCAGCATGGGAGAGAGTACAAACCAGGAACAGGACAGACAACACACACCAGGAGAGCTGACCCAGAACTGAGGAAAGCTCAGCCTTATATACAGGTTCCATGGGTGCAGCAGAGAGACCACACCCATGGAGCAGACAGAGAATTAACTCCTAATAGGAATACAGGGGAGTTAACCCATAAAGAACCACAAATGACACAGGAACAGAACTTCAGCGAGGAGCGCCGAACAAGCAATGACGGAAGGTCACAGCCAGAGATAGTGGCTGTGACACTCCCACCCCTCAAAGCCCCCCCCCCCTTCTCCTCCCAAACAGAAAGGGGAGGAAGTGGGGCAACAAACCAAACAGAACCAGGCAAGGGGACAGAAATCAAAGGGGTGACGAGGTACAAGGGCAGGAACACACACGACGACCGCAACCAGCCCAACCCCTGAAAACCAGCCTACACGGAAGGTCCGCAGCCAGTACGCCAGGGGAAGATAGCCAGCCAACACGGCATACACGTCAAATGAACCGCACCAAGAAGTTACCTCCCCCTCCACTCTCCCTCCGGAGAATGACATGTCTGCCAAGAACTGATTGGCCAGACATGCAGACACCCCCTTCCGGAGGATTGGGACCAGGAACCAGACAGGAAATGGAAAATCAGAATCAAAGGGGTACAGAGGTACACAAGCAGAACACATAAGACGACCACAGCCAGCACGCAGCCCCTAGCAACCAGCCTACACGGTAAACGCAGCCAGTACGCCAAGAGGAATGCAGCCAGCCTACACGGCCACAAAAGTCATGGTGAACTGCAGTGTGCTAACACCTCCCCCTCCACTCTCCCTCCGGAGAATGGCATGTCTGCCAAGAACTAATTGGTCAGACATGCTGACACCCCCTTCCGGAGGCCAGGACCAGAAGCAGATACCTGCGCCGATAAAGGAAAACACGGCCGTAGGCAGAACTGCAAGCTCAAAAGGTTAAACCGGACGTCACCCCTGGCAACAAGCATACACGGAGAACACCGCAGCCAGTACACCAAGGCAACCAAATCCGATACCTACAGGTAGCATAAAGAGAGAAATACAGAATGCACACACACCACAGATAAGCAGAAAACAGAACAAAAAAAACTCTGAAAGTTCACTTGCTCATTCTGTCACGAGTTGGAGGTCCCAGGAGAGACCACCGCGTCGTCAAGCAATAAACGGAAATCAGGTACAGACACATAAGAGTTTATTGCACAAACATACATGGAAGGCAGCACAGACAAAACATGAGCTCTATGTACCTTCAGCACAGTGGGAGAAAACCTCCACTGCGCCACTGTCTAGTAATACTCCAGAGGGTTGTAACTAAGCAACTCCTGGTTTTCACTAGAGCCCTAGATGGTAGGGTTAGACTTAGCCGCAGAAAGTTGCCAGGGTCCACTCTGGAGCGTGACCTAGACAGTGACAGCAGGAGCGAATGGACAACAGGTACCAGAAGGTACCGACAGCACATAGGCAAACATAACAGACAGGTAAATACAAGACAGGGCAAATAATAACACAAGCAGGAGTTCATGCAAGGGAGCAGGAGTGGCAATGAGCAGAGAAGGACTTGCTCCACCAGTAGTAAACTGCATGGCCTTGTCATGCCACTCTGCTGCAAAGGCTTGCTGAACACAGACATATGAATACAAAACAGGGCAACTAATAATACAAACAGGAGTTCACGCAAGGGAGCAGGAGTGGCAATGAGCAGAGAAGGACTTGCTCCACCAGTAGTAAACTGCATGGCCTTGTCATGCCACTCTGCTGCAAAGGCTTGCTGAACACAGACATCAGAATAAACACAAAGTAACTAAAACATAACTGGCAGAACAGAAAGACAGGAAAAAGGACGCAAATGAACAAGTAGGGAAACTCACAGAGCACAGACAGACACAGATCCCATGGGTCAGCAGCATGGGAGAGAGTACAAACCAGGAACAGGACAGACAACACACACCAGGAGAGCTGACCCAGAACTGAGGAAAGCTCAGTCTTATATACAGGTTCCATGGGTGCAGCAGAGAGACCACACCCATGGAGCAGATAGAGAATTAACTCCTAATAGGAATACAGGGGAGTTAACCCATAAAGAACCACAAATGACACAGGAACAGAACTTCAGCGAGGAGCGCCGAACAAGCAATGACGGAAGGTCACAGCCAGAGATAGTGGCTGTGACAACGGGCACACGGCAGGGCACAGAAGGAAGGGAACCCCATATGGTTTTTGGAAGGCAGATTTTGCTGGACTGGTTTATTTACACCATCTCCAATTTAAAGCCCCCCTGATACACCGCTACAGTAGAAACTCCAAAAAAGTGACCCCATTATGGAAATTACGGGATAAGGTGGCAGTTTTGTTGGTACTATTTTAGGGTAAATATGATTTTTGGTTGCTCTATATTACACTTTTTTTGAGGCAAGGTAACAAAAAAAAATTAAGAAATTTCATCTCTATTTGCCAATAACTCTCGTGAAACACCTGAAGGGTTAACAAAGTTTGTAAAATCAGTTTTGAATACCTTGAGGGGTGTAGTTTCTTAGATGGAGTCACTTTTTTGGAGTTTCTACTCTAGGGGTACATCAGAGGGGCTTCAAATGGGACATGGTGTCAAAAAACCAGTCCAGCAAAATCTGCCTTCCAAAAACCATATGGCGTTCCCTTCCTTCTGTGCCCTGCCGTTTGGCCATACAGCAGTTTACGACCACATATGGGGTGTTTCTGCAAACTAAAGAATCAGGGCAATAAATATTGAGTTTTGTTTGGCTGTTAACCCTTGGTTTGTTACTGGAAAAATGTATTAAAATGGAAAATTTGAAAAAACAATTGCTGTTATGGGACCGTTTTTATTTTTTGTTATTTACATAGTTGATCTGACAGGTTAGATCGTGTGCTATTTCTATAGAGCATGTTTTTACGGATGTGACAATACCAAATATGACAACTTTTTGGAAGTTTTTGTTTCAGTTTTAAATAATAAAGCATTTTTGAAAAAAATGATTTGTTAATGTCTCCACATACTGAAAGCCATTTTTTTTTTTAGGGCGACTGTCTTATGTAGGGGCTCATTTTTTGCGGGATGAGATGTCGGTTTGATTGGCACTATCTTGGGGTGCATATGACATTTTGGTCGCTTGCTATTACACTTTTTTTGATGTAACATAGTAACATAGTAACATAGTACATAAGGCCGAAAAAAGACATTTGTCCATCCAGTTCGGCCTGTTATCCTGCAAGTTGATCCAGAGGTGACAAAAATTGCTTTTGACACCGTATTTATATTATTTTTTTGCTGTGTTCACCTGAGGGGTTAGGTCATGTGTTATTTTTATAGAGCAGGTTTTTACGGACGTGGCGATACCTAATATGTATACTTTTTAAAAAAAATTTAACTCCTTAAGGACCGGGCTCATTTTCACCTTAAGGACCAGGCCATTTTTTGCAAATCTGACCAGTGTCACTTTATGTGGTGATAACTTTAAAACGCTTTGACTTATCCAGGCCATTCAGAGATTGTTTTTTCATCACATATTGTACTTCATGACACTGGTAAAATGGAGTAAAAAAAAAATATATATTTTTTATTTATAAAAAAAATACCAAATTTACCCAAATTTTTTTAAAATGAACAAATTTCCAAGTTTCAATTTCTCCACTTCTATAATACATAGTACTACCTACAAAAATAGTTATTACTTTACATTCCCCATATGTCTACTTCATGTTTGGATCATTTTGGGAATTACATTTTATTTTTTGGGGACATTACAAGGCTTAGAAGTTTAGAAGCAAATCTTGAAATTTTTCCGAAATTTTCAAAAACCCACTTTTTAACCCCTTCAGGACACAGCCTTATTTCACCTTAGGACCAGGCCATTTTTTGCAAATCTGACCAGTGTCACTTTAAGTGCTGATAACTTTAAAACGCTTTGACTTATCCAGGCCGTTCTGAGAATGTTTTTTCGTCACATATTGTACTTCATGACACTGGTAAAATGAAGTAAAAAAAATTTTTTTTTTTGCATTAAAAAATACCTAATTTACCAAAAATTTTGAAAAATTTGCAAATTTCAAAGTTTCAGTTTCTCTACTTCTGTAATACATAGTAATACCCCCAAAAATTGTGATAACTTTACATTCCCCATATGTCTACTTCATGTTTGAATTATTTTGGGAATGATATTTTATTTTTTGGGGATGTTACAAGGCTTTGAAGCAAAACTAATTTTTAGGGACCACTACAGGTCTGAAGTCACTTTGCGAGGCTTACATAATAGAAACCACTCAAAAATGACCCCATTCTATAAACTACACCCCTCAAGGTATTCAAAACTGATTTTACAAACTTCGTTAACCCTTTAGGTGTTGCACAAGAGTTATTGGCAAATGGGGATGAAATTTGAAAATTTCATTTTTTTGCCTAATTTTCCATTTTAACCCATTTTTTCCACTAGCAAAGCAAGGGTTAACAGCCAAACAAGACTGTATCTTTATTGCCCTGACTCTGCCGTTTACAGAAACATCCCATTTGTGGCCGTAAACTACTGTACGGCCACACAGCGGGGCGTAGAGTGAAAGGTGCGCCGTTCGATTTTTGGAAGGCAGATTTTGCCGGACTGATTTATTTACACCATGTCCCATTTGAAGGCTCCCTGATGCACCCCTATGGTATAAACTCCATAAAAGTGACCCCATCTAAGAAACTACACCCCTCAAGGTATTCAAAACTGATTTTACAAACTTTGTTAACCCTTTAGGTGTTGCACAAGATTTAATGGAAAATAGAGATACAATTTCAAAATTTCACTTTTTTGGCAGATTTTCCATTTTAATATTTTTTTTCCAGTTACAAAGCAAGGGTTAACAGCCAAACAAAACTCATTATTTATGGCCCTGATTCTGTAGTTTACAGAAACACCCCATATGTGGTCATAAACTGCTGTACGGGCACACGGCAGGGCGCAGAAGGAAAGGAATGCCATACGGTTTTTGGAAGGCAGATTTTGCTGGACTGGTTTTTTTGACACCATGTCCCATTTGAAGCCCCCCTGATGCACTCCTAGAGTAGAAACTCCAAAAAAGTGACCCCATTTTAGAAACTACGGGATAGGTTAGCAGTTTTGTTGGTACTAGTTTAGGGTACATATGATTTTTGGTTGCTCTATATTACACTTTTTGTGCGGCAAGGTAACAAGAAATAGCTTTTTTGGCACCGTTTTTTTTTGTTATTTACAACATTCATCTGACAGGTTAGATCATGTGGTAATTTTATAGAGCAGGTTGTCACGGACGCGGCAATACCTAATATGTATCCAATTTTTTTTATTTATGTAAGTTTTACACAATGATTTTATTTTTAAAACAAAAAAAATGTTTTAGTGTCTCCATAGTCTAAGAGCAATAGTTTTTTCAGTTTTTGGGCGATTAACTTAAGTAGGGTCTCATTTTTTGAGGGATGAGATGACGGTTTGATTGGCACTATTTTGGGGTGCATATAACTTTTAGATCGCTTGCTATTACACTTTTTTACACCGTTTTTATTTTTTTTACGGTGGTCACCTGAGGGGTTAGGTCATGTGATATTTTTATAGAGCCGGTCGATACGGACGCGGCGATACCTAATATGTATACTTATACTATATTTTATTTATGTAAGTTTTACACAATGATTTCATTTTTAGTCAAATCTGTTTTTATTGAAAAATAAAAGCACATATAGTACATACAGTCTCACAGTCTCACCAAATTACATCAGTGCAAAAAGCAGATTGTAGAGCTTCACAGTTAACACAGTTGAGTATTAATTAGGCTTCCAGGGCAATAGCCCGACAATACAGTTACGTGAAGACACCCAATCGTACCGAATAATTTCTGATTCCCCTAAATGTATGTATAAAAATGTCTGGTGAAAAAACATAAGGAAACAAAAAGACATACATAAAGACACAAAAAACATAATAGTCCTGTCAACTATGACTTTGTCCAATGTTCTCTAAGGCAATCCATCTACTGGGTCAAATGGCTAAATCTAAAGGCGTATTTGAGAAGTTCAGTCAAGATCAGACTCAATGGCCAAAATGTTCTCCCTCATCAGGTTCAAGCTACCTGGAGTGTGTGTAGTGGAATCATAGTGTAGGCTTACTCTCCTAGTACCATACCCTTGTTATTCTCCTCCATATACACTGCTCAAAAAAATAAAGGGAACACAAAAATAACACATCCTAGATCTGAGTTAATTAAATATTCTTCTGAAATACTTTGTTCTTTACATAGTTGAATGTGCTGACAACAAAATCACACAAAAATTTAAAAATGGAAATCAAATTTTTCAACCCATGGAGGTCTGGATTTGGAGTCACACTCAAAATTAAAGTGGAAAAACACACTACAGGCTGATCCAACTTTGATGTAATGTCCTTAAAACAAGTCAAAATGAGGCTCAGTAGTGTGTGTGGCCTCCACGTGCCTGTATGACCTCCCTACAATGCCTGTGCATTCTCCTAATGAGGTGGCGGACAGTCTCCTGAGGGATCTCCTCCCAGACCTGGACTAAAGCATCTGCCAACTCCTGGACAGTCTGTGGTGCAACGTGACGTTGGTGGAGACATGATGTCCCAGATGTGCTCAAGTGGATTCAGGTCTGGGGAACGGGCGGGCCAGTCCATAGCATCAATGCCTTCGTCTTGCAGGAACTGCTGACACACTCCAGCCACATGAGGTCTAGCATTGTCTTGCATTAGGAGGAACCCAGGGCCAACCGCACCAGCATATGGTCTCACAAGGGGTCTGAGGATCTCATCTCGGTCCCTAATGGCAGTCAGGCTACCTCTGGAGAGCACATGGAGGGCTGTGCGGCCCTCCAAAGAAATGCCACCCCACACCATTACTGACCCAATGCCAAACCGGTCATGCTGGAGGATGTTGCAGGCAGCAGAACGTTCTCCACGGCGTCTCCAGACTCTGTCACGTCTGTCACATGTGCTCAGTGTGAACCTGCTTTCATCTGTAAAGAGCACAGGGCGCCAGTGGCGAATTTGCCAATCTTGGTGTTCTCTGGCAAATGCCAAACGTCCTGCACGGTGTTGGGCTGTAAGCTCAACCCCCACCTGTGGACGTCGGTCCCTCATATCACCCTCATGGAGTCTGTTTCTGACCGTTTGAGCAGACACATGCACATTTGTGGCCTGCTGGAGGTCATTTTGCAGGGCTCTGGCAGTGCTCCTCCTGTTCCTCCTTGCACAAAGGCGGAGGTAGCGGTCCTGCTGCTGGGTTGTTGCCCTCCTTCGGCCTCCGCCATGTCTCCTGATGTACTGGCCTGTCTCCTGGTAGCGCCTCCATGCTCTGGACACTACGCTGACAGACACAGCAAACCTTCTTGCCACAGCTCGCATTGATGTGCCATCCTGGATAAGCTGCACTACCTGAGCCACTTGTGTGGGTTGTAGACTCCGTCTCATGCTACCACTAGAGTGAAAGCACTGCCAGCATTCAAAAGTGACCAAAACATCAGCCAGGAAGCATAGGAACTGAGAAGTGGTCTGTGGTTACCACCTGCAGAACCACTCCTTTATTGGGGGTGTCTTGCTAATTGCCTATAATTTCCACCTGTTGTCTATCCCATTTGCACAACAGCATGTGAAATTGATTGTCACTCAGTGTTGCTTCCTAAGTGGACAGTTTGATTTCACAGAAGTGTGATTGACTTGGAGTTACATTGTGTTGTTTAAGTGTTCCCTTTATTTTTTTGAGCAGTGTATATCTTCTTAGCATACTTTATCCATGGTTCCCAGACCTGTAAATATCTATCTCTAGTATTATAAGTCCACCCCACTCACTCTTCCATTCTGCACATATTGCTCATTTTCTCAAGCCACATCTTAAGGGACGGCGGGTCCTTATCTCTCCATTTTACAGGGACTAACAACTTGGCAGCTGCAATCATATGTGTAGGCAGGTTCATTCTGTTCTGTCTGAAGCCAGCTAGAGGTAACCATAACAGGACTAATTCTGGGGTGAGCTTCAGGTCAACAGAGCAAATCAGGTTAATCAATTTTTCAATAGCTTCCCAGAACGCCTTCAGACTCGGACAGGACCACCATATGTGTGACAGAGATCCTTTATCCTTCCCACATCTCCAACAAAGATCAACCGGCACCAGACCCATTTTGAATAACAGTTCAGGTGTTCTATACCACCTAGTAAGAATTTTTAGGGAGTTTTCCTGAGTCTGAATACATTTGGAAAACCCATGTGAATGAGTCAGGATATAGCTCCTTTCTCTATCGTCCAGTGTGCAGTTCAGCTCTCTCTCCCAGGCGCTAACGTATGAGGGTATACATTTGTTCCTATCCCTCAACAATTGCGTATAGATGAGTGAGATGCATTTCGGGGGGATTTTGGGAAGCAAAGTGTATGTTTCAAACCAGGTAGGATCTGCAAGAGGAACAAACTTGGACTTTTTGAGCTTAGCACATGTGATCTCAAAATCCCTTACTTGCAGGAAGTCCCACTTGGCACCATTTTCCCCTGCGAAAGAGGTATAATAGTCATTCTGATGTGGCATTCTCATAAGATCTCCCAATACTATCCCCGGTAGAGAGTTCCAGATGGGGCCTGATTTGACATATGATTTGTTCAGTATCTGGGCAGCATTTTAAGTGGTGTTAGAGGCGACAATTTCCCCTTCCCCATGCTAAGCGCCTCCGCTTTACTACAAGCAATAACAGTACTTTTCGTGATGACACTGATCAGGGAATCTTTATCTGTTTTTTTGAAAGGGAACCACAGCATATAGTCTGCTGAGTTTCCCATTAGGGCACGCTCCATCTCCACATGCAATGATGGGGGTGTGAGCCTCACTAAGGCAATCCATCTCTCCAGGTGTATAGCTTGTACATACTGCTCCACGTCTGGGAGTGATATGCCTCCCTGCTTCTTTCTCCTAGTAAGCAACCCAAAGGGGAGTCTAGCCTTTTTGTTTGCCCAGATGTACCTCCGTATTATCCGCCTGATCTTAGATATGTAATTGGCCGGTAGATACAATGGGAGAGATCTTAGGGTATATAACAGCTGAGGTAGTATGTAAGCCGTAACCACATTTTTCCTCCCTAGCCAGGAAAGGAATGGCAGAGAACTTTTGGTGAGGAAGGTTTCAATCTTATTCAGCAGAGGAGGGAAGTTTAGTCTGAACAGCAGGCCAGGATCACTAGAAATATTAATTCCTAAGTGCTTAATAGAAGTAGGCGGCCACTTGAAGGGTGTCATCTTCTTAAGTTCAATTTGTTGTGCAGGGGATAAAGATATACCTAATGCTTCAGACTTGTCCAGGTTGATCTTAAAGTTGGACAGTGTTCCAAACTGCTGGAAAATATTCAGAACCTCGCTCATAGCATTTACAGGGTCCGTTAACATCAGGAGTAAATCATCGGCGAACTCTGCCATTTTGTGAGTGTATGTACCTAAGCGCAGCCCCGGGATAGCAGGGTTTTGTCTAAATTTTAGAAGTAAGGTCTCTAAGGTGAGTATAAAGAGTGTGAGGGATCCCTGCCGCGTGCCATTACGTATCAAGAAGGCGTCCGACAGAGTCCCATTAACCATGATGCGTGCTGATGGTGACGAGTATAGCGAGAATATGGCATTAGTAAACTGTACTGGAAAGCCAAATGCCTCCAATACACTGCGCATGTACAGCCAACTGACCCTGTCAAACGCCTTCTCCGCATCCGTACCCAGTAGGACCATTGGGACCCGATTCTTCTTAGCATGACAAACAGCATGGACCACCCTACTAACATTGTGTCTCCCTTCTCGCCCTGGGACAAACCCCACTTGTTCCTCCCCCACAAGCTCAGGCAGAAGCTTAGAGATCCTGGAACTAAGCAGTTTAGCCCACCACTTCAAATCAGTGTTGAGCAGGGAAATAGGCCTGTAGCTTCCACATACTTCTTGGTCTTTCCCCTCCTTATGAATCACTGTAATATGCGCTGCCTGAGCCTGCGGGGGTAGAGTCTCCCCTCTAAATAAAGAGTTGCATAAGCTGACAAAGTGAGGAACAAGTATGTCTCTAAACTTTTTATAATAAGCAATGGGAAACCCATCTGGACCCGAAGATTTCCCGGACGGGATGGTATCTAGAACTCGTGTCACCTCCTCTGCAGTGAAAGGCTTCAATAGCTCAAGGCTATTCGCCTCTGAAACTGATGGAATCTTAATAGAGCTTAAAAATTTCTTAATCTGCAGGGATAAGTCAGGACGAGGACCACTATCTTTCAAGTTATATAGGGATTCATAAAACTTACAGAACTCCTTTGCTATGGCTGGCGTGTTTGTTAGTCTATTCCCGTCTGAGGATTTTATCGCCTGAATGAAGGACTTATCTCTCTGATGCTTTAAAAGAGCGGACATTAGTTTGGAGCTTTTGTTACCATGAAGGTAATGTTTAAAACGTAGGGCCTGCAGTATTTTAGCTGTTTTAACATTGAGGAGATCTCTCACCTGCCTACGTAGGGAAGCTAGGGAGTTATACACCTCACCTGACTGCGATTTTTTTGTGTATACACTCAAGCGTAGATATTTGCAGCAATAAAGAGTTCAATTCTTTCACTCTATATCTCTTTAACCTAGTGCCCAGACTAATAAGTTCTCCTCTGATCACTTCTTTGTGAGCTTCCCACAGAACGGGGCTCGAGATCTGATCTAAGTCATTATTCAGAAAGTAATCCCTCAATTTTTGTGTGATTGACTGCGCATGGGTTGCATCATCTATTAATGTGGTGTTTAAACACCAGGTCCAGGATCTACGCGGCAAGTCCGCAAACTTCACACTTACGCTTATGGGAGCATGACTAGAAATAACCGCATTTTCTATCGCGGCTCTCGTGACCAACGGGAGTGCTTGATTAGATAAGAAAATATAATCCAATCTCTGGTACGAATCATGTAAGCTAGAGTGGAAAGTATAATCTTTATCTTCTGGATGTAACAGCCTCCAAACGTCCGAAACCCCCAAATCCGACAGTGCAAGGTGAGGTTTGCGGAGTTGTTTAACCGCCATGCTCCTACCTCTAGACGTGGTGTCCTTCATGGGGTCAAAGATCATGTTCAAATCTCCTGCCATGATTAATAAACCTTCCGCAAAAGGCTTCAGGATGTCGAGTGTCCGTAAAATTCACCTAATCTGGTTACAGTTGGGAACATACAGGTTCACCATAGTAACAGTTAAGTTAAGAATTTTCCCTTTAACCAACAGGTACCTGCCCTCCGGGTCTGCCATTTTAGCTAACAGTTGGAACGGGACATTCTTCCCCACACCTATAGAGACGCCCCTTGAGGCCGACGAGTGGGACGCATGATACCATTGGGGGAATTGTTTGCTGATCACATTAGGTATATGCATATATCTGAGGTGAGTCTCCTGTATAAAGGCGATATCAACACGCTCTTTCTTTAAGGTGTGATATAGCTGGCTCCTCTTTTGAGGGATATTAGCGCCATTAACATTAAGGGAGTATACTTTCACTTCAGCCATATCCAAATAAGCATCTATCTAAGAGACCGGCAGTACAGTGGATGTCAAGCAAGACAGGACATAAACAATAACATTCAAAAGTGAATATGAACAAAACAAAGTGGACTATAGAGCCCAATGGCGTCTCGCGACGCTGTAAAGCACACGCTGGCCAAATAATCAAGGCCAGTGGGGGGTGACATGTGTGGAGAAGTCACAGGACCCATCTCCATCCACCCGGCCTATCAAGCTAGAAAAAGAGTACCCGTAATTACATCAATTAACAACATGTAAGTACAATGGGTTAAAACTTGTAGGTTAGTATGTAGGATAGCATTAAACCCCTGACTGGGGAAGCCAACTCTGCTATCTCAGAGGAAAACCTAAACACATATAAGGTGACCTCCATGAACACAGAAATAATAAACAATCTAGAGGAAAAAACTTCTCTTATGGGATCAAAGTCCTGTTTCTCAGGCAGCTTTCTTCCTCGGCGAGCGGCCTTTGCTCGCTGTCTGCCACTGCAGGTTCTGCGGAAGCTGAGGTAGATCTGGTGGGAATGACGTCTGTAGCCATGATGGGATTTCCAGTGGTTCCATCTGTAATGCATCCCACATCTTGGGCAAATCTTCTGGTGCTCGCACCGTATATTGCCGTCCCTCAATGGTGGTTGTCAGACCAAAAGGGAAGAGCCACTTCACCGGGAGCTTCTTCTCCCTTAAGGCATTAGTTAGTGGACGAAAGGCTCTTCGTTTCGCCAACGTGCTGGCCGCTAAGTCCTGAAACAATAGGATCTTATGCTCTTCCAGTAAGAGATCACCCGCCTCTCTCGCAGCTCTAAGCAAGGCCGCAGTATCAAGGTAGTTCATAAGCGCACATACCACATCCCTGGGAGGTTCTGTGGCCGGCGGTTTCGGACGCAGGGCTCTATGGGCGCGTTCTATAATTATGGCGTCTGCGCGCTCTTTGCCCACAAGCGTCTCAAATAAATGGCGTACTGTGGGTGTCAACTCCTCTGCAGTGATCGACTCAGGGATCCCTCTTAAGCGGATGTTCTTGCGTCGACCCCTGTTCTCTTGGTCTTCCAGGTGCAAGAAAGCAGTATTCACCTGTTTACAGACCGAAGCCAGTTGCGACTGCATCCCTGCACTGTGCTGAGTCATGAGGGAATGTGAGTCCTCCAAGGCCTCCACTCTGTGGCCCATATGCAGGACCTCTGCCTTAATATCCGACAGCTCTTTCAGGACTGGCGACAAAGCTTTGTCTAGCGATTGAGCTAGCGACTGTTGTAGGAATGCTCTGGTGATTGGTAAAGCGTCCCGCTCACCTTGTATTTCAGAGCAGGCATCAGAGTCTTCTTCCCGCGTCTCCACAGCTGGCGTATGATACGCTGCTTTCCCCCACTCCGGCTGAGATGAAGAAGTCTTTTTGCTGAGGTACTTGTTCACATCGCTTTGCGAGCTTTTCAGTTTCGGGGTGCTCTCCACTTCCCCTCTCTTATCTCTGCCAATCTTCCCCATAATCTCGTTGGGTAGCTGTGAAATAGGCTAAAAGACCGGGCTTATGGCGAGGAGCTCAGATGCACACTTCCTCCACCATGCTCAGTCGGCTCCGCCCCCCCAATGATTTCATTTTTGAAACAAAAAAAATCATGTTTTAGTGTTTCCATAGTCTAAGAGCCATAGTTTTTTTCAGTTTTTGGGCGATTATCTTGGGTAGGGTATGATTTTTTCAGGATGAGATGATGGTTTGATTGTTACAATTTTGGTGTACATGCAACTTTTTTGATCACTTTTATTACCTTTTTGGGAAGTAAGGTGGGCAAAATTTTAATTTCATCATAGTTTTTATATTTTTTATTTTTATGGCGTTCACCGTTCGGGTAAAGTAACATGACCATTTTATATATCAGGTCGTTACGGACGCGGCGATACCAAACATGTGTAGGGAATTTTATTTTTAAATTTTTAATCAGTGATAAATGTGTTTTTTGATTTTTACTTTTTTTTCACTTTTTTTTAACTTTTTTTTTGACCCAGACCCACTTGGTTCTTGAAGATCCAGTGGGTCTGATGTCTGTATAATACAGTACAGTACAATATATAGTGTACTGTACTGTATTTTACTTACACTTTATCTGAACAGATCTATGCCTTTAGCACAGATCTGTTCAGCACCATGGACAGCAGGATGCCTGAGAAGGCGTCCTGTTGCCATGGGAACCTTCCCTGTCTGCTCAGTTGTGGCCACAACTGCGCAGATGGAAAAAGGGTAAGGGTGGGGGCTCCCTCCCTTTGTCACCCCATCCTGTCGGGGGGCTGCAAAAGCACAGCAGCCCCCCGATGGGAGAGGGAGGGAGCCCCCCTTGACTGTTAACCTTTTCCATACAGCGGTCCGTACGGACCGCGGTATGGAAAGGGTTAAACGGCTGACATCGCATCACAGATGTCAGCCGTTTATACCAGGGTGTCAGCAATGTGCTGACACCCTGGTATACCCACTTGCCACCAACGATTATTCAAGGGGAGGCGGGCGGGGATCGCGATCCCGCCTGCCGCACCGCCCGCCTCCCGGACCGCCTTCAAACCGCCCCCATAAAATCATTCGGGGGTGCAGGGGGGGTGAAACATATATATTTTAGGCATATTAAAGTTTCTGATCCCCGCGGTCAGGGATTATGCGATCATCCAAAATCCTCAAGTATGGTTCTTTATTAGATAAAGCCTGAATTTATCCTATCCTGCGAGCTGTGGTTATAGTCAAGAGGAATACTGCCTTGAAAGAGAGAAATTTTTCAGATATATGCTTGATTGGCTCAAATGGGGGATCATATAAACTTTACAAGACTATATTTAGACTAGATTGTCTCAAGGTGGGTCTCATCCTAGATGCCTTTAGGAAACTCCTAATCCACCTATGCCCCGCTAAGGGTGTATCTAAAATACAGCTGAGTGCCGAGAGCTGGACTCTAAGCGTGCTAGGTTTTAGCCCTGCATCAAATCCCTCCTGAAGGAATTCTAATATGCAACCCACCGAAGGAGATCTGGTATTCGCCTGATTTTGCGATAACCAGGCAGAAAATTTCTTCCATATTTTATTATATATTGCTTTTGTGACAGGTTTGCGGCACCCTTGTAGCGTTGAGATTACCTTATCCGAAAGACCTCTGTTTCTTAAGGTCTGCCTCTCAGGATCCAGGATGTTAAATTCAGTCTGTCCAGATTGGGATGTAAAAGCGGCCCCTGCGACAGGAGATCCTGTCTTTTTGGAATGGGCATCGGTTCCTTGATGGACATTATCTTCAAAACCGAAAACCAGGCTCTTTTGGGCCAGGCTGGTGCCACCAAAATCAGCGTAGTTGTACTTGATCTCAACTTCTTCAGAATTATCGGGATGAGGGGAAGTGGAGGAAATGCATAAGCTAGACTCATGTCCCATTTTTGGGATAGAGAATCTACCGCCATCGGTCTCTCTCTTGGGTCTAGCGAGAAGAAACAGTCCAGCTGAGTATTTTGGCTTGACGCAAATAAATCCACCTGTGGATTTCCCCATTCCTGACAAATCTTCTGAAACACTTCCTTGTTTAATTTCCACTCCCCCGGTTCGACTCTGTGCTGGCTGAGGAAGTCTGCTCTGGAGTTGAAGGTCCCTTTCAGGTGCGTTGCTGTGATGGATAAGACCCTCTCTTCTGCCCACTCGAAGATCAGATCCGCCAAACTCTGAAGTTGAGGGTTCTTTGTCCCTCCTTGCCGTTTTATGTAGCACGCTGTCATCATATTGTCCGACAAGACTCTGACATGATGACCTATGAGGAGTAGAAATGTCGCGAACATAAAATTTTCCGTTCGCGAACGCGAATTTTCGCAAGTGTTCGTGAACGGGCAAACCACCATAGACTTCAATAGGCAGGCGAATTTTAAAACCCACAGGGACTCTTTCTGGCCACAATAGTGATGGAAAAGTTGTTTCAAGGGGACTAACACCTGGACTGTGGCATGCCGGAGGGGGATCCATGGCAAAACTCCCATGGAAAATTACGTAGTTGACGCAGAGTCGGGTTTTAATCCATAAAGGGCATAAATCACCTAACATTCCTAAATTGTTTGGAATAACGTGCTTTAAAACATCCAGTGTGTGTATACGATCGGGTATGATGTTGTATCGATCAGGTAGTGCAAGGGTTACGCCCTCTTCACAGTGACAGACCAAACTCCCCGTTTAACGCACCGCAAACAACCGCAAACAATCCATTTGCACAACCGCAAACTCCCCATTTGCACAAGGTTGGATACCAAGCTAGCCATGTCCCGTTCCTTGTCCTCACTGACGTCATTGAAGGTCTCTTCCTCCACCCAGCCACGTGACATCAAGCCCCCTGGGACGCCTGCTGTGGTTGGTCTTCCACCTCCTTAAAGCCACCTTCCTTTTCTGACTCCTCTTCTTCAGACTTCTCTCTCTGCGTTGCCGCAGGTCCAGCAATCGACGACGACAAGGCTGCTTCTGGTGGTGATGGTGACCACAACTCTTCCTCTTCATGCTCATCTACGGCCTGATCCAGCACTCTTCGCAGGGCACGCTCCAGAAAAAACGCATATGGGATGAGGTCGATGATGTTGCCTTGGGTTTGACTGACCAGTTTTGTCACCTCCACAAAAGGACGCATGAGCCTACAGCCATTGTGCATGAGCGTTCAGTAACGCGGCCAAAAAATACCCAGCTCCGCAGAGGCTGTTAAAAACAGTTAACAGTTTAATCTCTGTTTTGTCCCCTATCAGGGGCCGGTGTATGGAATAGATTTTAGGAACCGGGAGATGGAAAAAGATGCTTGGTCGGTCCTCTTACTTCCAATTTGGGGCACTGCGCGTACGGCTTGCAATGTACTGTGCCACCAGATATGAGTGGTGTGTTTAAGTAGTACTATTCCTATCAGTTTAATCCCTGTTACGTCCGCTATCAGGGGACATGTATGGAATAGATTTTAGGAACCGGGAGATGGAAAAAGATGCTTAGTCGGTCCTCTTATTTCCAATTTGGGGCACTGCGCGTGCGCCGTGCAATGTACTGTGCAATCCCAATATGAGTGGTATGTTAAGTAGTACTATTCCTATCAGTTTAATCCCTGTTACGTCCCCTATCAGGGGACATGTATGGAATAGATTTTAGGAACCGGGAGATGGAAAAAGATGCTTGGTTGGTCCTGCTACTTCCAATTTGGAGCACTGCGCGTACGCCTTGCAATGTACTGTGCCACCAGATATGAGTGGTGTGTTCAGTAGTACTATTCCTATCAGATTAATCCCTGTTACGTCCCCTATCAGGGGCCGGTCTATGGAATAGATTTTAGGAACCGGGAGATGGAAAAAGATGCTTGGTTGGTCCTCCTACTTCCAATTTGGGGCACTGCGCGTGCGCCGTGCAATGTACTGTGCCACCAGATATGAGTGGTGTGTTTAAATAGTACTATTCCTATCAGTTTAATCCCTGTTACATCCCCTATCAGGGGACGTGTATGGAATAGATTTTAGACAACCGCAAAGAGTTGTCAATAGTTGACACACTCATGACATAAATTGTACTCCTCTATGCGTCAATCTTGGTGTAGTGATGACTGTGCTCGTGCGCACGTTTGGGAGATTGCAGGCGATGGGGGTTTTTCAAAGCCTATGGTCATGCTGAGGTAGTTCAGTGACAGTTAAGTGACCCAGAAAACAATGATTCTGCAGTGTGGGACCATTGTTGGCCTAGTAGGCTTTAATGATCACCTTAGATGATCACAAAGAAAATGTATGTTTTTTCTATGCAAAATTATCCAGCCGATCGCTTTTGGTCTGTTCACAATGAGGCAACGACCTTATCATCTGGGGTGTGCCAACATTGCCATTGCCAACACACTCATAGAGGTGGTCGCTTCATTGTGATACGCAAGCCCCTTCACCACAACAAGGTAACGATCACGAAGGGGAATTGACACATGCATGTGCCTTTTTTTTGTTTTGTTTTTTTGCAGCCACAGTGCAGCACCAGAGGCCAGAAATTACATATGCCTGAAAAATCAGGTATTGTTGCAGCCGCTGTTTTCCAAGCAGAAAGTGCTTGATGTTTTCCAAGCAGAAAGTGCACTAAAACATTGCGGCTTGAACCCTAGTTGGTGGCGGTGTGACTCTCTGCTTTCAGGCAAGTCAACCCCAAGAAGGCGTGACACTGTTGTATCCGGGATGTGGAATAGCCCCAGGGGAGCTGGGGGGGTGCAGTTGATGTGGAGCAAGACGCAGTAGCAGAAGAGGACTCAGCCGAGGAGGTTAGCGAAGAGGACGGAGTAGGAGGAGTAGAGGAGGTGGCAGCAGGCCTGCCTGCAAGTCGTGGCAGTGTCACCAACTCCTCTGCAGAGCCACGCATTCCATGCTTCTTTATTTACAAATGCCTAACCAGGCAATAGAACCTATCTTGACCCAGGTATAATTAATACTTCACTTTTATTGAGATAGATATAAAATATAATGTGATATACTACGTAGGTGCAGCTTGCACACTTTAATTAACTTTAGACAAAACCAAAAAATGTGTTAAAAGCACAGTGCACCACTACACTGGTAGGAATATTAGCTGGACAGTTATAGGGGAAGAGAGATGTGCACTATCTCTCACCCTATATACCTATAGGCTTGCGCCTACTAATGTCACTGTGATGGACAGACAATGCTGTGACCGCGTTCGCGGTACCTCTACCAGCTGAGAGTAGTTGTCAAGGCAACCTTATGAAGTGGTGAAAGACAGTCAGTGACAACCAACTGTACATATGACGCATTACGCGTCTTAAAATAGTCTCAGACTGGAATTTGTAACAATTGGGACCGCACAAGGAACACAGTACCAAGCAGTGGTTGCCCAAGGTAGCTTGATGATTGGGCTGAGCCAAGTACCATCGGCCTGATGACTGCTAGATGCTAATACACAGTGGAGTGGAGCAGAGCAATTAGAATCTAACACTGCCCCCCGACATGTTTCGCCAGTATTCTGGCTTCTTCAGGGGTGAATGGGCAGCCATGAGTGACCCCGGCCACCTGGAAGTTTAAATAGTGTGAAAACTGATTGACAGGTTAGCCATCCTATCAACCTCAGCGCACAAAGTGCAACCAACCAGTCAAAACAATAAACACTCCCACATAACAATCCGATTGGAACATCAAACTACGTCGCCCGCTATGCACGTCATCAGTGACACGCTGTGCCCAGAGTAGCTGCGCGAACACTTAGACTGTGTCCTCTGAACCTACAATCTGCGCATGCGTCCGTCGCTAACCAAACACGTCACCAGGGACGCGCTGCACCAGAGGTACCTGTGCGTGCACTTAGAGTACATCTGCTGATTCTGTGGGGCTGCGCTATACATGGATGCGCACGGACTTAGGACCAAAAAAGAGGAGAATGTGGGGGAGAGAAAAGAAGAACCTGCGCAGAAGGATGATGCGCCAGGACTTAGAACTAAAGGGTGTTATAGGTAGGAGCCACCACAGGCCTCACACCACAGCAAAGTATAGAAGAGCACCTTACTGGGTGCTACTACGCATATGCCCACTAATATACAAGGAAGTGAAGCAAAACAAAGATGCTCATCTGCTCAGCTGGTAGCTGTGATGTACATACTAAGGAGCAGAAAAAAAACATACATCGCCGGTGTAGAGCCAATTGGCCAGTATATAGCTGTGACGCATTCATAATACTAGCAAAAAATCTGCCAACTGCAAATAGTATTGCTATGTGATGAAACATCCTGTGATGAGTCAAAGGAGAGTGATTGGTTGAGTGACATGTGCACTGATAACAGTGAATGAACGTTTTGTCCAGGGCAGGTGTCAATGTTTATATGTTGCTATCAACATGACACCAGAGTGGCCTTTTTAATCAAAAAATGGTAGGGGTCCACAAGAAAATTCATTGGCTTAGTGTCAAAATACATACAGTGGGATGCGAAAGTTTGGGCAACCTTGTTAATTGTCATGATTTTCCTGTATAAATCGTTGGTTGTTACGATAAAAAATGTCAGTTAAATATATCATATAGGAGACACACACAGTGATATTTGAGAAGTGAAATGAAGTTTATTGGATTTACAGAAAGTGTGCTATCATTGTTTAAACAAAATTAGGCAGGTGCATAAATTTGGGCACTGTTGTCATTTTATTGATTCCAAAACCTTTAGAACTAATTATTGGAAGTCAAATTGGCTTGGTAAGCTCAGTGACCCCTGACCTACATACACAGGTGAATCCAATTATGAGAAACAGTATTTAAGGGGGTCAATTGTAAGTTTCCCTCCTCTTTTTATTTTCTCCGAAGAGTAGCAACATGGGGGTCTCAAAACAACTCTCAAATGACCTGAAGACAAAGATTGTTCACCATCATGGTTTAGGGGAAGGATACAGAAAGCTGTCTCAGAGATTTCAGCTGTCTGTTTCCACAGTTAGGAACATATTGAGGAAATGGAAGACCACAGGCTCAGTTCAAGTTAAGGCTCGAAGTGGCAGACCAAGAAAAATCTCGGATAGAGAGAAACGACGAATGGTGAGAACAGTCGGAGTCAACCCACAGACCAGCACCAAAGACCTACAACATCATCTTGCTGCAGATGGAGTCACTGTGCATCGTTCAACCATTCGGCGCACTTTACACAAGGAGATGCTGTATGCGAGAGTGATGCAGAGGAGCCTTTTCTCCACCCACAGCACAAAAAGTGCCGCTTGAGGTGGGCTAAAGCACATTTGGACAAGCCAGCTTCATTTTGGAATAAGGTGCTGTGGACTGATGAAACTAAAATTGAGTTATTTGGCCAAAACAAGGGGCGTTATGCATGGAGGAAAAAGAACACAGCATTCCAAGAAAAACACCTGCTACCTACAGTAAAATATGGTGGTGGTTCCATCATGCTGTGGGGCTGTGTGGCCAGTGCAGGGACTGGGAATCTTGTCAAAGTTGAGGGACGCATGGATTCCACTCAGTATCAGCAGATTCTGGAGACCAATGTCCAGGAATCAGTGACAAAGCTGAAGCTGCGCCGGGGCTGGATCTTTCAACAAGACAACGACCCTAAACACTGCTCAAAATCCACTAAGGCATTTATGCAGAGGAACAAGTACAACGTTCTGGAATGGCCATCTCAGTCCCCAGACCTGAATATAATTGAAAATCTGAGGTGTGACTTAAAGAGAGCTGTCCATGCTCGGAAGCCATCAAACCTGAATGAACTAAAGATGTTTTGTAACGAGGAATGGTCCAAAATACCTTCAACCAGAATCCAGACTCTCATTGCAACGTACAGGAAGCGTTTAGAGGCTGTCATTTCTGCAAAAGGAGGATCTACTAAATATTGATTTCATTTCTTTTTTGTGGTGCCCAAATTTATGCACCTGCCTAATTTTGTTTAAACAATTATAGCACACTTTCTGTAAATCCAATAAACTTCATTTCACTTCTCAAATATCACTGTGTGTGTCTCCTATATGATATATTTAAATGACATTTTTTATCGTAACAACCAACGATTTATGCAGGAAAATCATGACGATTAACAAGGTTGCCCAAACTTTCGCATCCCACTGTATATGAAAGAATTGAATAAAAAGTTGTCAAATAGAAGGATCGAACAGGAGACAACAAACCTTCCTTAATTATCCAAGGAATGCAGTGAAGGCAAATCCTTCATTGAGCCCTTTGGGGCTAAGACTATCCAACCGATAGATCCATCTAGTTTCCTCTTTCAACAGAATGGCATCCAAGTCTCCCCTCCTAGCTCCTAATGGACAAACTCGATTACAAGAAAATGGTTAACAATCTTGTGAAACAAACTGATACGTATCAGAAACTGGATCACAATCCGACAGAGAGGTTCTTGGGTGAACTTAAGGTAATACTTTCCACAGCGAAAGAGGATAATTTAATTTCAAAAGAGGAATTTAAGTACCTCTTTAAGATGCATCCCACCATTGCCACTATCTACGCCATCCCCAAGGTGCATAAACAGAGACGACCAGTACCAGGCAGACCCATAATATCTGGCAATAACAGTCTGACTGAGAATATCAGTCAATATGTCGACGTGTTTATAGCACCCTTTGTATCCAGCCTACCCTCTTATATTAAAGACACTAAGGATGTGGTCATCAGGCTCCAGGAGATTCAAGTCACTTTAGACACTAAACTAGCCAGCCTCGATGTTGAGGCACTATACACCAATATTAGACACGACTTACGGATTAAGGCAGTTTCTTCCTTTCTTTCCACTAAGAGTATCCAGTTTTGTGCACATAATGAGTTTCTTTTGACTCTCCTCAGTTTCTTACTCACACACAATTACTTTCTTTTTGACGGCCAATTTTATTTACAAATCGGTTGGTACCGCAATGGGAAGTAAGTGTGCACCGAATTATGCAAATTTATTTTTAGGGTGGTGGGAGGACTCTATTGTTTTTACACCTGATTTTCTTGAGTTTACACAGCACATTCTTTTTTGGGGCAGGTACATTGATGATGTACTAATATTATGGGAAGGCCCCACTGATAAGTTTCATCAATTTGTTTTAGCACTCAATCACAACACCATAGGTATGGTATTCACTTCTGAGATACACGACAGCACCATCACCTTTCTGGATTTAAAACTCACCCTGTACCCTGATGGCCACATCCAGTCTGAAATTCATCGTAAACCCACTGCAACGAATAATCTATTGCAGTGGGGCAGCTACCCTCCCAGACCCCTTAAGAAGGTTATTCCTGTGGGTCAATACATTAGGGCCCGCAGGAATTGCTCTGACGAGGCCAGTTTCGTCCAAGAGTGCAATACCCTATACGATCGGTTCCGTGCTAGGGAATACCCTAAGAAGATATTGCACCATGCCTTTGCTAGGGCAAAGAACACGGATAGGAGGGAACTGCTAAAGGCTGGACCTAAGGACCCTAAAACACATACTGTTAGGTGTATTGGCACGTATGATGCCCAAAACAACTAGGTTTTCCATATACTAAAGAAACACTGGCATGTTCTGTGGGCAGATAACGATTTAAGGACAGTCATCACGCAGAACCCCAGTATCACTTACCGTCGAGGTAGGAATTTGAAGGATCTGTTGGTCCATAGTTTCTTTTGCCCAGCACCGCCTAAAACCACCTGGCTTAAATCTAATGTAGTGGGTACAGTACCCCTGTGGGAACTGTGTCTTCTGCCCTCTTGTTAATAAATGCCGATCCTTCGTTAATCCTGTTGATCAAAAAGAATACCAGATAAGGCAATACATTAATTGTAAGACCAAAGACATTGTATATGCCATCCAATGTCCCTGTTTCAAGATCTATGTTGGTAAGACATCTCAAGAATTCAGGAGAAGGATTTGTCAGCATATCAGCAGTATTAATACCAAGGCAGACACTTCGCTCTCCAGACACGTTAGAGCCCATCATGGTGGTGACTATAAGTCACTCAAATTTTGGGGAATCTGTAGGAAAACCCTGGGAGCTAGGAGGGGAGACTTGGATGCCATTCTGTTGAAAGAGGAAACTAGATGGATCTATCGGTTGGATAGTCTTAGCCCCAAAGGGCTCAATGAAGGATTTGCCTTCACTGCATTCCTTGGATAATTAAGGAAGGTTTGTTGTCTCCTGTTCGATCCTTCTATTTGACAACTTTTTATTCAATTCTTTCATATATGTATTTTGACACTAAGCCAATGAATTTTCTTGTGGACCCTTACCATTTTTTGATTAAAAAGGCCACTCTGGTGTCATGTTGTTTGAAATCTCTTTTTATTGATTCAACAAGCAAAGACCGTCACATAATGTAAGCATATTATAGCGTGTATCACATCACGTTCACATTTTGAAAGCATCAAAGGCAATGCCTAACAATACAAGCTAGGATGTGACCACCGCTATTCTAGGGCTAAATGGCCCTTAAAGCGATCGATCTTACAGTGCAAATATACACAATATAACAACAGTTACATGTCAATAATGGGAGGGGGAAGAACAAGGCCCAAACATTGTGTCACTCCTAAGTATCAAGTATATCGCTCATTTCAGTAATGGATGCAAGACTGTTCATATTATCTAAAATAATATTATGGTATAAACATATACAGGGAGTGCAGAATTATTAGGCAAGTTGTATTTTTGAGGATTAATTTTATTATTGAACAACAACCATGTTCTCAATGAACCCAAAAAACTCATTAATATCAAAGCTGAATATTTTTGGAAGTAGTTTTTAGTTTGTTTTTAGTTTTAGCTATTTTAGGGGGATATCTGTGTGTGCAGGTGACTATTACTGTGCATAATTATTAGGCAACTTAACAAAAAACAAATATATACCCATTTCAATTATTTCTTTTTACCAGTGAAACCAATATAACATCTCAACATTCACAAATATACATTTCTGACATTCAAAAACAAAACAAAAACAAATCAGTGACCAATATAGCCACCTTTCTTTGCAAGGACACTCAAAAGCCTGCCATCCATGGATTCTGTCAGTGTTTTGATCTGTTCACCATCAACATTGCGTGCAGCAGCAACCACACCCTCCCAGACACTGTTCAGAGAGGTGTATTGTTTTCCATCCTTGTAAATCTCACATTTGATGATGGACCACAGGTTCTCAATGGGGTTCAGATCAGGTGAACAAGGAGGCCATGTCATTAGATTTTCTTCTTTTATACCCTTTCTTGCCAGCCACGCTGTGGAGTACTTGGACGCGTGTGATGGAGCATTGTCCTGCATGAAAATCATGTTTTTCTTGAAGGATGCAGACTTCTTCCTGTACCACTGCTTGAAGAAGGTGTCTTCCAGAAACTGGCAGTAGGACTGGGAGTTGAGCTTGACTCCATCCTCAACCCGAAAAGGCCCCACAAGCTCATCTTTGATGATACCAGCCCAAACCAGTACTCCACCTCCACCTTGCTGGCGTCTGAGTCGGATTGGAGCTCTCTGCCCTTTACCAATCCAGCCACGGGCCCATCCATCTGGCCCATCAAGACTCACTCTCATTTCATCAGTCCATAAAACCTTAGAAAAATCAGTCTTGAGATATTTCTTGGCCCAGTCTTGACGTTTCAGCTTGTGTGTCTTGTTCAGTGGTGGTCGTCTTTCAGCCTTTCTTACCTTGGCCATGTCTCTGAGTATTGCACACCTTGTGCTTTTGGGCACTCCAGTGATGTTGCAGCTCTGAAATATGGCCAAACTGGTGGCAAGTGGCATCTTGGCAGCTGCACGCTTGACTTTTCTCAGTTCATGGGCAGTTATTTTGCGCCTTGGTTTTTCCACACGCTTCTTGCGACCCTGTTGACTATTTTGAATGAAACGCTTGATTGTTCGATGATCACGCTTCAGAAGCTTTGCAATTTTAAGAGTGCTGCATCCCTCTGCAAGATATCTCACTATTTTTGACTTTTCTGAGCCTGTCAAGTCCTTCTTTTGACCCATTTTGCCAAAGGAAAGGAAGTTGCCTAATAATTATGCACACCTAATATAGGGTGTTGATGTCATTAGACCACACCCCTTCTCATTACAGAGATGCACATCACCTAATATGCTTAATTGGTAGTAGGCTTTCGAGCCTATACAGCTTGGAGTAAGACAACATGCATAAAGAGGATGATGTGGTCAAAATACTCATTTGCCTAATAATTCTGCACTCCCTGTATTGGGTGTGTGTCATCACAGATCTCATTCTGATTCCCATTGCTGGGAGTTGAGGAGGTTTGATCTATATTTTAACCAAGGTTGCCATAGCTGCAAAAATCTATATCTGCTGTGATATGTCCAACCCATCAATTCCTCCATTTGGCACATCTGGTGGACCCCTCCACGCCACATCCCCAGTGATGGTGAGTCGGTTGATCTCCATTTTACTGGAATCAAAAGTTTTGCGGCCATGAGCAGCTGTGTGGCTAAGTTGTTTTTCCCCGGGCGAAAGCCTGGAGTAGGTAACCAAAGCAAAATCAGCTGGGCTGAGAGTTTCAGGGTTATTGTGCAAATTTCATTAATAGCAGACTCAATACCTTCCCAGTAGGGTCTGATGGCTGGACAGGACCACCAGATGTGCGACAGGGAACCGGCGGCAGCAGAACATCTCCAGCAAAGATCTGTGGAAAGTATCCTGATTTTAAAGAGGTATTCAGGCGTTCTATACCACCGCAGTGCAGTCTTAACTGAGTTCTCCTGAATTTTTATGCACTTGGAGAAGCCATGCGAGGATTTTTGGATCCACTTAATATCATCTTCATCAAACTTAAGTTGGAGCTCTTTTTCCCACTCTGCTACCCAAGGTGGGACATTGGAGTCCCTTGTACATAGGATCTGTCTATAAATGAGCGTGACACATTTATGGGGTAGGCTAGGTAATAAAACATAATTCTCCAGCCACGTCGGATCAGGGGTTGGGATGAACTTAGAGGTCAGAAACTGTCTACCAATACTCTCAAAATCATTTCTCTGAATGAAGTCCCTGTCAGAGGCTGGGTCACCTGAGAGGGCAGTGTACAAGTTAGGTGAGGTTTGGAGCTTTTTCATGTCTCCTATTCTATGATGTGAAAGTGCTAGCCATATATCTGATGGGGACTTAATTTGTGGGAACATAAGTGTAGGGATAACTGAGATGGGAGCTAGTGGGGATATCTTACCCTGAGCCGAGGCTAAAGCCATATTCTTATGACATATATTGAGCATTCCCTTGGTTAGCTCACTCTCTACCTTGGGCTCCTCTCCTGTCCTCCCAGGTGTCCATAATCTATGAAAAGATTCCCTACCCAACAGGGCCAGCTCTAAATCAATATACATGCAGTTCGTCTCTTTTCTGGTCAATTTAAGCCACCTCTCTAGACTGATAGCCTGTATATAAGTCGGTAGATCAGGCAACGAGATACCCCCATTTTTATTTCTACGAGAAAGAAGGCGAAAGGACATTCTGGGGTGGGCCTTATCCCATAAGTATTTGCTCATGGTAGATTGCAATTTGTTAATGAAGCTAGCTGGTATTGAGATGGGAAGGGCTCTTAAGGTGTACATAATCAACGGCAGAATATAAGTGGTGAGGACATTTTTCCTTCCTAGCCAGGTCAGGAAACGAGAGCTGCTCTTAGTGAGAACAGCGGTGACCTTGGCAAGCAGTGGGGGAAAGTTAAGTCTGAACAACAGCTTGGGATCCATTGGTATCATTACACCTAAATATTTTATTGCTTGAGTAGGCCATTTGAATGGTGTGAGGGCTTTAACTTTATTACGCAAAGCGGTCGAGAGGGAAATACCCAGGGCCTCCGACTTATCAAAGTTAATCTTGAAATTTGATATAACCCCGAAGGAATCAAAAATCTGCATAACCTCCGGAAGAGCCTTTTCAGGATTAGTCATCAAAAGTAGCAAATCATCCGCGAAGGCGGCCATCTTATGGGTGTAATTGGCCAGTCAACTATGTCCTCAGAACGTTTCGAGTTCAGGGTACGTGTCCTCTGGGCATTATTCTAGGGCCTGCCTCTGCCTGTCATTTTTTTTAGATTAGTTTAGTTGTACTATGCGTGCAAGCTACTGTGACACCAGATATGAGTGGCACTGTGCACTGGCAGTAGTTGGCAGAGTAGACGCTGTAGGCCTGACACACACGCTTGCAGACAACTAACTGCTATTATATTACAGTCAAAATTGTTGTTGTTTTTTTACAATGCAAGCTACTGTGACACCAGATATGAGTGGCACTGGCAGAAGTTGGCAGAGTAGACGCTGTAGGCCTGACACACACGCTTGCAGACAACTAACTGCTATTATATTACAGTCAAAATTGTTGTTGTTTTTTTACAATGCAAGCTACTGTGACACCAGATATGAGTGGCACTGGCAGAAGTTGGCAGAGTAGACGCTGTAGGCCTGACACACACGCTTGCAGACAACTAACTGCTATTATATTACAGTCAAAATTGTTGTTTTTTCTTTTAAATGCAAGCTACTGTGACACCAGATATGAGTGGCACTGGCAGAAGTTGGCAGAGTAGACGCTGTAGGCCTGACACACATGCTTGCAGACAACTGCTATTATATTACAGTCAAAATTATTATTTTTTTTTTTAAATGCAAGCTACTGTGACACCAGATATGAGTGGCACTGGCAGAAGTTGGCAGAGTAGACGCTGTAGGCCTGACACACACGCTTGCAGACAACTAACTGCAATTATATTACAGTCAAAATTATTATTATTTTTTTTAAATGCAAGCTACTGTGACACCAGATATGAGTGGCACTGGTGGTACTGTGCACTGGCAGTAGTTGGCACAGTACACGCTGTAGGCCTGACACACACGCTTGCAGGCAACTAACTGCAATTATATTACAGTCAAAAAAGTTTTTTTTTTTTTTTTAAATGCAAGCTACTGTGACACCAGATATGAGTGGCACTGGTGGCACTGTGCACTGGCAGTAGTTGGCACAGTACATGCTGTAGGCCTGACACACACGCTTGCAGGCAGCTAACTGCAATTATATTACAGTCAAATTTATTATTTTTTTTTAAATGCAAGCTACTGTGACACCAGATATGAATGGCACTGGTGGCACTGGCAGAAGTTGGCAGAGTAGACGCTGTAGGCCTGACACACACGCTTGCAGACAACTAACTGCTATTATATTACAGTCAAAATTGTTTTGGTTTTTTTTAAAATGCAAGCTACTGTGACACCAGATATGAGTGGCACTGGTGGTACAATGCACTGGCAGTAGTTGGCACAGTACACGCTGTAGGCCTGACACACACGCTTGAAGACAACTGCTATTATATTACAGTCCAAATGTATATTTTTTTTTACAATGCAAGCTACTGTGACACCAGATATGAGTGGCACTGGCAGAAGTTGGCAGAGTAGACGCTGTAGGCCTGACACACATGCTTGCAGACAACTAACTGCTATTATATTACAGTCAAAATTGTTGTTTTTTTTAAAATGCAAGCTACTGTGACACCAGATATGAGAGGCACTGGTGGCACTGGCAGAAGTTGGCAGAGTAGACGCTGTAGGCCTAACACACGCTTGCAGACAACTAACTGCAATTATATTACAGTAAAAAAAGTTTCGTTTTTAAAAAAATGCAAGCTACTGTGACACCAGATATGAGTGGCACTGGTGGTACTGTGCACTGACAGTAGTTGGCACAATACACGCTGTAGGCCTGACACACACGCTTGCAGACAACTGCTATTATATTACAGTCAAAAATTTATTTATTTTTTAATGCAAGCTACTGTGACACCAGATATGAGTGGCACTGGCAGAAGTTGGCAGAGTAGACGCTGTAGGCCTGACACACACGCTTGCAGACAACTCACTGCAATTATATTACAGTCAAAATTATATATATTTTTTTAAATGCAAGCTACTGTGACACCAGATATGAGTGGCACTGGTGGTACTGTGCACTGGCAGTAGTTGGCACAATACACGCTGTAGGCCTGACACACACGCTTGCAGGCAACTAACTGCAATTATATTACAGTCAAAAAAGTTTAGTTTTTTTTAAAATGCAAGCTACTGTGACACCAGATATGAGTGGCACTGGTGGCACTGTGCACTGACAGTAGTTGGCACAGTACATGCTGTAGGCCTTACACACACGCTTGCAGGCAGCTAACTGCAATTATATTACAGTCCAATTTTTTTTATTTTTTTTTTAAATGCATGCTACTGTGACACCAGATATGAGTGGCACTGGTAGAAGTTGGCAGAGTAGACACTGTAGGCCTGACACACACGCTTGCAGACAACTGCTATTATATTACAGTCAAAATTATTATTATTTTTTTTAAATGCAAGCTACTGTGACACCAGATATGAGTGGCACTGGTCGCACTGTGCACTGGCAGTAGTTGGCACAGTACACGCTGTAGGCCTGACACACACGCTTGCAGGCAACTAACTGCAATTATATTACAGTCAAAAAAGTTTTTTTTTTTTAAATGCAAGCTACTGTGACACCAGATATGAGTGGCACTGGTGGTACTGTGCACTGGCAGTAGTTGGCACAGTACACGCTGTAGGCCTGACACACACGCTTGCAGGCAACTAACTGCAATTATATTACAGTCAAAAAAGTTTTGTTTTTTTTAAAATGCAAGCTACTGTGACACCAGATATGAGTGGCACTGGTGGCACTGTGCACTGGCAGTAGTTGGCACAGTACATGCTGTAGGCCTGACACACACGCTTGCAGGCAGCTAACTGCAATTATATTACAGTCAAATTTATTATTATTTTTTTTTAAATGCAAGCTACTGTGACACCAGATATGAGTGGCACTGGTGGCACTGGCAGAAGTTGGCAGAGTAGACGCTGTAGGCCTGACACACACGCTTGCAGACAACTAACTGCTATTATATTACAGTCAAAATTGTTTTGGTTTTTTTAAAATGCAAGCTACTGTGACACCAGATATGAGTGGCACTGGTGGTACAATGCACTGGCAGTAGTTGGCACAGTACACGCTGTAGGCCTGACACACACGCTTGAAGACAACTGCTATTATATTACAGTCCAAATGTATTATGTTTTTTACAATGCAAGCTACTGTGACACCAGATATGAGTGGCACTGGCAGAAGTTGGCAGAGTAGACGCTGTAGGCCTGACACACATGCTTGCAGACAACTAACTGCTATTATATTACAGTCAAAATTGTTGTTTTTTTAAAATGCAAGCTACTGTGACACCAGATATGAGAGGCACTGGTGGCACTGGCAGAAGTTGGCAGAGTAGACGCTGTAGGCCTAACACACGCTTGCAGACAACTAACTGCAATTATATTACAGTAAAAAAAGTTTAGTTTTAAAAAAAATGCAAGCTACTGTGACACCAGATATGAGTGGCACTGGTGGTACTGTGCACTGACAGTAGTTGGCACAGTACACGCTGTAGGCCTGACACACACGCTTGCAGACAACTGCTATTATATTACAGTCAAAATTGTTTTATTTTTTTAATGCAAGCTACTGTGACACCAGATATGAGTGGCACTGGCAGTAGTTGGCCGAGTAGACGCTGTAGGCCTGACACACACGCTTGCAGACAACTCACTGCAATTATATTACAGTCAAAATTATATATATTTTTTTAAATGCAAGCTACTGTGACACCAGATATGAGTGGCACTGGTGGTACTGTGCACTGGCAGTAGTTGGCACAGTACACGCTGTAGGCCTGACACACACGCTTGCAGGCAACTAACTGCAATTATATTACAGTCAAAAAAGTTTAGTTTTTTTAAAAATGCAAGCTACTGTGACACCAGATATGAGTGGCACTGGTGGCACTGTGCACTGGCAGTAGTTGGCACAGTACATGCTGTAGGCCTGACACACACGCTTGCAGGCAGCTAACTGCAATTATATTACAGTCCAATTTTTATTTTTATTTTTTTAAATGCATGCTACTGTGACACCAGATATGAGTGGCACTGGTAGAAGTTGGCAGAGTAGACACTGTAGGCCTGACACACACGCTTGCAGACAACTGCTATTATATTACAGTCAAAATTATTATTATTTTTTTTAAATGCAAGCTACTGTGACACCAGATATGAGTGGCACTGGTGGTACTGTGCACTGGCAGTAGTTGGCACAGTACACGCTGTAGGCCTGACACACACGCTTGCAGGCAACTAACTGCAATTATATTACAGTCAAAAAAGTTTTTTTTTTTTTAAATGCAAGCTACTGTGACACCAGATATGAGTGGCACTGGTGGTACTGTGCACTGGCAGTAGTTGGCACAGTACACGCTGTAGGCCTGACACACACGCTTGCAGGCAACTAACTGCAATTATATTACAGTCAAAAAAGTTTTGTTTTTTTTAAAATGCAAGCTACTGTGACACCAGATATGAGTGGCACTGGTGGCACTGTGCACTGGCAGTAGTTGGCACAGTACATGCTGTAGGCCTGACACACACGCTTGCAGGCAGCTAACTGCAATTATATTACAGTCAAATTTATTATTATTTTTTTTTAAATGCAAGCTACTGTGACACCAGATATGAGTGGCACTGGTGGCACTGGCAGAAGTTGGCAGAGTAGACGCTGCAGGCCTGGCACACACGCTTGCAGACAACTAACTGCTATTATATTACAGTCAAAATTGTTTTGGTTTTTTTAAAATGCAAGCTACTGTGACACCAGATATGAGTGGCACTGGTGGTACAATGCACTGGCAGTAGTTGGCACAGTACACGCTGTAGGCCTGACACACACGCTTGAAGACAACTGCTATTATATTACAGTCCAAATGTATTATGTTTTTTACAATGCAAGCTACTGTGACACCAGAAATGAGTGGCACTGGCAGAAGTTGGCAGAGTAGACGCTGTAGGCCTGACACACATGCTTGCAGACAACTAACTGCTATTATATTACAGTCAAAATTGTTGTTTTTTTAAAATGCAAGCTACTGTGACACCAGATATGAGAGGCACTGGTGGCACTGGCAGAAGTTGGCAGAGTAGACGCTGTAGGCCTAACACACGCTTGCAGACAACTAACTGCAATTATATTACAGTAAAAAAAGTTTCGTTTTTAAAAAAATGCAAGCTACTGTGACACCAGATATGAGTGGCACTGGTGGTACTGTGCACTGACAGTAGTTGGCACAGTACACGCTGTAAGCCTGACACACACGCTTGCAGACAACTGCTATTATATTACAGTCAAAATTGTTTTATTTTAATGCAAGCTACTGTGACACCAGATATGAGTGGCACTGGCAGAAGTTGGCAGAGTAGACGCTGTAGGCCTGACACACACGCTTGCAGACAACTAACTGCTATTATATTACAGTCAAAATTATATATTTTTTTTACAGTGCAAGCTACTGTGACACCAGATATGAGTGGCACTGGTGGCACTGGCAGAAGTTGGCAGAGTAGACGATGTAGGCCTGACACACATGCTTGCAGACAACTAACTGCTATTATATTACAGTCAAAATTATATATATATTTTTTAAATGCAAGCTACTGTGACTCCAGATATGAGTGGCACTGGTGGCACTGGCAGAAGTTGGCAGAGTAGACGCTGTAGGCCTGACACACGCTTGCAGACAACTAACTGCTATTATATTACAGTCAAAATAGTTAGTTTTTTTTTTAAATGCAAGCTACTGTGACACCAGATATGAGTGGCACTGGCAGTAGTTGGCACAGTACACGCTGTAGGCCTGACACCCACGCTTGCAGGCAACTAACTGCAATTATATTACAGTCAAAAAAGTTTTTTTTTTTTTTAAATGCAAGCTACTGTGACACCAGATATGAGTTGCACTGGTGGCACTGTGCACTGGCAGTAGTTGGCACAGTACACGCTGTAGGCCTGACACACATGCTTGCAGGCAACTAACTGCAATTATATTACAGCCCAAATTTATTTTTAATTTTTTAAATGCAAGCTACTGTGACACCAGATATGAGTGGTGGCACTGGGCAAGTGGGCCCAGTATACGCTGTGAGCCTGACACACACGCTGGCAGGCAACTGCAATTAGATTACAGAGGAAAAAAAAAGCAGACTGGTGTACTAGCCCTAAAAAGAGCTTATTGGGGTGCTGTCAGGACGCTGTCCTTACAGCAGAGATCAGATGAGTCTTTCAGGACTGGAGTGGACACTGAATACACTGGCCTAGCTATCGATTTCCCTATTAAATCAGCAGCAGCTACACTGTCCCTTCTCTCGCTAAGACTGCAGCTTCCGAATCAGTTGGCTGAAATGTGTCTGCTGACTGTGAGGTACAGGGTCAAAGTTTGCTCAATGATGACGAATAGGGGGCGGACCGAACATCGCATATGTTCGCCCGCCGCGGCGAACAAGCTATGTTCGCCGGGAACCGTTCTAATGAGGAGATGTTCTGCGGCTTTCAAAGACTCTTAAACTGCTTTCAGCTCCTTGTAGTTTGAGGATCTTAGGGCGTCTGTACTGGACCAACTGCCCTGAAAGAATTGGTCCTTTAAATGAGCCCCCCAACCCCGGCTTCTTGCGTCTGTGGCTATTATCTTGAGAGGCATCATATTCCAGGAGACCCCTTTTGACAGGTTTTCTGCTACCAACCACCAGGAGAGGGAGTCTACTGCTCTGTCTCAGAGAGCTATCCTGGAGTTTAGAGATCGGTGATCCTTGTCCCAGGTAGAGAGGACCTCTCCCTGGAGTATTCTTGAATGGAATTGGGCCCAAGGTACTGTCGCGATGCACGAGATCATTAGGCCCAGAATCTGCAAGGCCTCTCTCAGGGTCTGCTTTTCTTTTAATCTGAAGGCGTTTATTTTTTCTCTTATATTGATCTGTTTGTCGTGAGGAAGGAAAGAATGTTGAACTACTGAGTCTAAGACAGTTCCCAGGAACATTTTTCTTTGTTGCAGTTTGTAAATCCGATTTTTCGTGGTTTATCTTCCATCCCAGTTCTGTGAGCAAAGACAGAGTCTTTCTCTTGTGATTCTCTAACTCCTGCTCTAAATCTGCTACAAGTAGAAAGTCGTCTAGATATGGTATTATAGTCACCCGCCTCTGTCTTAGATAGGCCACTATCTCTGTCACTACCTTTGTGAAGATACGGGGGGGCTGACGACATCCCAAAACGGTAGGCACTGAAATTGATAATGTATTATCTTCCCTCCTTTCTTGATCGCAAATCTCAAGTACTGCTGAAACTGATGGTGAATGGGGATGTGGTAATAGGCATCCTTTAGATCCAAGGTGCACAGGAAGGCCCCTGGATTTATCAGTGGAATCGTAGATCTTATTGACTCCATCTTGAAATGATAATGTGTTATCCATCTGTTTAGGAATTTTAGGTTGATGATGGTCCTTATTGATCTATCTGGTTTTGGTTTGAAAAATAGTTTTGAATAATGACCCTTGAATTCCTGTGTAGGAGGGACCTGCACTATTGCCCCCAATTTCAATAGCTTTTGGACATCCGCGTAAAGTTGATTCTGAAGCGAAACTGACTGTAAATCTGTGATCTGAAACAACTACAGTGGAGGGAAGCGAAACTCTATTCTGAACCCCTTCTAGATGGATTCCAGAATCCACTGATTCTTGGTTATCTGGATCAATTTTTCCCAAAAGAATTGAAGTCTGCCCCCTACTGGCCTGGCGTCATTGTCTTTCTGTTTTGGAATTGGGATTAAAGAGAAACCCTCTGCCTTTTCCCCCTTTCGGGTAGCTCCATCTTTCCGTTTTCCCTTTACTCTTTGAAGTGTTTTGGAGACTGTTGACCGGTTTACGAAAGGGCAATGGCTTCTTACTTTTCTCCTCGGGGAATCCCTTTTTTTTATCTGTCGTCTTCTCCAGAATTTCATCTAATACCGGGCCGAAGAGGTGGGACCCTTTAAGAGGTATAGCGCAAAGTTTATTTTTAGAGGCTATATCCCCTGACCAGGATTTTAGCCACAACGCTCTCCTAGCTGTATTGGTCAAGGAATCTGTCTTTGCTGCAAATCTTATGGATTCAGCTAAAGCGTCTGCTATAAAGGACGCGGCCAACCTAAATAAAGGCAGAGAACCCATGATCTCTTCCTTAGAGGTGTCCTGTTTAAGATGATCCTCCAGCTGATTCACCCACAAACACATAGATCTAGCTACCGAGGTTGCTGCAATGTTAGTATTGATCGTGTTTGCGGATACCTCCCACGCTTTCTTGAGTAACCCATCAATCTTCCTATCCATCGGATCCTTTAATTGAGCCGAATCCTCAAATGGTATTGTGGTTCTTTTAACCACTTTCGCCTGGATATACACCTGGATATACACTTTAGGGACCACATCCCACAGTTCTGTATCCGCAGGGTTGAATAGCAATCTGTTTTTAAATTCACGTGGTACATATAGCTTTCTATCTGCATCCGCCCACTCGTCAATTACTAAGTCTTTTAAATTTTCATTTACAGTACTCTTTTTGCGGGAGGGGAACCGATGCACGGTTTCTGAACCAGACTGGAACTTGCCGCCTGGATTTCCTCTTTCACAATCACTCTTAAATCTGATAAAAGAGATGATTGCTCTTCTCTGAGAATTTTCGCCAGTCACTACATAAGGCTTTTTTATAGGACTCTGGCATCTTCTTTGAACAGATAGCACACCTTCTTGCTTTCCTTTTTGAGTCTCCCAGAGACTTAGCTGTCGAGTCTCTCTCTCCCTACAAGGAAGAGGAGAGAGAGCCTCATTAGCTCTAACTGCACTGAATAAGGGTGATATCCGAGCTCCCCCTCCCGGGAACTTACATGACCCTGGACAGGGATGTCTGTACTAGCCTCCTGCATAGCCGACATCTGGACCTCCATGACTCAGACTGACACCAGCTGACATCACATTTATATCCTACCTGGTCCATCCTGTCGCCGCGCAGCTCCGCCTCCCCTTTTTCTGGGGGGACTCATTCCAAAGAAGAGCCACCCCCCTCTGAACACGACCGCCGTCCCGGTCTCCAGCGTTACCTGGGCGCCGCCATCTTCTTCCGACCATGTGATCCTTTCTTCCGGTCACATGGTCTTCCGCCCGCACGCCGACAGGAGGAGCGCAGGAGCCGCAGCCGAGCCCATTGCTCCCAACCGGAGAAGCGGCCTCCCCCGATACAGCGGCAGAAAGGTACAGGGGTATCGGGGCAAGCTAAAGGGACCTCTACCCAGAAAGGTGCTAGCCACTAGAACCTGAAGAGGAGAACCAGAACCCCCCAACCAGATTCGGCCTATATCCTTTTTCCCTAGAGCAGGGAACAAAACCTCTCTGCTCCTATCCCTGTAGGGACAGGAAGAACACTGGAGAGTGGGGTGGGGTGGGAGGGTGCCTTTTAATCTCTCTCGCTTCCTGTCCCTACAGAGACCAATAGGACAACATCCGTTGGTGCTGTCATGGAGGGACGTCCTGGAAACTGATTTTACAAACGTCGCTAACCCTTTAGGTCACGGGTGTCCTCGTCATGTGGCCCGCGCAGCGAGCGAGCTGGCGGCGGCGGCTGGGCACAGGGAGATGAGCGCTTCCATTGTGGAAGCGCTCATCTCCAGTCATCTGCATCGCCGTCCTCAGGACAGCGATACAGATGACTGCCTGTGCTGCGGTAGGGGAGGGAGAGGCGTGTCCCTTTCCCTTCCTCTGATAGGCTGCCGGCCTAGTGCCTGCAGCCTATCAGAGGCCGGCGCAGGCGGCGCGATGATGTAATCGCGCTGCCTGAGCCATACAGCGTGGGACACAGGCCAGAAGAGGCCTGCATCGCATCACTGACATGGAGGTAAGTATGTGTTTTTTTAAATTATTTTTATTATGTACAATACTTTTACTGGCGGGGGCTGTTATTACTGGCAAAGGGGGGGCTGTTTGTTATTACTGGCAAAGGGGGGGCTGTTATTACTGGCGGGGGCTGTTAATACTGGCGGGGGCTGTTATTACTGGCAAAGGGGGGGCTGTTATTACTGGCGGGGGCTGTTATTACTGGCACAGAGGGGCTGTTATTACTGACACAGAGGGGCTCTTATTACTGGGGGCTGTTATTACTGGCACAGAGGGGCTCTTATTACTGGGGACTGTTATTACTGACACAGAGGGGCTCTTATTACTGGGGGCTGTTATTACTGGCACAGAGGGGCTCTTATTACCGGGAGCTGTTATTACTGGCGGGGGCTGTTATTACTGGCACAGAGGGGCTGTTATTACTGACACAGAGGGGCTCTTATTACTGGGGGCTGTTATTACTGGCACAGAGGGGCTCTTATTACTGGGGGCTGTTATTACTGGCACAGAGGGGCTCTTATTACTGGCGGGGGCTGTTATTACTGGCACAGAGGGGCTATTATTACTGACACAGAGGGGCTCTTATTACTGGGGGCTGTTATTACTGGCACAGAGGGGCTCTTATTACTGGGGGCTGTTATTACTGGCACAGAGGGGCTCTTATTACTGGGGGCTGTTATTACTGACACAGAGGGGCTCTTATTACTGGGGGCTGTTATTACTGGCACAGAGGGGCTCTTATTACTGGGGGCTGTTATTACTGACACAGAGGGGCTCTTATTACTGGGGGCTGTTATTACTGGCACAGAGGGGCTCTTATTACTGGGGGCTGTTATTACTGGCACAGAGGGGCTGTTATTACTGGGGGCTGTTATTACTGGCACAGAGGGGCTGTTATTACTGGGGGCTGTTATTACTGGCACAGAGGGGCTGTTATTACTGACACAGAGGGGCTCTTATTACTGGGGGCTGTTATTACTGACACAGAGGGGCTCTTATTACTGGGGGCTGTTATTACTGGCACAGAGGGGCTCTTATTACTGGCACAGAGGGGCTCTTATTACTGGGGGCTGTTATTACTGGCACAGAGGGGCTCTTATTACTGGGGGCTGTTATTACTGGCACAGAGGGGCTGTTATTACTGGGGGCTGTTATTACTGACACAGAGGGGCTCTTATTACTGGGGGCTGTTATTACTGGCACAGAGGGGCTCTTATTACTGGGGGCTGTTATTACTGGCACAGAGGGGCTGTTATTACTGGCACAGAGGGGCTCTTATTACTGGGGGCTGTTATTACTGACACAGAGGGGCTCTTATTACTGGGGGCTGTTATTACTGGCACAGAGGGGCTCTTATTACTGGGGGCTGTTATTACTGGCACAGAGGGGCTGTTATTACTGGGGGCTGTTATTACTGGCACAGAGGGGCTGTTATTACTGGGGGCTGTTATTACTGGCACAGAGGGGCTGTTATTACTGACACAGAGGGGCTCTTATTACTGGGGGCTGTTATTACTGACACAGAGGGGCTCTTATTACTGGGGGCTGTTATTACTGGCACAGAGGGGCTCTTATTACTGGCACAGAGGGGCTCTTATTACTGGGGGCTGTTATTACTGGCACAGAGGGGCTGTTATTACTGGCACAGAGGGGCTGTTATTACTGGGGGCTGTTATTACTGACACAGAGGGGCTCTTATTACTGGGGGCTGTTATTACTGGCACAGAGGGGCTCTTATTACTGGGGGCTGTTATTACTGGCACAGAGGGGCTCTTATTACTGGGGGCTGTTATTACTGGCACAGAGGGGCTCTTATTACCGGGGGCTGTTATTACTGGGGGCTGCTATTACTGGCATAGGGGGCTATTATTACTGGCACTGGGGGGGGGGGCATTATGGTGGGCTTTATTATTCCCCCATGGTATGACCCCCTAGTAACAGCACCAGCCTCTCCCTGCTCTGCTATCCCTCTGCCCCTTCTCCAAATACTTATTATGAAATCTTTCTCATTAGGATAAAACACCTCATCAGCTCCACCGAGCCCCCGGCCAAAGTGTGGAAGTGGCGTCCGAGATCCCCAAGGGCCAAGCCAAGTAACTGTAAGTTTTCCGGCCCTTTGAGGATGACCAAACTGCTGATGCGGCCCCCGATGAATTTGAGTTTGACACCCCTGCTTTAGGTGTTCCAAAGAGTTAATGGCAAATGGAGATAAAATTTCAGCATTTAGATTTTTTGGCAAATTTTACATTTTAATCCATTTTTTCCAGCAACAAAGCAAGGGTTAACAGCCAAACAAAACTCATAATTTATTGCCCTGATTCTGTAGTTTGCAGAAACACCCCATATGTTGCAGTGAACTACTGTACGGGCACACCGTAGGGCGTAGAGGGAAAGGTGCGCCGTGTGGTTTTTAGAAGGCAGATTTTGCTGGACTGGTTTATTTACACCATGTCCCATTTGAAGCCCCCCTGATGAACATCTAGAGTAGTAGTGACCCCATCTAAGAAACTACACACCTCATGGTATTCAAAACTGATTTTACAAACTTTGTTAACCCTTTAGGTGTTCCACAAGAGTTTTTGGCAAATGGAGATTACATTTCAGAATTTCAATTTTTTTTGCTAATTTTCCATTTTAATCCATTTTTTCCAGCAACAAAGCAAGGGTTAACAGCCAAACAAAACTCAATATTTATTGCCCTGATTCTGTAGTTAGCAGAAACACCCCATATGTGGCTGTAAACTACTGTACGGGCACACGGTAGGGCAAAAGTGACCCCATTTTGGAAACTACAGGATAAGGTGGCAGTTTTGTTGGGACTATTTTAAGGGTACAGATGATTTTTGGTTGCTCTATATTATATTTCTGTGAGGCAAGGTTACCAAAAATAGAAATTCTGAAATTTCATCTCCATTTGCCATAAACTGTTGAGGAACACCTAAAGCAGGGGTGGCCAACCCGTGGCTCGCGAGCCGCATGCGGCTCCTCGGACCTTCACTTGTGGCTCTCAGAGGAGCGCGGTCTCCTCTACATATGCGGCTCGCAGAGGGGAGCGGGCCAGGGATATCGCAGGTTTCAAAATATTAGCAGCACAGGGGAGAAGGAAGAAGAAAGCAGTCCCCTCCTCCCCCCTGTGCTGCTGCCGCTGCCACCAATGAGAGTGCCGAGGGGAAGGAGGGGAGGGGCTGTTTCCACTGCCACCAATGATGTTAACTCACTCATTTACTCAAATACAGGAGGCGGGTTCTGGCTGCAGATTCATATAGCCCGCACCTGAGGGGTTAAGTGCCGGGGAACTAAGCATAGAGGCCAGGTGTCGGCTATGTGATTCTGCCAGCACCCGCCTCCTGTATCTGTATTAAAGGTTGTCATTGGTGGCGCAGTGCACCCCCCCCTTAATACATGGAGGCCCACGCTCTGACCTGTAGAGGTCGCCACAGTCTTCAGAGCAGCGGCAGCAGAGGTAGGATAAGCCTCCTACACAGTTTTATTTTATTAAAGTACTGATCTGGGGGTCTTATCTGACATGGGGGTAGTATGAGCTCAGATAAGACCCCCAAATCCTCATCAGACCCACAAAATAAGTCTCCCCAGTGCTCACATAAGACACTAAAAATCAGACACCCCATGCTCACATCTCCCCTATGTCAAATCACCCCTGAGCATCTGAGCATTGGGCGGTCATCTGATAATAAGGTGGTCATCTGAGCATGGGGCGTTATCTGAGCATGGAGCGTCATCTGATAATAAGGCGGTCATCTGATAATAAGGCGGTCATCTGAGCATGGGGCGTCATCTGAGCATGGGGCGTCATCTGAGCATGGGGCGTCATCTGAGCATGGGGCGTCATCTGAGCATGGGGTGTCATCTGAGCATGGGATTTCATCTGAGCATGGGGTGTCATCTGATAATAAGGCGGTCATCTGAGCATGGGGTGTCATCTGAGCATGGGGCGTCATCTGAGCATGGGGCGTCATCTGAGCATGGGGCGTCATCTGATAATAAGGCGGTCATCTGATAATAAGACGGTCATCTGAGCATGGGGTGTCATCTGAGCATGGGGTTTCATCTGAGCATGGGGTGTCATCTGATAATAAGGCGGTCATCTGAGCATGGGGCGTCATCTGATAATAAGGCGGTCATCTGAGCATGGGGTTTCATCTGAGCATGGGGTGTCATCTGAGCATGGGGTGTCATCTGAGCATAAGGCGGTCATCTGAGCATGGGGCGTCATCTTATAATAAGGTGGTCATCTAAGCATGGGGCGTCATCTGAGCATGGGGTGTCATCTGATAATAAGGCGGTCATCTGATAATAAGGCGGTGATCTGATAATAAGGCGGTCATCTGAGCATGGGGCGTCATCTGAGCATGGGGTTTCATCTGAGCATGTGGTTTCATCTGAGCATGGGGTGTCATCTGATAATAAGGCGGTCATCTGAGCATGGGGCGTCATCTGAGCATGGGGTGTCATCTGAGCATGGGGTGTCATCTGAGCATGGGGTGTCATCTGAGCATGGGGCGTCATCTGATAATAAGGCGGTCATCTGATAATAAGGCGGTCATCTGAGCATGGGGTGTCATCTGAGCATGGGGTGTCATCTGAGCATGGGGTGTCATCTGATAATAAGGCGGTCATCTGAGCATGGGGTGTCATCTGAGCATGGGGTGTCATCTGAGCATGGGGCGTCATCTGATAATAAGGCGGTCATCTGAGCATGGGGTGTCATCTGATAATAAGGCGGTCATCTGAGCATGGGGTGTCATCTGAGCATGGGGCGTCATCTGATAATAAGGCGGTCATCTGAGCATGGGGTTTCATCTGAGCATGGGGTTTCATCTGAGCATGGGGTTTCATCTGAGCATGGGGTGTCATCTGAGCATGGGGTGTAATCTGAGCATAAGGCGGTCATCTGAGCATGGGGCGTCACCTGAGCATGGGGCGTCATCTGATAATAAGGTGGTCATCTAAGCATGGGGCGTCATCTGAGCATGGGGCGTCATCTGATAATAAGGTGGTCATCTAAGCATGGGGCGTCATCTGAGCATGGGGTGTCATCTGAGCATGGGGTTTCATCTGAGCATGGGGTGTCATCTGATAATAAGGTGGTCATCTGAGCATGGGGTGTCATCTGAGCATGGGGTGTCATCTAAGCATGGGGCGTCATCAGAGCATGGGGCGTCATCTGATAATAAGGCGGTCATCTGAGCATGGGGTGTCATCTGAGCATGGGGTTTCATCTGAGCATGGGGTGTCATCTGAGCATGGGGTGTCATCTGAGCATAAGGCGGTCATCTGAGCATGGGGCGTCATCTGAGCATGGGGCGTCATCTGATAATAAGGCGGTCATCTGAGCATGGGGCGTCATCTGAGCATCGGGTGTCATCTGAGCATGGGGTTTCATCTGAGCATGGGGTGTCATCTGAGCATGGGGTGTCATCTGAGCATAAGGCGGTCATCTGAGTATGGGGCGTCATCTGATAATAAGGCGGTCATCTGAGCATAGGGCGGTCATCTGAGCATGGGGTGTCATCTGAGCATGGGGCGGTCATCTGAGCATGGGGTGTCATCTGAGAAATTTTGAAACACATTGTGAAAAACAAAGATTGCCAGAAGTCTCACTAAAGCTGTCTACACTACAGGTAGGAAAGGTGGTTTAAATGCACTTTTAAATGTTTGATAACTCAATTGCAGTAATACTGTCGTGTGCACGCATATTTGTGTAAACGGATAGCTTGTGGCTCTTGGCAGTCATACGATTATTTTTTCTGGCTCTTTGTGTCTGTAAGGTTGGCCACCCCTGACCTAAAGGGTTAATAAAGTTTGTAAAATCAGTTTTGAATACCTTGAGGGGTGTAGTTGCTTAGATGGGGTCACTTTTATGGAGTTTCTACTCTAGGGGTGCATCAGAAGTTCTTCAAATGGGACATGGTGCCAAAAAGAAAGGCCATCAAAATCTGCCTTCCAGAAACCATACGCCGTTCCTTTCCTTCTGCGCCCTGCCGTTTGGTCATACAGCAGTTTACAACCACATATGGGATGTTTCTGTAAACTGTAGAATCAGGGTAATAAATATTGAGTTTTGTTTGGCTGTTAATTCTTGCTTTGTTACTGGAAAAAACAATTTAAAATGGAAAATTTGCCCAAAAATTGCTGTTTTGGCACCGTTTTTATTTAATTTTTTTGACCGTGTTCATCTGAGGGGTTAGGTCATGGGGTATTTTTATAGAGCAGATTCTTACGGACGCGGCGATACCTAATATGTCTACTTTTTTTTATTTATTTTAGTTTTACAAAATAATATTTTTGGGAAAAAAAAACATTTGTTTTAGTGTCTCAAGTCAGACAACCATATTTTTTTTCCGATGGTCAGTGGCTAAATGGAATTAAAATTGGGGAAGGGGATTATACATTTAGTACTCCATGGAAGTGTTGTACTCCCTGAAGCAACCGTCAATGCAGAGGCCCGGATGATCGGGGCACATGTCACACTGAGTGGTGGTGTCCTTCTGTATCCCCCTCCTGTTACACACACTGCACTTTTTTTGGGACCGTCCGGTCTTTCCAGTATGGGGGGACCACACCTGGAAGGTGTTGGCCAGGGACGATCCGGGCGCCTCCAGTTCCCGAGGTACTCCGGCCTGCTCTTTCCCGGTCAGAAAAGATCAGGGCCTTGAGGACTGCCTCATAGAACTGCAGGAATTTCCCTGTGTTGCCAGCGCTCCGGGACAGCACAAAAGAGTTGTACAAGGCAACCTGTACCAAGTAGACCACAACTTTTTTGTACCATGCCTGGGTTTTGCGCATGGCATTATATGGCTTGAGGACTTGATCAGAGAGATCAACTCCTCCCATATACCGATTGTAGTCGACGATACAATCGGGCTTGAGGACCGTTGCCGCGGTACCTCGCACAGGGACAGGGGTGATGCCGTTACCGTGAATTGTGGACAGTACAAGGACATCCCTCTTGTCCTTATATCTGACCAGCAACAGGTTTCCACTGGTAAGGGCATGGGTCTCACCCCTGGGGATAGGTACCTGGAGGGCGTGGGTAGGGAGGCCGCGTTGATTTTTCCGCATGGTCCCACAAGCGGACGTGGATCTGGCGGCGAGGGACTGGAACAAGGGGAAACTAGTATAAAAGTTATCCACGTACAGGTGGTAACCTTTAGCTAGCAGTGGGTGCATAAAGTCCCACACAAGTTTCCCGCTAACACCCAGAGTGGGGGGACATTCTGGGGGTTGAATATGGGAATCTCGCCCCTCGTACACACAAAACTTGTAAGTGTACCCTGAGGTACTCTTACAAAGTTTGTACAGCTTCACGCCATACCCCGCCTGCTTAGAGGGAACATACTGGCGGAAAATGAGTCTCCCCTTGAAAGCAATGAGAGACTCATCAACCACGACCTCCCTTCCAGGTACATAGGCCTCCAAAAATTTGTGATCGATGACCGGCCTGATTTTGTACAGGCGGTCATAGGCAGGATCCCCTTGGGGGGGACATGCTGCATTATCTGCATAATGCAGGCATTTCCGGATGGCCTCAAACCGGGTTTGTGTCATGGCCGTACTGTAAAGTGGGGTCTGGTAGAGGACGTCCCCACGCCAGTAATGCCTGACAATGTTTTTTTTGACTAGGCCCATCTGCACTGACAGGAGTCCAGCCACCGGCCCTAGCCAAAAAGGAGCCTGGTTGTTGAGCAATGAACTGTTGGGCGTACAGGTTTGTTTGCTCCACCATCAGATTCACAAAGTGGTTACTGAAATAAATACTAAAATAGTCATATTCAGTGAAGCCCACTATGGAACCTGGATTGCTGCTTGGCCAACAAAATCAGGATTCACAGGCTCAAAATGCTCTGGGGTACACCAGACAAGTTCACCGGTAAGGGGCTCAGGTGGACTTATCTGGTGGGCCGAAAAACTAGTACGAGCCCCAGAGCTGCTTGTACTAGTGTGGGTCACAGGGTCCCTGGCATGGCGGTCCCTGGCATGGCATGGCGGTACTGTATTTTCACTTTACACTTAGTCTGATCAGACTTAGCCTTACCATGGCAAGCCATGGTAACCATCACCCGCTGCCACAACAGAGCAGCGGGTGATGGGGAAGGAAGGGGGCCCCCTCCCTCTGTGATCCTGTCAAGAATCGGGGGCTGAAACGGCACAGCAGCCCCCGATGGGAGAGGGAGGGAGCTCCTTCCCTGTTAACCCCTTCCATACAGCGGTCCCTACGGACCGCGGCATGGAAGGGGTTAAACGGCTGACATCTGTGCCAGCAATGTGCTGATACTCTGCTAACCGCCCGCCCGCACCCCCCTTCCCCGCACAGCCCGCCGGCACATAACAATGAGGGCTGCAGGGGGGGGTCAGGATCAAAAATGAAAAGATCTGTCATTTTGAAGTTTCTGATCCCCGCGGATCAGAAACTTCCGAAATCGCTGCAAACCGCAGGTCTGAATTTGCAGCGATCGCCGATACGGGGAGGGGGGGGGGGGGGTTAGGACCAAAAGGTGTACTTTTGGTGGGTTTTGAACTAATGGTGGTCTGTGGATGACACTATTAGGGGTCATCTGTGGACGGCACTGTTATGGGGGCATCTGTGGATGGCACTGTTATGGGGGCATCTGTGGATTACACTGGTATGGGGGCATCTGTGGATGGCACATATAGCATCTTATGCTATGTGTCATCCACAGATCACCCCCATAACAGTGTCCCTGTGTAGTGTGAATGACCCCCAATACAGAGGGTGGGGGCTGGCATCTAGTTTTGAAATGGCAGCGGGGCCCGGTGCAGTCACTGTATTCTGTTGCACCGGGCTCCGCTCACTGTAGTAATCCTATCTATAACTGTAGGCATTGTTTAACTATAATAATCTTCAATACAATTCATTAACCTTCACTTACTAACGTCCGTATCAGGCAGGAGGGCGGGTGCCCGCTTCATTCATAAAGTGGGCGGAGCAGGCGCGTGACGTAGTGCGTTATGCTGCCAGTGACCGCTAGCCCGCCCGCCTGATACGGACGTTAGTAAGTGAAGATTAATGGATTGTATTGAAGATTATAGTTAAACAATGCCTATAGTTATAGATAGGATTACTACAGTGAGCAGGGCCCGGTGCAATAGAATACAGTGACTGCACCAGGCCCAGCTGCCATTCATAACTAGATGCTGGCCCCCAGCCCCTCCTCCCTACCCACTGATACACCCGCCGACCACCCTGTGCAGCATGCGGTCGGCGGTGTATCAGTGTAAACTGCAGCATTCACCCCATAAGACGCACTGCCATTTCCCCCCCACTTTTAGAGGGGGGAGAATGCATCTTATAGGGCGAAAAATACGGTAAATCTGACTTGAGTTTAATCTGAGACATCTGTCGGCTGAGAGAAATCATGTATCAAAGTAATTAAAAATATATTGTAGGGTATTATCACAATAAGGAATTGTAAGGAATATATGTATATCCTATAGGTTATTTGGGCTTTCTTAAAAAGGTTGCATATTATTATTTATTATAAAAGCGCCATTTATCCCATAGCGCTGTACATATGAAAAGGGGTATACATACATAATACAGACAATTGCACTAATCATAAGCACGACGAGTTACAAACTGGTACAGAAGGAGAGAGGGCCCTGCCGTGAGGGCTTACAATCTACATGGTATGGGAGAAGGACACAGTAGGTGCGGGTGAAGTTGGTCATGGCGGTATAGAGGCAGCAGGGTCACTGGTTGTAGGCTTGTCTGAAGAGGTGGGTTTTCAGGTTTCTTTTGAAGAATTCCACTGTAGGTGAGAGTCTGATATGTTGGGGTAGCGAGTTCCAGAGTGGGGGGATGCACGAGAGAAATCTTGGAGGCGATTGTGGGAAGAGGTGATAGGAGAGGAGAGAAGGAGGTCTTGTGAGGATTGGAGAGTGCGTGTGGGGATTTATCGGGAAAGTAGCTCGGAGATGTAGGGAGGGGGCAAGTTGTGGACGGCCTTGTATGTATTTGTTAGTATTTTGAACTGAATTTGCTGGGCAATGGGGAGCCAGTGAAGGGATTGGCAGAGGGGAGAAGCAGAGTAACAGGGTGGGAGGTGGATTAGTCGGACAGCAGAGTTGAGGATAGATTGGAGGGGTGCAAGAGTGTTAGATGGAAGGCCACAGAGGAGTCTAGGCGGGAGATGATGAGGGCATGTAGAAGCATTTTTGCAGATTCAAAGTTAAGGAAAGCGCGGATGTGGGAGATGTTTTTGAGTGCTTGGATGTGCAGTCGGAAGGAGAGGGCAGAATCCAAGGTCACTCCAAGGCAGCAGACTTGGTTGACCGGGGAGAGTGTGCAGCCATTGATCGTGATAGAGTGGTCTGTTGGGGGGGTTGAGCAAGATGATGAATTCTGTTTTATCCATGTTAAGTTTTAGAAAGCGAAAGGAGAAGGATGATATAGAAGATAGACATTGTGGGATTCTGGATAGTAAGGTGGTGATGTCGACCAGAAAGGTAGATCTGTGTGTCGTTAGCATAAGAGTGATACTGAAAGCCATGGGACTCTATGAGATGTCCCAGGCCAAAAGTGTAGATAGAGAAGACCAGGGGTCCTAGGATAGAGCCTTGCGGGACACCAACAGAGAGGGAATGAGACGAGGAGCTGGTGCAAGAGTGGGAGACGCTAAACGTCCGGTCTGTGAGGTATGATGTGATCCAGGAGAGGGCCAGGTCAGTGATGAAAAGAGATGAGAGAGTTTGCAACAGAAGAGAGTGGTCAACAGTGTCAAAGTAGGAGAACAGGTCAAGGAGAAGGAGGACAGAGTAATGTTTTTTGGTTTTGACTGTTAGTAGGTCATTGGTGACTTTGGTAAGGGCAGTCTCAGTTGAGTGGTGGAGTCGGAAGCCAAATTGTAGGCGGTCAAAGAGGGAGCAGGAGGAGAGGTGAAAAGACAGTTCCGAATGGATATGTTCAAGTAGCTTTGAGGCATACGGAAGAAGTGATATGGGGCGATAACTGGACAAAGAAGATGGGTCAAGTGAAGGCTTTTTGAGGATGGCTGCAATGGTAGCATGTTTAAAAGCAGAGGGGAAGACACCAGAGGTTAGTGATAGGTTGAAGAGATGAGTTAGGGCTGGGATAAACACTGTGGTGAGGTTAGGGATGAGGTGCGATGGATTGGGTCAAAGTGCACAGGTGGTGAGATGTGATCTGGAGAGTAGAGTGGAGAGTTTTTCTTCTGTAATGGTGGAGAAGCAGGTTTTGGGAGAAGAGGACCAGTGTGCTAGGGCAGCTATTATATATAGAGATATATAGCAGAGCTGAGAGTGCGCTGGGGCAGCTGTCATGTGTATAGATGTAAACTAGCTATTCAAAGCTATAAACGAGTCTACAGTAGAAGTTTTTCAGTCAGTGGCTATGCAGATCTTATAGCTGTGTGGTTAAGTGCCTTGCCTCTGATACAGAAGGTCATGAGTTCGAGTCCCAGCAATACAGGCTAAATTAGAATACACAAGCACTGACTCCATATATGGACATAGAGCGCGGGACACAGGCCGGAAGAGGCCTGCATCGCATCGCTGACATGGAGGTAAGTATAAGTGTTTTATTTTTAAATACCCGACTGTTACTGCCACATGAAGGGAGCAGGAGGCACTTGATACTGGCACGTGGGGGGTGGGGGGGGGGGGGGGGGGTTGGCACCTGATACTGGCACATGGGGGGGGGGTTTGCACTATGATGCTGGCACATGGGGGGAAGGAGAGAGGCAATTGATACTGGCACATGGGGGGGTTGACACTATGATACTGGCACATGGGGGGTGGGTGGGAAGGAGAGAGACACTTGATACTGGCACATTGGGGGGGTGGCACTATGATACTGGCACATTGGGGGGAGAGATGGCACTATGATACTGGGACATGTGGGGGGGGGAGAGAGGCACTTGATACTGGCACATGATGGGGGCATCTATGGGGACACTTACTGGCACATTATTGGGGGTCCCATTTTACTGGCACATTATTGGGGGGCACTATGGGGGCATCTACTGAGGCCACAAAGAAGGGGTATTTTATATTGGAGGGCTCTGTGTGGTACTAGTATTATCAGGGGGTTTATCTGTTTCTGCAGTATAATATTGGGCAGCACAGCGGCACAGTATTGGGGGTAGTAGGACGATTTGTCCAGAAGATGGGAGGATGATGAAAAAGTAGTAAACTAAGATTTTTTTTTTGTCAAACTGCAGAGACGAAAATGGCTGAAAACTGGTGGTCTGATCTGAAGGTCTGAAAGGAGAAGATTAGGACAGAGAACATCTACATCAAAGAGACATCACTGGATGTAAGAGGTATGTGTGCTGTATTACCCTCTATTTCCATTTTTTTTTTTATCCAAATCCGAATACTAAAAAAGGACTTATTTTTTCATATTAAAAGAATATTGAGTTTGGATCACTTTGTTTCTTACACCGTTCACACAATTCTTGTGTACAGAATTCGTAGGATTCGAGAACCTTTTCGGATTCAAATTCGAAAAAAATTTGATTCGTCCCACCTCTAAAGTAAAGTTCTTTGATTATTCTTAGTTCTGACCCAATTGGATGGGATAATGGTCTACTGTAGTGTTTCCCTACCAGGATGCCTCCAGCTGTTGCAAAACTACATTTCCCAACATGCCCTGACAGTCAAACGCTGTCTGGGCATGCTGAGAGTTGTAGTTTTGCAACAGCAGGTGGCGTCCTGGTAGGGAAAGGCTGGTCTACGGTGATAATATGAACAATGGGGGTTCTACAAAAGAGCTATTGTGGGGCAAAGTTCATATTCGTGTTTACACACGTGTTTTAAAATGAATGCTTTCCCCTTTTATAAGCAAGTAAATAATGACGCAATGCTGTGGGGCTGGTATGCAACTTTTTCCAGGGCTGGTTTTTATCCCCAGTCCAGCCCTGGATGTGGACTATCTTTTATTTGAAGTATTTGGCAAAGTCCTCAGCTGAGAGGAGAGGGTGGGGGCGCTGGGGGACGGAGAAGGGAGTTAAAAGTGTTAAAAAGTTGTTTAAGGCTGTGGGCCAGGGAAGATATGAGAGATGAGAAGTAGGCCTGTTTTGCATCAGCGAGTGAGGAGTTGAATATGAGGAGGGATTGCCTATATGCGGTGAAGTGATCCTATGCATATCATTAAATTTCATAATTTTATTGTCACAGATTTTATATTTGATTAATTTGCACTGTATTATTATTTTAATAAATATATCTTTTGATTTACCTGCCTTCTTTTTGTCGTCAAAGTTAGCGCAGATCAGCTCTTATTGGCTTGGTCTTACAGGGAGTGCAGAATTATTAGGCAAGTTGTATTTTTGAGGATTAATTTTATTATTGAACAACAACCATGTTCTCAATGAACCCAAAAAACTCATTAATATCAAAGCTGAATATTTTTGGAAGTAGTTTTTAGTTTGTTTTTAGTTTTAGCTATTTTAGGGGGATATCTGTGTGTGCAGGTGACTATTACTGTGCATAATTATTAGGCATCTTAACAAAAAACAAATATATACCCATTTCAATTATTTATTTTTACCAGTGAAACCAATATAATATCTCAACATTCACAAATATACATTTCTGACATTCAAAAACAAAACAAAAACAAATCAGTGACCAATATAGCCACCTTTCTTTGCAAGGACACTCAAAAGCCTGCCATCCATGGATTCTGTCAGTGTTTTGATCTGTTCACCATCAACATTGCGTGCAGCAGCAACCACAGCCTCCCAGACACTGTTCAGAGAGGTGTACTGTTTTCCCTCCTTGTAAATCTCACATTTGATGATGGACCACAGGTTCTCAATGGGGTTCAGATCAGGTGAACAAGGAGGCCATGTCATTAGATTTTCTTCTTTTATACCCTTTCTTGCCAGCCACACTGTGGAGTACTTGGACGCGTGTGATGGAGCATTGTCCTGCATGAAAATCATGTTTTTCTTGAAGGATGCAGACTTCTTCCTGTACCACTGCTTGAAGAAGGTGTCTTCCAGAAACTGGCAGTAGGACTGGGAGTTGAGCTTGACTCCATCCTCAACCCGAAAAGGCCCCACAAGCTCATCTTTGATGATACCAGCCCAAACCAGTACTCCACCTCTACCTTGCTGGCGTCTGAGTCGACTGGAGCTCTCTGCCCTTTACCAATCCAGCCACGGGCCCATCCATCTGGCCCATCAAGACTCACTCTCATTTCATCAGTCCATAAAACCTTAGAAAAATCAGTCTTGAGATATTTCTTGGCCCAGTCTTGACGTTTCAGCTTGTGTGTCTTGTTCAGTGGTGGTCGTCTTTCAGCCTTTCTTACCTTGGCCATGTCTCTGAGTATTGCACACCTTGTGCTTTTGGGCACTCCAGTGATGTTGCAGCTCTGAAATATGGCCAAACTGGTGGCAAGTGGCATCTTGGCAGCTGCACGCTTGACTTTTCTCAGTTCATGGGCAGTTATTTTGCGCCTTGGTTTTTCCACACGCTTCTTGCGACCCTGTTGACTATTTTGAATGAAACGCTTGATTGTTCGATGATCACGCTTCAGAAGCTTTGCAATTTTAAGAGTGCTGCATCCCTCTGCAAGATATCTCACTATTTTTGACTTTTCTGAGCCTGTCAAGTCCTTCTTTTGACCCATTTTGCCAAAGGAAAGGAAGTTGCCTAATAATTATGCACACCTAATATAGGGTGTTGATGTCATTAGACCACACCCCTTCTCATTACAGAGATGCACATCACCTAATATGCTTAATTGGTAGTAGGCTTTCGAGCCTATACAGCTTGGAGTAAGACAACATGCATAAAGAGGATGATGTGGTCAAAATACTCATTTGCCTAATAATTCTGCACTCCCTGTAATGATAAGTTAGAATCTCCTCCCTTACAGATTCTAATTTATTTACATAAAGAATATAGACTGTTAATCAGAGCAGTATAAATATTCTGACACCACATTCCAGATATACATTCCGTACAACTCCCTGTAACTGCTTTGAGCTAATTCACAGCAACATCCCCTACTCCAGACAACATAGTTCCCATACCCCATAAACATATTACAGTCCCCCTGACTTTACAGACTATACTAAAAAGTCTTAGGACCACTCCTCATGCCCAACCCTAGCAGACAGCAGGACAAGTACCCCTGCATGGGTCCCATATACCCACACATACCCCACATTGCCAGGGCCACTCGTCATTTCACCCTTCTCCCACAGACAGCAGCACGAGTACCCCTTGTTTGATCTGCATGGGTCCCACACACAGTAGTCCCCACTGACCTCTTTTCCCACAAAAACACACTGCCCCCACAGAGTCTGGACTCCTCCACATGCGACCTCACTCTAGTACTCATGATCTCCTTGTCTGATCTTAATGGCTCCCTCACAATACTCCCTGCTGACCCCATATGCCACAAGACCAGGGATTGTACCCCAAGTCACCTCATCTAGCTAGACTGTTCCTCCAGGTACTCTTGTCTGGTCAGGTGTCCTACAAAACACACAGTTCTCACTATGTGCCCTTTCTCTCACACAGACCTGACAAAAGATGTGCACACCATTGTCTGCACTCCAAACCCACCGACTGCTACTCATGCCTCTCCAGCGAACTGTTCCGAAGGTACAGACAGTACTCCCCCCCCCCCCCCCCAGCACACAGGTTGCCATCTCTGTGTCCCCCCTCCCAGCACACAGGCTGCCATCTCTGCTCCCTACCCCCCCAGGTTGTCATCTCTGCCCTGGCACACAGGTCAACATTTCTTTCCTAAAACCACCCCCACCCTCGCCCCCCCAGGTCGCTATCTCTGCCCAGCACCCCCCCTCCCGGCAAATAGGTGAACAGCTCTGCCCATGCATCTAGCTAGACTGTTCCTCCAGGTACTCTTGCCATCTCTGCCCTGGCACACAGGTCGACGTTTCTGTCCTAAAACCACCCTCTACCCCCAGGATGATATCTTTGCCAAGCCCGCCCCCCAACCCAGCACATAGGTCGATATCTCTGCTCCCCCCCCCCACCCAAGGCTCACTCTGCCCATGTCCCCCGGCATAGAGGTTGCTATCTCTGCCACCCCCCAAGGTTTGCCATCTCTGCACCATCCCAGCACACAGTTCGCCATCTCTGCCGCCCCCCCCCTTGAACAAGCTGCCATCTGTGCCTGCCTCCCATAGGTCTCTCAGCTGAGTGCACAGGCCGCTAAATATAAAACGAAGTCACGTGACCACCGTGCCATGTGACCACTGATGTCACACTTTACTTCCTATGAAGACCCCCACCAAATATATGCACCCTGATGTCTCTCCTTTCTCACAGGTTTACACCCCATACACAGATCTGCACCCTTATGGTCCTAGCAGGGGCGGACACAGACAGCAGAGGGCCCCTGTGCAAAGAATGTGCCTGGGCCCCCTCCCCTCCAAGCCAAGTTCTCAACCTAACCAATTCCTTCCTAACATTACTTATAGCAATACAAAACATACAGTGTCAATGTGATTTTGTAGTGAAAAGATCACAGAGAGGCACAGAGTATACTGCTCCGTGTCTCTGCTGTCCGGAGCGGGGCTTGGCTCTCTTTCACGCAGTGGATTACCCGCACAGGATCCGCTCGTGTGAAAGAGCCCTAAGCCCAATGCATGACTACACTCACCCAGTCCTAATAAAATCTGGTCCTACCTCATCCAGGGTGTCTCTGGCGTCGGCGTGATGTCCGCTGGATCCAGAACAAGGTCCCTGTGGTGATAGAGAAAAAGAATAATCAGATACAGAAGGGATGGTGACTGCCCCTGTCAAATCGCCAGCAGGGGGTGCTGTGCTAGCCTGTAAGACTGAGCCATGCCAATGTATAGCAGGGTAATCTAGTGCTACCATACAGTACTAATGCCCACATTGTGGCCCCTCACAATAATCAATCCGTCAAAATAGTTATGTCCTCCTTGTGGCCCCTCACAGCAGTTATGCCCAGATATGTGCCCCTCACAGTAGTTATGGCCACATATGTGCTGACCTCACAGTCATTATGCCAGATATGTGCCCCCTCACAGTTGTTATGCCCAGATATGTGCCCCTCACAGTCGTTATGCCCAGATATGTGCCTCCCTCACAGTCGTTATGCCCAGATATGTGCCTCCCTCACAGTCGTTATGCCCAGATATGTGCCTCCCTCACAGTCGTTATGCCCAGATATGTGCCTCCCTCACAGTCGTTAAGCCCAGATATGTGCCTCCCTCACAGTCGTTATGCCCAGATATGTGCCCCTCTCACAGTCGTTATGCCCAAATATGTGCCCCTCTCACAGTCGTTATGCCCAGATATGTGCCTCCCTCACAGTCGTTATGCCCAAATATGTGCCTCCCTCACAGTCGTCATGCCCAGATATGTGCCTCCCTCACAGTCGTTATGCCAGATATGTGCCCCTCACAGTAGCTATGCCCAGATATGTGCCCCCTCACAGTCATTATGCCAGATATGTGCCCCTCACAGTAGTTATGGCCAGATATGTGCCTCCCTCACAGTGGTTATAGCCAGATATGTGCCTCCCTCACAGTCGTTATGCCCAGATATGTACCCCCCGCCCTCACAGTCGTTATGCCAGATATGTGCCCCTCACAGTAGTTATGCCCAGATATGTGCCTCCCTCACAGTGGTTATAGCCAGATATGGCATAACTGGTGTGAGGAAGGCAGATATCTGGCATAACTGCTGTGAGGGAGGCACATATCTGGCCATAACTACTGTTAAGGGGGCACATATCTGGGCATAACGACTGTGAGAGGGGCACATATCTGGGCATAACGACTGTGAGAGGGGCACATATCTGGGCATAACGACTGTGAGGGAGGCACATATCTGGGCATAACGACTGTGAAAGGGGCACATATCTGGGCATAACGACTGTGAGGGGGGCACATATCTGGGCATAACGACTGTGAGGGGGGCACATATCTGGGCATAACGACTGTGAGGGAGGCACATTTCTGGGCATAACGACTGTTAGGGAGGCACATTTCTGGGCATAACGACTGTGAGGGAGGCACATATCTGGGCATTACTGTGAGGGAGGCATATATCTAGGCATAACTACTGTGAGGGAGGCACATATCTGGGCATAACTACTGTGAGGGAGGCACATATCTGGGCATAACAACTGTGAGGGGCACATATCTGGGCATAACAACTGTGAGTGGCACATATCTGACATAATGACTGTGAGGTTGGCACATATCTGATCATAACTACTGTGAGGGGCACATATCTGGGCATAACTGCTGTGAGGGGCCACAAGGAGGACATAACTATTTTGACGGCTTAATTACTGTGATGGGCCACAATGTGGGCATTAGTACTGTAGGGTAGCACTAGATTACCCTGCTATACATTGGCATGGCTCAGTCTTACAGGCTAGCACAGCACCCCCTGCTGGCGATTTGACAGGGGCAGTCACCATCCCTTCCTTATCTGATTATTCTTTTTCTCTATCACCACAGGGACCTTGTTCTGGATCCAGCGGACATCACGCCGACGCCAGAGACACCCTGGATGAGGTAGGACCAGATTTTATTAGGACTGGGTGAGTGTAACCATGCATTGGGCTTAGGGCTCTTTCACACGAGCGGATCCTGTGCGGGTAATCCACTGCGTGAAAGAGAGCCAAGCCCCGCTCCGGACAGCAGAGACACGGAGCAGTATACTCTGTGCCTCTCTGTGATCTAATCACAGTGACACTGTATGTTTTATAAGTAATGTTAGGAAGGAATTGGTTATGTTGAGAACTTGGCTTGGAGGGGGCCCAGGCACATTCTTTGCACAGGGGCCCACTGCTGTCTGTGTCCGCCCCTGTTCCTAGAATACACCACATGGGCCCTCCTCACAGATTTACACCCCATAAAGCCCACTCCCTTACATCTGCACCCAGATCTGTACGGTAAACGCCTGTAATCGCACCAAATTCCACTCCACCACCCAGATAGGCCTGCAATCCATGAAGCCCACTGCCCCTAAGTGCTCCACATGCTCTCCTTCCATCCCCAGAACTGCACTCAGCTCCCCATGAAGCTCTGTGTAGTCCAGGACCGCACCACACCCCTCCCTCACAGGGCTGCTTGCAGGCACACAGCCCCTCCTCCTTCCACAGGCTCCTGCAGTCCGTGTTTGGTCACGTGACAATGAAAAAGCATGTGACCAGTGACCTCACAATCCTCCTTCTAACAACTCCATTCTAGCAACTACCTAAATAGCGACGCTGGAGACTCCCTGTTTCCATTCATTATGTGCAGTAACTCTGTGGAGGTGAGCGGCATTCTTTCTTTAGTTCCCTGTAGCATCACAGTGTGTCAGTGACTATGCCAGGTAACCATGTGCACTGGTTTTGTACGGCTGTTGCTCCAGGGGGATGTTCCCATTTCTTACTTCTCATTGCAGCTAGGGTATGGCTACTTGGTTGCAGGGCAGCTCTAGCGACTAGGATTGCCGGGGCATCACTGGACTTTTTTTTTCTCCAGTGGTTGCAGTTGTGGCACACATGCCAGTTGTGCTGCCGTTCATTTCAAAGGGATCACCACAACACTGCGATGCCCCTGCAATCCTGGCCACCACAGCTGTACGACCAAGTACACCCCTGAGGGTTTAGCTACACAAGGACATTTGTCGCAATGATAGTCAATTTATGTTTTGCTTAATCATGTAATTGTTTTATATGTTTCAAATAAAAATTATAAAAAAAAAAATATATAGTGTTGCACTGCGACATGCTGTGACAGTCGCACAAAAATCCATCCAAATTGGATTTTTGTGTGACTGTCGTGTTGTGGTATGTCACAGTGTGACACCATTGATTATTGTTACATTATGTAGCGGTACCCTTACTGACCTGTCTTCTGGATAACTCGTCAGTATCTGATTGGTGGTGGTCCAGCACCCAGGACCCCCACTGATCAGCTGCTTGAGAAGGCAGAAGCCGCGGCCTTTGTGCTTACCAAGCACAGTGCTGTACGTTGTATAGCGGCTGTGCTTGGTATCGCAGCTCAGCCCCATTTACTTCTGTGGGGCTGAGCTGTGCCTAGGCCATGTGTCGTTACTGGCCTAGGGAAAGCTTTGAGACGGCCAGGGCGCACACAGGAGTTCCGGTGCCTTTTCAAACAGCTGATCGGTGGAGGTTATGGGTCTTGGACCCCCACAGATCAGATACTGATGACCTATCATGAGAATAAGGTTTAAACGGGTTGTCCGGGCTTTTAATTTTGATTACCTATCCTGAGGATAGGTAATCAATGTCAGATCGGCCGGAGTCCCAGCACCCCTGCCGATCAGCTGTATGAGGAGACAGTGCGCATGTGCAGTCTCCCTTCTCTCTTCCTGTCCGTTCACACAGCTCGGTATACATAACAAAAATGTTATAGAGGTCAGAAAAAGGAGATTAAAAAAAATATTTTTTTTCAAGTTTTTTATTTTATTAAAAAGCAATGTGGTATCGTTGTAATCGTACTGACCTGGAGAATGAAGGTAACAGGTCAATTTTACCACATAGTGAACGCTGTAAAACCCCCTAAAAAAAAATGGTAGAGTTGCGTTTTTTTTCCAGTTCCACCCCATTTAGAACTTGTATATTGTATGCAACTGTAAATTATGCGATTAGAAAGTACAACTTGTACAATTCAAAAAAATAATACCCTCATAAGGCTATGTAAATGGAAAAAAAATAAACGTTATGAGAAGGCAGGGAATGAAAAACTAAAATGGAAAATCGCCTGGCCCTCTAAGGGTTAAGGGCTTGTTAAAGAGGACCTTTCGCCATGATAAAACCTCTAAACTGACTATACAGACGTGTAGGATCTCCCTGCACTTACTATTATCCCCGGGCGGCGCTCCGTTCGCCCGGTATAGCCTCTGGTATGTTCATAGTTAGGCTCCACCCAGGGGAACCTGACGCCTTCTCCTATGCTGTAGCGCTGGCCAATCGCAGCGCTCAGCTCATAGCCTGAGTTTTTTTTTTTTTCTCTCAGGCTATGAGCTGAGCGCTGCGATTGGCCAGCGCTACAGCATAGGAGAAGGAGACGCCGGCAGGTTCCCCTGGGTGGAGCCTAACTATGAAGATACCGGAGGCTATAACCGGAGAACGGAGCGGCGCCCCCAGGTATAACAGTAAGTGCAGAGATCCCTGGGCACCGCTCTACACGTCTGTATAGTTAGTTTAGAGGTTTTATTATGGTGAAAGGTCCTCTTTAACATCTGTGTTGGAGGCTTTGTTCTGTTGCAGATTCTATGAAAAGACCAGACAAAAAGCTGTGCATGCAGGACTTTTTTGTATGGTAAAAAGACAGGATACCAAAGAGATACTGAACAGACTCCATCATACTCATTGGAGTCTGCTCAGCTCCGTTCCTGTCAATTATGTGCCTGATCCAGAACTTGCGTTACTTTTGTTGTTCTGCTCATCTAAAGGAGCAGAACAACAGAAATAAATAGCGATGATGTGAATGTCCCCTAAGAGATTGGTAATTTTTCAGGGGTAACATTACTAGTCTAAATAACATCTCTCACCTCCATACAGTCCCATGTAAACAACCCCTCCAACATACAGTCTTATGCAAATAACATTGATCCCCACTCCCCAGCCCCAGGGAGGGGTCTGGCATGAATGCACAGCAGGCTGTTATAGCCTATTGATACAGTACAGTCCACTACAGTGTATCTTCGATGTACTTTATCACTTGGCTATAACATCACACACTGTTCTGTCATCTTGTAGTGCATGTCAAATTGGATATCAGGGGCTGTAGTTATCATCTACTCTGAAATCTTCAGCTCCACTGCTGCCATGTTTGCTGGCGCACCGCTCCCCCCTACTCTCCTGATACAGCAACAGCCTGGGAGCTAGCCCCTCCTCCTCCTTACAGCTATTACTCCTGCTAGCTGCAGGACACGGTATTGCTCCGGCAGCACATCCATAGAAACATAGAATGTGTCGGCAGATAAGAACCATTTGGCCCATCTAGTCTGCCCAATATACTGAATACTATGGATAGCCCCCGGCCCTATCTTATATGAAGGATGGCCTTATGCCTATCCCATGCATGCTTAAACCCCTTCACTGTATTTGCAGCTACCACTTCTGCAGGAAGGCTATTCCATGCATCCACTACTCTCTCAGTAAAGTAATACTTCCTTATATTACTTTTAAACCTTTGCCCCTCTAATTTAAAACTGTGTCCTCTTGTGGTAGTTTTTCTTCTTTTAAATATGCTCTCCTCCTTTACCGAGTTGATTCCCTTTATGTATTTAAAAGTTTCTATCATATCCCCTCTGTCTCTTCTTTCTTCCAAGCTATACATATTAAGGTCCTTTAACCTTTCCTGGTAAGTTTTATCCTGCAATCCATGTACTAGTTTAGTAGCTCTTCTCTGAACTCTCTCTAGAGTATCTATATCCTTCTGGAGATATGGCCTCCAGTACTGCGCACAATACTCCAAGTGAGGTCTCACCAGTGTTCTGTACAGCGGCATAAGCACTTCACTCTTTCTACTGCTTATACCTCTCCCTATACATCCAAGCATTCTGCTGGCATTTCGTGCTGCTCTATTACATTGTCTTCCCACCTTTAAGTCTTCTGAAATAATTACTCCTAAATCCCTTTCCTCAGATACTGAGGTCAGGACTGTGTAAAATATTCTATATTCTGCCCTTGGGTTTTTACGCCCCAGGTGCATTATCTTGCACTTATCCACATTAAATTTCAGTTGCCAGAGTTCTGACCATTCTTCTAGTTTTCCTAAATCCTTTTCCATTTGGCGTTTCCCTCCAGGAACATCAACCCTGTTACATATCTTTGTGTCATCAGCAAAAAGACAAACCTTACCAGCGAGGCCTTTTGCAATATCACTTATGAAGATATTAAACAAAATCGGTCCCAGTACAGATCCCTGTGGAACCCCACTGGTAACATGACCTTGTTTTGAATGTTCTCCATTGACTACAACCCTCTGTTGTCTGTCACTCAGCCACTGCCTAATCCACTCAACAATATGGGAGTCCATGCTCAATGACTGCAGTTTATTGATAAGTCTTCTATGTGGGACAGTGTCAAAAGCCTTACTAAAATCTAGATATGCGATGTCTACTGCACCTCCACCGTCTATTATTTTATTCACCCAGTCAAAAAAATCTATAAGATTTGTTTGACATGATCTCCCTGGAGTAAACCCATGTTGTTTTTCATCTTGCAATCCATGCGATTTTAGATGTTCCACAATCCTATCCTTTAATAGGGTTTCCATTAATTTGCCTACTATTGATGTCAGACTCACTGGTCTATAGTTGCTCGATTCCTCCCTACTACCTTTCTTGTGAATGGGCACGACATTTGCCAATTTCCAATCTTCCGGGACGACTCCTGTTACTAATGATTGGTTAAATAAATCTGTTAACGGTTTTGCCAGCTCACCACTAAGCTCTTTTAATAATTTTGGGTGTATCTCATCAGGCCCCTGTGACTTATTTGTCTTCACGTTAGACAGCAAACTTAGAACATCTTCCTCTGTAAAGATACATGCATCAAACGATTTATTAGTCATTCTTTCTAGTGGAGGTCCTTCTCCTTTTTTTTCTTTTGTAAAAACTGAACAGAAGTATTCATTAAGGCAGTCGGCTAGCCCTTTATTCTCTTCTACATACCTTCCGTCCTTTGTTTTTAATTTAGTTATTCCTTGTTTTAATTTCCTTTTTTCATTTATATATCTGAAGAATGTCTTATCCCCTTTTTTCATAGACTGAGCTAGTTTTTCTTCTGCCTGCGCTTTAGAAGTTCTTATAACTTGCTTGGCCTCTTTCTGCCTAATCTTGTAGATTTCCTTATCTTCATTGCTCTGGGTTTTTTTATAATTACAAAATGCTAGCTTTTTATTTTTAATGATTTGGGCCACTTCTGCTGAGTACCACAGTGGTCTCCTCCTTTTTTTGCTTTTACTGACAAGTCTAATGCAATTTTCTGTTGCCTTCAATAATGCACCTTTTAAGTAGTCCCATTTCTCCTGGACTCCATGTAATCCGTTCCAGTCTGATAAGGACTCATTTATGACTAATTTCATTTTTGAAAAGTCTGTTTTTCTAAAATCTAAAACTTTTGTTTTTGTGTGGTGGGACTCTTTCACAGTTCTTATATTAAACCACACTGACTGGTGATCACTAGATCCCAAGGTTTCGCCTACAATGACATCATATACCGAATCCCCGTTTGTGAATACCAAATCCAAAATGGCCTCCCTCCGGGTTGGCTCCTCAACCACTTGTTGTAGAGATAACCCCAGTAGGGAATTTAGAATATCTGTACTCCTGGTAGAACTTGCTATTTTGGTTTTCCAGTTTATATCTGGAAGATTGAAATCTCCCATAATGATAACTTCTCCTTTCATTGTCATTTTAGCTATTTCTTCAACTAGTAGATCATCTAGTTCTTTAACTTGACCAGGTGGTCTATATATCACACCTACACGAGTTACTGCATGGTTAGCAAACTGCAACGTAACCCAAACTGACTCTATGTTGGCCTCACCAACTTGTATTAGGTTAGATTTAATGACCGACTGATTACAAAGCCCCTTGCTGTACGGAGCTTTGTTATTCTTTTTTTTTCAGGCACCAGCAGCATTGCTGCGCTGCCTGTGCCATTCACCGCTCTCCCTGGGCTGTTGAATGGCAGGGAAAAATCTAACATTTATTATTACACATCAGACTTTTATAGGGAGTAAAATGGCATGAACAGGTGTCTATGATACTTGTACAGGTGATCTCTGGATACCATTTTAGGATATGTACAATTATTATTATTTTTTTAGAGGAGGTAATGCAACCAAAATATGGCTATTTTAAAGGCTATGTACACCTTTCGGGGCAATTTTTTTTAATTGGTCTTTTATTAAAATAAGAGATAAATCATGTGATATTTTTATAGAGCAGGTCGTTGTGGATGCCACGATACCTAATATGTCATTTTTTTTACATTTATTAAAATTTTGCACAATAAAAGCATTTAAAAAAAAATCTAAAAAAAAAAAATAGCATGTTTTCCATTTTGTCCACTATGACGGCTTAAAGGATAACTGTCACATTTAGAACCTAATTTCAATTTTCATATATGTAGTTACTAATAACATGATATTCCAGAATCAGTTACTATTAGACTGACTTACCCCATATTTAATAAGATTCAGCCCTTAGCAACCAGTCTGCATAAAACTGCAATTTCACTATTCAGTTAAGATGGCCACCACTGCCCTCACCCTGAGGCTAATCCCGCCTCACTAGCCAGTAACACTAACCCCCCAAAAGTGTCAGTAACCAGAGCCCTCCCCCCTAAAGGGTTAATCTCCTGCAGCACAAAGGGGTCCTCTTACCACATGTTACTTTCATTTATACACTGAGCAGATGGCAGATCTCCCTTCCCTGTTGTGCGCTGGTTCAACTCTGCATTCTCCAGCTCTGCTGAGTGAGGGAGCGTCTGCCAAGCGCAGGGACAGGGAGAAGTGCACACAGCCCAGGCACTGTTATCAGCTGCTGGGGAGGACCTGGCTTTAATCATTTACTTACAGTCCCTGTAAGTAAACAGATAGACGGACCATGCCTAGCAACCCTATTTTAAGCACAGGTAAAAGTAGGCAGTATAGGGAACAAAAATGTGGAATTAAGGGGTAATTGAATACACAGTGAAAAGTTGAAATAGGGCCACCAAGGAGATATTAATCACCATAATCCAATACTCCCCCCCCCCCCCCCCCCCCAAAAAAAAAATACGACAGTTATACTTTAGCCATGAGATTGACCCCTTGACCTCTGTAGGGGCAGGAACAGAGTTTAAAAGGCCACCACCCACTCTCACCCTCAGTGTTTTCTGTCCCTTGGGGGCACCTCACAGAGAGACCTCCTGTGGGAGGTGAAGATTTTTTAAATTTTAAATACCTGTGTGGGGATTTTTCCCCTTTTCCCTGCCCTCCTGCGGTTTATTCGAAAGCTGGGCAGAGGAGGACATTCTGGAGTAGATCTCGTTCCTGTATAGCGGGGGCCTTTTATCTCTCCACATGCGCATGGTCCTCCTTCCTTTTCTCTGTGGAAGCTGATTGCGCACTACAGAACACGCTGCACGCCGCCCTCGGCGCGAAGCCGCAGCGCTGTGCTCTGTTCTCGGCCTGCAGGGGGGTGGGGGCAGAGCGCTGATGATGCCACGTGCGCGCGCTGATGATGCCAGAATCTGCCTGCTGTAAAAGCGGCAGATTCAAACAAGACACCACTGCTTCCAGTGTGGTGTCCCCCCCCCCCTTCCCTCCCCTTGCCTCGGCTAGTTCAACCGTGAGTTCCCCTCTGGGGAGAATGTGTATCACTCTGACATGCTTAACCCCTTAAGGACGCAGGGCGTACCGGTACATCCTAACTTTAAATCGGGATTCCGGCGCCGCGGGGGTTAATCGGAACGGGATGCCGGCTCAAATCATTCAGCCGGCATCCTGTAACAACGCAGGGGGGTCATTTGACCCCCCCGTATTGGCGATCGCAGAAAACCGCAGGTGAATTCAGACCTGCGGTTTTCTGCGTTTCCGGTCCATTTGGGTCTCCGGTGACCAGATGAACCGGAAAAAGACTGCGATTGGTGGTGTATAATTACGCCACCGATCGCAGTCCGAAGATTTGTAGAGGCGGTGCTGGCCCTGGTGCTGAACGCCGCTGTCCAGGGGTGCAGGGGAGAGAGGCGCGAGATTCAAACTTCCTGCGCGCCTCTCTCCCCTCCTCTTCCTGTTCTGCACGAGCACCCGGCAGCACCGTCCAGCACCAGCTCCTGCTCCCCCCTAATCGCCATCCATCACCCTCCTGCACCCATCGCCATACAGGTAGGTTAGGGTCAGTGAGGGAGAGGCACCGTTAGGCAGGGAAAGAAGGGAAAAGTTAGTTTAGGAAAAAAAAAAAAAAATGAACTTTTATCTAAAACTTTCTGTGTTCCATCTTTCAGACCCCAGATCCCCCCTGCCACTTGCCCCCTTACCACCACTTTTTTTTTTCTGCGTGCGCTGACTGGCCGGCACTCTTTAGCGTCCGTCCACTGTTAGCGCATCGCCCGGGGTTCGTCCTGGTTTCCCGGCCCACCAAATAAGCCCACCGGAGCCCCCTGCCGATGAACTTAGTTGGTGTCCCCCAGTGGACTTTGAGCCCGAGATTCCGGATTTTGCTGGCAATCCTGGAATCCAGATTCCCACAGTGGGGTTTACTGAAATTGACTTTTTTAGTTTTTTTTTTTCAGTAACCCACTGGTGAATCTGATGGTGGAGCAGACGATTCTGTACGCCCAACAGTTCGTCGCTCAAAACCCGGGCTCATTTTTGGCTAGACCCGGTGGCTGGACGCCGGTTAGTGCAGCCGAGATGAGGACATTTTGGGGCCTCGTGCTGCATATCGGTCTAGTCCAAAAACCCAGTGTCAGGCAATACTGGAGTGGGGACGTCCTATACCAGACCCCACTGTACAGTATGGTCATGACACGTCCCCGGTTTGAGGCCATCCGGAAATGTCTGCATTATTCCGATAATGCAGCATGTCCCTCCCCCCCCCCCCCGAGGTGATCCTGCCTATGACCGGCTGTATAAGATACGGCCGGTCATCGATCACTTTGGGGCCAAATTCATGGAGGCCTACGTACCTGTAAGGGAGGTCGCGGTTGATGAGTCTCTCGTTGCGTACAAGGGGAGACTCAGTTTCCGCCAATATATTCCCACAAAGCGGGCGAGGTATGGCGTGAAGCTATACAAAATTTGTGAGAGTACCTCAGGGTACACTTACAAATTTTGTGTGTACGAGGGCCGAGATTCCCGGATTCAACCCCCAGAATGTCCCCCCACTCTGGGTGTTACCTGGAAACTCGTGTGGGACCTTATGTACCCACTGCTGGATAACGGTTACCACTTGTACGTGGATAACTTTTATACCAGCATTCCCTTGTTCAGGTCCCTTGCCGCCAGATCCACGTTCGCTTGTGGGACCGTGTGGAAAAATCAACGCGCCCTCCCTGCCTACCCCCTCCAGGTACCTATCCCCAGGGGTGAGACCCGTGCCCTTACCAGTGGAAACTTGTTGCTGGTCAGGTATAAGGACAAGAGGGATGTCCTTATGCTGTCCACAATCCACGGTAACAGCACCACCCCTGTCCCTGTGCGAGGTACTGCGGCAACGGTCCTCAAGACCGATTGTATCGTCGACTACAATCGGTATATGGGAGGAGTTGATCTCTCTGATCAAGTCCTCAAGCCATATAACGCCATGCGCAAAACCCGGGCATGGTACAAAAAAGTTGCGGTCTACTTGGTACAGGTTGCCATGTACAACTCTTTTGTACTATCCCGAAGCGCTGGCAGCACAGGGACATTCCTTCAATTCTATGAGGCAGTCCTCAAGGCCCTGATCTTTTCGGACCGGGAAAGAGCAGGCCGGAGTACCTCGGGAACTGGAGGCGCCCGGATCGTCCCTGGCCAACACTTTCCAGGTGTGGTTCCCCATACTGGAAAAAAGGGACGAACCCCAAAAAAGTGCAGAGTGTGTCGCAGGAGGGGGATACGGAAGGACACCACCACTCAGTGTGACACGTGCCCCGATCATCCGGGCCTCTGCGTTATCGATTGCTTCAGGGAGTATCACACTTCCATGGAGTACTAAATTTTTATAATCCCCAACAGTCCACTAGAGAACATAAAAAACTATGGCTCTCAGACTTTGGAGACACGGAAACAATTTTTTTTTCCCCAAAAAATATTAGTTTTAGTGCAGGAGAAACAATTTTTGAATTTAAATTTTTTGTTACCTTGCCTCAATAAGAGTAATATAGAGCAACCGAAAATAATATTTACCCCTAAAATAGTCCCAAAACAACAACCACCTTATCCCGTAGTCTCCTAGATGGGGTTACTTTTATGGAGTTTCTACTCTAGGGGTGCATCAGGGGGCTTGAAAGGGTACGAGTACATGGTGTAAATAAACCAGTCCAGCAAAATCTGCCTTCCAAAAACCATATGACGTTCCCCTTCTTCTATGTCCTGCCGTTTAGCCAAATAGTAGTTTACGACCACATATGGGGTGTTTCTGCAAACTACAGAATCAGGGCAACCCATTTTGAGTTTTGTTTGGCTGTTAACCCATTTTCTCCAGTAATAAAGTAAGGGTTAAAATGGAAAATTTCCAAAAAATAAAAATTTCAAAATTGTTTCTCCATCTGCCATTAACTCTTGTGGAACACCTAAAGGGTTAACAAAGTTTGTAAACCCAGTTTTGAATACCTTGAGGGGTGTACTTTCTTAGATGGAGTCACTTTTTTGAAATTTCTATTCTAGGGGTGCAAATGGGACATGGTATAAACAAAACCAGTCCTGCAAAATCTGCCTTGCAAAACCCATATGGAGTTCCCCTCCTTCTATGGGGGGTTTCTGCAAACTACAGAATCAGGGCAACCCATTTTGAGTTTTGTTTGGCAGTTAACCCTTGTTTTTTTTTCCAGGAAAAAATTTATTATATTGGAAAAAAATTCAAAAAATCAAAATTCATAAAATTTATGTCCATTTGCCATGAAGTCTTGTGGAAGACCTAAAGGGTTAACAAAGTTTGTTAAAACAGTTTTGAAAACCTTGAGGGGTCTAGTTTCTAGAATTGGGTCATTTTTGGGTGGTTTCTATTATGTAAGCCTCACAAAGTGACTTCAAGCCTGAACTGGTCCATAAAAAGTGGGATTTTGAAGATTTCTGAAAAATTGAAAAATTTGCTTCTAAACTTCTAAGCCTTGTAACATCCCCAAAAAATAAAATATCATTACTAAAATGCTACAAACATGAAGTAGACATATGAGGAATGTAAAGTCATCACAATTTTTGGGGGTATTAATATGTATTACAGAAGTAGAGAAACTGAAACTTTGAAATTTGCTAATTTTTCCTGATTTTTGGTAAATATGGTATTTTTTTTATGCAAAAAAATTTACTTTTTTGACCCAATTTTAGCAGTGTCATGAAGTACAATATGTGACGAAAAAACAATCTCAGAACGGCCTGGGTAAGTCAAAGCGTTTTAAAGTTATCAGCACTTAAAGTGACACTGGTCAGATTTGCAGAAAAATGGCCAAGTCCTTAAGGTGAAATAGGGCTGAGTCCTTAAGGGGTTAACGTGTATGGTCTCCTGATACCTGGTTGCTTCTCTCTTATAGGGAGTGAAAGAGCCCAGAATTAAATCCAAAGTCTCTAGATATGCAACTTGTACCAAGAGACTTCCTGAAAATCATAAAAAAGAAGCCGTTTCAATCTTGCATTAATGAGCTTGTAAAAGAAGAGCAACCATCGATCCATATGGAAGTTAAATCTATGATCCAGAACGAGATAAAATCCTCCCTGGCCTCCCTCAAATCTGTTCCTCCTGCTCCACCTGCGAAAAGGTCTAAGATGTCCGTTCCATCCTCCTCTGACGCAGAGGACATGGACGAGGAGGCTTCCACCTCTAGACAGAACATTGATTTTGATGTTCTATCAGAGGGAGAAATTGCGGAAGATAGTAAAAAATATTTTTTCTCTTCTGAGGACATGGAGGAATTATTGGGAGCTGTAAGGCCTCTTTCACACGGACGTTGCGGGAAAAGGTGCGGGTGCGTTGCGGGAACATGCGTGATTTTTCCCGCGCGAGTGCAAAACATTGTAATGCGTTTTGCACGCGCATGAGAAAAAGCGACATGTTTGGTACCCAAACCTGAACTTCTTCACAAAAGTTCGGGCTTGGGATCGGTGTTCTGTAGATTGTATTATTTTCCCTTATAACATGGTTATAAGGGAAAATAATAGCATTCTGAATACAGAATGCATAGTACAATAGCGCTGGAGGGGGTTAAATTTTTTTTTTAAACTCACCTTAATCCACTTGCTCGCGCAGCCCAGCATCTCTTCTGTCTGTCTTCTGTGCTGTGTGCAGGAAAAGGACCTGTGGTGACGTCACTCTGGTCATCACATGGTCCATCACATGATCTTTTACCATGGTGATGGATCATGTGATGACCGGAGTGATATCACCACAGGTCCTTTTCCTGCACACAGCACAGAAAGACAGACAGAAGAGATGCCGGGCTGCGCGAGCAAGTGGATTAAGGTGAGTTAAATTATTATTATTATTTTTTTTAACCCCTCCAGCGCTATTGTACTATGCATTCTGTATTCAGAATGCTATTATTTTCCCTTATAACCATGTTATAAGGGAAAATAATAATGATCGGGTCTCCATCCCGATCGTCTCCTAGCAACCGTGTGTGAAAATCGCACCGCATCCGCACTTGCTTGCGGATGCTTGCGATTTTCACGCAGCCCCATTCACTTCTATGGGGCCTGCGTTGCGTGGAAAACGCACAATATAGAGCATGCTGCGATTTTCACGCAACGCACAAGTGATGCGTGAAAATCACTGCTCATGTGCACAGCCCCATAGAAATGAATGGGTCCGGATTCAGTGCGGGTGCAATGCGTTCACTTCACGCATTGCACCCGCGCGGAAATCTCGCCCGTTTGTAAGGGGCCTAAGAACTACCATGGGCATTGAGGACATACAAAAGACCCGGTCAGTCCAGGATGATATGTTTAGAGAACAAAGAAATCCAAAGCCTTCTCAGTAAATGAAAATATTAGAGATGATTCTGGACGAGTGGACGGATCCAGAAAGGAGATTGGGTGTCTCTAGGGAGTTTAGGAACAGACTGTTGTTTGATCAAGCTGAAGTAAAGATCTTTAATGAAACACCAAAGATTGATGTTCAGGTAGCAAAAGTTGTCAAAATGACCTCCCTTCCTTTTGAGGATTCCTCTCAACTACAGGATCCAATGGAAAGGAAGGCTGATTCTCTACTGAAAAAATCCTGGGAAGCATCCATGTTTGGAATAAAAACGAACATAGCGGCAACATCAGTGGCTTTTGTATCAGCGAATTAGAAAACCATATTAAAAACAGGACTCCTAGAGAGGAAATCCTAAGCTCTATTCCCCTTCTCAGGTCAGCCACAGAGTTCTTGGCGAATGCCTCAGCTGAATCCGTTAGGTTTGCCGCAAAAGATGCGTCTCTCTCTAATTCAGCGTGAAGAGCATTGTGGATGATGTCGAGGGGGGGGGGGGAGATAGAGCATAACTTAGCTTTACATGTTCTATTGCTTTTTCTGGAGAGTACGTTTTCGGTCCGGTCTTAAACCCTATTCTCGAAAAAGCAGCTGACAAAAAGAAAGGGTTCCCTGAAGAGAGTAAAAAGAAGCCCTTTCATGCCTTTAACCCTCAGTCTAGATCCTACAGGGGCAAAGGAAAATCGGGGGGGGGGGGGGGGGAGATAGAGCATAACTTAGCTTTACATGTTCTATTGCTTTTTCTGGAGAGTACGTTTTCGGTCCGGTCTTAAACCCTATTCTCGAAAAAGCAGCTGACAAAAAGAAAGGGTTCCCTGAAGAGAGTAAAAAGAAGCCCTTTCATGCCTTTAACCCTCAGTCTAGATCCTACAGGGGCAAAGGAAAATCGGGGAGGTGGAGCTATCAAAAAGGGGGGAAAGGCAGGGGTTTCCTCCTCAATCCCCAAAATAAACAATCCGATAAACAATGACGCCAAGGTTGGGGGAAGGTTGAGAAGTTTTCTATCCCAGTGGGAATCCATGACCCGGAGTCCCTGGGCCTTGGACATCATAGAAAACGGATACAGGATAGAATTCTCAACTCCTCCAAAGAATTTCTGGATAACTTCCCACAGCCAGAGTTTGCTAGAAAAAATTTGGCAGAGAGTCTTAGATTTAATAGACTCAAAAGTGGTAACAGAAGTTCCTAAACTAGAAAAGGGAAAAGGTTATTATTCAAACCTTTTTTTTTTGTCCAAAAACCAGAAGGTCTTCCCGTACCATTATAAAACTAAAAGGGTTAAAGCCATTACCTACAGAAAATTTAAAATGGAGTCTATCTCTTCCATTATCCCTTTAATCAAAAACTGAGCCTTCATGGCGTCCATAGATCTAAAGAACGCTTATTACCACGTCCCCATACACAAAAATTCTCAAAAATACCTCAGATTTGCATTAATAGACAACGCCGGTGTGGTAAATCATTTTCAGTTCACTGCTCTACCCTTCGGGATATCTTCCGCCCCAAGGGTGTTCACAAAATTGGTGGTGGAAATTATCTCCCCTCTCAGGACAGAGGGATAAAACATTTTTCCATACCTAGACGACTTCCTTATAGGCAACTCATAACTAGAAACATCCAGACAAACGGATTACCTGATTGACAAGTTCACAGATTTGGGCTGGTTAATAAATCGGAAAAAGTCTTGTCTAGCACCATCTACTCAAATAAAATTCCTAGGGGAGATGCTAAATTCTATTACCCAGATGTCATCTCTACCATACGAAAAGTTGGTATCCTTCAAGGGAAAGATAAAGAGTTTCCAATCCCAAAGTCGGTGTTCGATCAGGAGTGCCATGAGCCTTCTGGGAATGATGACCTTGTGCATCACCGCAGTGGCATGGTGCCAGGCCCATACCAGGATAACTCAATCCTGTATATTAGGCAAGTGGGACAGAAAACAGTCTTCCCTAGAGAAAAAGATAACCACCCCCCTTCGCCTAAAATCAGATTTAAACTGGTGGACGGAGAAGAAGAATTCTCGAGGGGCATAACCTGGTTGAGGAATCCAGAAGTCCAGATCATGATAGATGCAAGCGGTATGGGATGGGGACCAAAGGTAGCCTCCTCAAACTACCAAGGCAGGTGGTCAAATGAAATAATCTAAAAATATTTTCCGACAATGTAACGGCTGTGGCCTACCTAAAACACCAGGGGGGCACAAGATCTCCAATCCTAAAGGGTCTGGCGGAAAGAATATTCTTCTGGGCAGAAAGAAATGTACTGTCAGTCACAGCGATCCATCTATAAGTTTCAGAAAACATAGACGCCGACTACCTCAGCAGAAAAACTTTAGACCCAGGGGAGTGGTCCCTAAAACAAGAAATTTTTCTGAGAATTTCCAAAAGATGGGGAGTCCCTCAAATAGACCTATGCGCGTCAAAAAACTATGTAAAGTTGGGGTGTTTTTGTTCTCTAAACCCCAGAGAAGAGCCATGGGCAGTCGACGCCTTTTCAGTCAGGTGGATCTGGAACCTCGCTTACGCTTTTCCTCCATGGGGCCTAATTACTCGAGTACTGCAGAAAATGACCAGTAACAGTAATACTGGTGGTTCCCTATTGGCCGAAGAGAAATTGGCTCCCCGTCCTAAAGGAATTGGCTCTGGAAGAGCCATGGAAAATACCTCTCCAGAAGGACATTCTATCACAGGGTCCCATCCTTCACCAAGATCCCAGCCTGTTCAAATTATCAGTATGGATCCTGAACGCGAGATCTTAGAGAGTAAAGATCTTTCAGAAAAGGTTATTAATAAACCTAAATCCAGCAGGAAAAGAGTTACTTCTGCAATCTATCTCAATCTGGAGAAAATACTGCAGTTGGCTGGCACAAGATTCACCAATAAATTCTACCCCAAGTATTGAGAAGATTTTAGATTTTCTCCAGAGGGGGCTGGATATGGGCCTCAGACCCAGTACACTAAAGGTACAGATATCCGCTTTGGGGGCATGCTATGATACAGATCTAGCCAGGCATAGGTGGATAAGAAGATTTGTAAGAGCTGCTTCTAGATTAAGGCCATCTATAACCCCAAGGATTCCCTAGTGGGATTTAAACCTGGTCTTGAAGGGTCTAATGAAATCTCCATTTACTCCCTTACAGGACATTTCAATTAAACATCTTACTTTCAAAGCTGTGTTTTTAATAGCTATAACATCAGCTGGACGCCTGGGAGAGATTCAGGCTCTCTCTGAGAGCCCTATCTCTCTATCTTTCCGGACAGGATAGTTTTGAAACTGGATCCGGGTTTTCTTCCGAAAGTAGTAACAGATTTTCATAGAGACCAAGAAATCGTCCTCTCTTCTTTTCCTGAAGATGTAAAGAATTCAGCTGAGGAACACTTCCAACTCTTAGATGTCAGGGAGACTATTATACAATACCTGGCGACAACAAAAACATTTAAAAGGGATGACAATCTCCTTATTCAGTTTGCTGGTCAAAACAAGCGTAGAAAAGCATCAACTATATCATGCAATTACCAAATGTCAGGCCTTACTAGTCCCACAAATATAAGAGCCCATTCCACAAGAGCAATGGCTTCTTCATGGGCTGAAAGAGCGGGCGTTTCCCTAGACAAGATCTGTAGGGCCGCCACCTGATCTAATGTAAGTACGTTCATAAGACATTATCGTATTGATGTGTCTGCTTCTGCTGATTTGACCTTTGGACAGAAGGTCCTGCAAGCAGTCTCCCTCCCTACTAAGTAATCTGATAGTTCTCATGGTTAAGCCATCATGGTGGACGAAATGGAAAAAACAAAAAACAACAACTTTTTAGGGCTGCACCCACTTGGTAATTTGTAATTGCTGAGGGTGAGAGTGGGTGGTGGCCTTTTAACCACCTCAGGACCGCCGTACGCAGGATTGCGTCCTGGCGGCGGCCCTGTTGTTCTGGGTGGACGCGCCTGCGCGTCCTCTCGCGAGAGGCGAGATTTCCTGTGAACGTGCGCACACAGGTGCGCGCGTTCACAGGAACCGAAGGTAAGCGAGTGGATCTACAGCCTGCCAGCGGCGATCGTTCGCTGGCAGGCTGTAGATGCGATTTATTAATTTTTTTAACCCCTAAAAGGTATATTAGACGCTGTTTTGATAACAGCATCTAATATACCTGGTCCTCTGGTGGTCCCTTTTGCTTGGATCGACCACCAGAGGACACAGGCATCTCTGTAAGAAGTAGCACCAAACACCACTACACTACACCCCCCCCGACACTTATTAACCCCTGATCACCCCATATAGACTCCCTGATCACCCCTGTCATTGATCACCCCCTTGTAAGGCTGGCTCCATTCAGAGGTCCGTATGTGTTTTGCGGATCCGATCCATGGATCCGTGGATCCGCAAAACACATACGGACGTCTGAATGGAGCCTTACAGGGGGGTGATCACCCCATATAGACTCCCTGATCACCCCCTGTCATTGATCACCCCCCTGTAAGGCTCCATTCAGACATTAGAAATTTATATTAATAATAATAATAATAATAATAATAATAATAATAATAAATTATCAATTTCCGCTAACTTGTGCCAAAAAAAAACAACAACTTCTATGAACTCGCCATGCCCCTCACGGAATACCTTGGGGTGTCTTCTTTCCAAAATGGGGTCACATGTGGGGTATTTATACTGCCCTGACATTTTAGGGGCCCTAAAGCGTGAGAAGAAGTCTGGAATCCAAATGTCTAAAAATGCCTTCCTAAAAGGAATTTGGGCCCCTTTGCGCATCTAGGCTACAAAAAAGTGTCACACATGTGGTATCGCCGTACTCAGGAGAAGTTGGGCAATGTGTTTTGGGGTGTCTTTTTACATATACCCATGCTGGGTGAGATAAATATCTTGGTCAAATGCCAACTTTGTATAAAAAAATTGAAAAAGTTGTCTTTTGCCAAGATATTTCTCTCACCCAGCATGGGTATATGTAAAAAGACACCCCAAAACACATTGCCCAACTTCTCCTGAGTACGGCGATACCACATGTGTGACACTTTTTTGTAGCCTAGGTGGGCAAAGGGGCCCACATTCCAAAGAGCACCTTTAGGATTTCACAGGGCATTCACAGGACATTTTGATTTCAAACTATTTCTCACGCATTAGGGCCCCTAAAATGCCAGGGCAGTATAACTACCCCACAAGTGACCCCATTTTGGAAAGAAGACACCAAAGGTATTCCGGGAGGGGCATGGCGAGTTCCTAGAATTTTTTATTTTTTGTCACAAGTTAGCGGAAAATGAGACTTTATAAGGAAAAATAAAATAAAAAAAAAATCATCATTTTCCGCTAACTTGTGACAAAAAAGAAAAAGTTCTATGAACTCACTATGCCCATCAGCGAATACCTTAGGGTGTCTACTTTCCGAAATGGGGTCATTTGTGGGGATTTTCTACTGTCTGGGCATTGTAGAACCTCAGGAAACATGACAGGTGCTCAGAAAGTCAGAGCTGCTTCAAAAAGCGGAAATTCACATTTTTGTACCATAGTTTGTAAACGCTATAACTTTTACCCAAACCATTTTTTTTTTATCAAAGACATGTAGAACAATAAATTTAGAGAAAAAAATAAAATAGAAATGTAGTTTTATTTGAAACATTTTACAACTGAAAGTGAAAAATGAAATTTTTTTGCAAAAAAATCGTTAAATTTCGATTAATAACAAAAAAAGTGAAAATGTCAGCAGCAATGAAATACCACCAAATGAAAGCTCTATTAGTGAGAAGAAAAGGAGGTAAAATTCATTTGGGTGGTAAGTTGCATGACCGAGCAATAAACAGTGAAAGTAGTGTAGTGCAGAATTGTAAAAAGTGGTCTGATCATTAAGGGTGTTTAAGCTGGGGGGGGGGGGGGGGTGGGCTGAGGTGGTTAAACTGGTTAAGTCCGTCATGGTGGACTCAAGGAAACAGAATTACCAGTAACTCTAATTTAAGTTTTTTTGTCTCCATTTCCAAAAGCCATTTTATTTTAAATTTTTTTCAGGCGATTGTCTTATGTAGGGGATCCTTTTTTGCGCAATTTGCTTTTTTGGCACTGTTTTAGAATTTGTATGGATGTGATGTTTTTATAGAGCCGGTCGTTATGGACGCGGCGATACCTAATGTCTATTGTTGTTTTTATTTTTTTAATGTTTTTGCAACTTTATATGTTTATTATGGGAAAGGGGCGTTTTGTTTTTGTTTTTATTATGAAAAACACTTTTTTACTTTTTTTATTTTTGTCCCCCTGTGGGACTTCAAGTTTTGGGGGGTCTGATCCCCTCTACAATGCATTACAATACATCTGACTGTCAGCATTACGCTGACAGTTGCCTAGAAGATCCAGCCTAATAAGGCTGGATCTCATAGGCTCCTGGGGAGGCAAGCCCCGATGCTTATGGAAGGCATCGGGCTGTCTTTCCAGCCATGGGGTCCCCGTCACCGCAGTACGGGGATCTAATGGGGACGGGGAGGGAGCTGAAAACCCACTGTATGCCGCAGTCAGCTTTGACCATGGCATACAAGGGGTTAATCTGCTGTTTACAGCGATGCCGGTGGAGAGAGCAGGGTCTCGGCTGTCAGTCACAGCTGGGTTCCTGCATTGAATAAGCGTGCACCACTCCGGTGCCCGCCCGATCGTCCTGACGTATTGGTACATCAGAGGTTGTCAAGGCACCGGCGGCCATGACATACTAGTATGTCAAGGGTTGCCAAGGGCTATTTTAAAATCTACCCTTCCTAGATGGCTTATTATCACAACTCGTTCTGTACAGACACCAAGGAGATTTGGGAAGTTTAAGGTGGGTACTCTAGATACAGTTCTGGTCTTCTATAAGCCTCTCGATTCGTCCTCTCAAAAGTATGTTGCCTTATGGTCCATTCACATGTCCGCATCCGTTCCGCAACTTTGCGGAATGGGTGCAGACGCATTCATTTTCTTTTGAATCAAATCATTTTTATTGATCAGGTATAATAAACTTTTTCTGACAGTACATTGTCAACATCAAATGACAAATCGATCTTAGCAGTATACAATGTACGCAATCAAGAGCAAATGCTGCAAATTGTAGACACAAAACATAGGCCTAACCCCCCCCTCTCCCCCTCCCCCCCCCTTCCCCTATGAACAGGAGCATGAATACCTCTGCCCTATCCTATATCACAATATGGGTATGCGATAACCATTCATTCCACAATTTCTCAAATTTCTGAGGACAATCTCTCTTCACAAACACACTTCTTTCCATAGTCAACATGTCATGCACTTTCCGTACGAATTCACCCACTGTTGGCGGACTCCCCTGGATTCACTGCTGCGCCACCAATTTCCTGGCCACATATAGCGGCCTTCCCACCGCCACCTTAACCATCTCGCTCCCGTCAATCTCTGACACATAGCCCAACACACATATCTTGGGGTCTTTTTGCAATCTCAACGCCAAGTTATTATTAACCAGGGTCAGCACCTCATCCCAGTATCTACCTATCACTGGACAAGACCAAAGCATATGCAACAGGTCCGCTCCCTCCTCTGAACACTTCGGACACTTGTCATCAGTCCTAACACCAATCTTCCGTAAAAATACCGGCGTTTTGTATACTCTGTGGATGATAAAGAGTTGTGACAATTTACCCTGCTCACTTAAGGACACTTTGGGAACTGCCTCCAATATATCCTCCCACTGATCTTTAGAAATGGCCCCCAAATCGCCCTCCCATTTCATCATCCGCGTCAGAGGGAACCCAGCTAAGAACTTGTCCAGCAATAGAGTATACACCTGCGATATCAATCCTCTTTTCCCCCCTTTCGGCAGAATAAGTTTATGTATCACATCCATTTTGGCTATGACACATCCTTTCCTCACTGTGACATCATAGGCGTGCCTCAAATGTAGATACTGATAGAACCAAACCTTGGGTACCTTAAATTCTTGCTGCAGCCCCTGAAATGATTTGAACACATCACCCTCCAGCAGTTGACCTATCCTCATTACCTCATGAGATTCCCAGTTCCGAAGTCCTGACAGAGACGTGAACTCTGGCAATAAGTTGTTGTTCCATATTGGGGACAGCTCTCCAACTCCTCCCACACCTCCTAAGCTGCTTCACCTTCGCCCATACCTTCTTCATAAGCTCAATAAGCAGGACCTTCTCCCTCCCCACATGCATGCCCGCCCCTCCAGTATACACATAAGGTCCCGACTGCCCAACCAGTGCTGCAATATCCTACCTGTCATATCCGGCAACTGAAAATCTATCCAGCCCTTAAAGTGCTGACACTGAGATGCCAAAAAATAAATCCATGCATTCGGAACTGCCAAACTTCCTTCCGTCTTGGGGTACTGCAACGTTTCCAGTTTAATCCTTGCTCGACCACATTTCCAAATAAGGTCCCTGAACATAGAATGTATCCTCCTAAACCTATCCAAAGGAATCCACACAGGGGCATTGTTGAGTACATAAAGTAGCTGAGGCATCATTACCATCTTCAAGAGATTCACTCTACTCACTACAGATAGAAAGAGCCTACACCAAGTCCTTACCTTAAGTCTAAAAGTAGCAAGTAAAGGAGTCAAATTCAATTCTTCAAAATCCGACAATCTAGGTGTTATATACAGCCCCAAATATTTGAATTTATCCACCCAGGGTACCGTACTGCTTCCCTGCTCGACCAACGGAACCTGTCCATCTACCGGCATCAGAGCAGACTTTTGCCTATTAATCGTAAGTCCAGAGAAACTCCCGAACCGATCAATTAGAGACATGGACGCATCCAGAGATGTCCCAGTATCGCCCAGGAACAGCAAGGTGTCATTAGTGTACATAGCCACTTTGTTCTGTACCATACCGTATCTGAACCCCACAATATGAGTTGACAGGCGTACTAAAGCTGCTAGTGGCTCAATAGCTAGGGCAAATAACAAAGGCGATAGTGGGCATCCCTGTCTGGTGCCTCTAGCCAGAGTAAAGCTATCCGACAACCCCCCATTAGCTCTAATGCGCGCCTTAGGGCTCGAGTACAACACCTGTAACCATTGGATAAAACGTGCGCCAAAGCCCATAGCCCTCAGAATCCCCCGCAGATAGTTCCACTCTACACTATCAAACGCCTTGGCAGCATCAAGCGTTAGCAAGGCCCTGTCTCCACAATTATCCGCCGGAAGATTCAGACTGGCGTACAATCTACGGATGTTTATAGCAGTCAACTTCCCAAGCATGAAGCCTGTCTGATCTGGGTGTACAATGGTCAGAATCACCCTGGACAACCTGTTCGCCAACACCTTTGCTAGGAGCTTTACATCCGCTGTTAAAAGCGAAATCGGTCTATAGGAGTCTGGTAATTTGGGATCTTTTCCAGACTTTGGAATGACTACTATTATAGCCTCCTGCATAGAGTGTGGTAGCGAACCAGTCTCCAGTGAATGCTCGAGCACCTTAAGTAATTCGGGGAGGTGTACCCCCTGCAGCTTTTTATATACCTCCACCGGTAAACCATCTGCCCCTGTGGCCTTGCCATTCGCCATGTCCCCAAGCGCTGCCTCCAATTCCTCAAGTGAAATCGGCTCTTCTAATCTCTCCCTATCCTCGTCTGACAACACCGATAGCTGCTCCTCCGCCAAAAAGGCAGTCAAAGCGTCCTCAGAGCTAGAGACAGTAGATGCGTATAAGGACACATAGAAATCTTTAAGTATATCTAATATTCCCTTTGTGTCCTGCCTAATATTCCCAGTCTCATCTCTCAGTTCCTGTATACAAGAGGATCCCCGCTGAGCCTGAGAAACAACTGACAGTAGATGACCTACCCTCTCACCCTCCTCAAAAGATCATTGTTTGTAGAAACTACACTTTCGCTCTACAGCTTGCAGAAGATGACACCACAGCTGCTCCTGAGCCACCGCCAGAGCTTCACTATTAACTAATGAAGGGGATCTACCAAAAACCCCTTCAGATTCCACCACTTGTACATGCGCTTTCACATCCGCCTCTCTAGACTTGGATTTATAGAAACATAGAAACATAGAATGTGTCGGCAGATAAGAACCATTTGGCCCATCTAGTCTGCCCAATATACTGAATACTATGGATAGCCCCCGGCCCTATCTTATATGAAGGATGGCCTTATGCCTATCCCATGCATGCTTAAACCCCTTCACTGTATTTGCAGCTACCACTTCTGCAGGAAGGCTATTCCATGCATCCACTACTCTCTCAGTAAAGTAATACTTCCTTATATTACTTTTAAACCTTTGCCCCTCTAATTTAAAACTGTGTCCTCTTGTGGTAGTTTTTCTTCTTTTAAATATGCTCTCCTCCTTTACCGAGTTGATTCCCTTTATGTATTTAAAAGTTTCTATCATATCCCCTCTGTCTCTTCTTTCTTCCAAGCTATACATATTAAGGTCCTTTAACCTTTCCTGGTAAGTTTTATCCTGCAATCCATGTACTAGTTTAGTAGCTCTTCTCTGAACTCTCTCTAGAGTATCTATATCCTTCTGGAGATATGGCCTCCAGTACTGCGCACAATACTCCAAGTGAGGTCTCACCAGTGTTCTGTACAGCGGCATAAGCACTTCACTCTTTCTACTGCTTATACCTCTCCCTATACATCCAAGCATTCTGCTGGCATTTCGTGCTGCTCTATTACATTGTCTTCCCACCTTTAAGTCTTCTGAAATAATTACTCCTAAATCCCTTTCCTCAGATACTGAGGTCAGGACTGTGTCAAATATTCTATATTCTGCCCTTGGGTTTTTACGCCCCAGGTGCATTATCTTGCACTTATCTACATTAAATTTCAGTTTCCAGAGTTCTGACCATTCTTCTAGTTTTCCTAAATCCTTTTCCATTTGGCGTTTCCCTCCAGGAACATCAACCCTGTTACATATCTTTGTGTCATCAGCCAAAAGACAAACCTTACCAGCGAGGCCTTTTGCAATATCACTTATGAAGATCTTAAACAAAATCGGTCCCAGTACAGATCCCTGTGGAACCCCACTGGTAACATGACCTTGTTTTGAATGTTCTCCATTGACTACAACCCTCTGTTGTCTGTCACTCAGCCACTGCCTAATCCACTCAACAATATGGGAGTCCATGCTCAATGACTGCAGTTTATTGATAAGTCTTCTATGTGGGACAGTGTCAAAAGCCTTACTAAAATCTAGATATGCGATGTCTACTGCACCTCCACCGTCTATTATTTTATTCACCCAGTCAAAAAAATCTATAAGATTTGTTTGACATGATCTCCCTGAAGTAAACCCATGTTGTTTTTCATCTTGCAATCCATGGGATTTTAGATGTTCCACAATCCTATCCTTTAATAGGGTTTCCATTAATTTGCCTACTATTGATGTCAGACTCACTGGTCTATAGTTGCTCGATTCCTCCCTACTACCTTTCTTGTGAATGGGCACGACATTTGCCAATTTCCAATCTTCCGGGACGACTCCTGTTACTAATGATTGGTTAAATAAATCTGTTAACGGTTTTGCCAGCTCACCACTAAGCTCTTTTAATAATTTTGGGTGTATCTCATCAGGCCCCTGTGACTTATTTGTCTTCACCTTAGACAGCAAACTTAGAACATCTTCCTCTGTAAAGATACATGCATCAAACGATTTATTAGTCATTCTTTCTAGTGGAGGTCCTTCTCCTTTTTCTTTTGTAAAAACTGAACAGAAGTATTCATTAAGGCAGTCGGCTAGCCCTTTATTCTCTTCTACATACCTTCCGTCCTTTGTTTTTAATTTAGTTATTCCTTGTTTTAATTTCCTTTTTTCATTTATATATCTGAAGAATGTCTTATCCCCTTTTTTCATAGACTGAGCTAGTTTTTCTTCTGCCTGCGCTTTAGAAGTTCTTATAACTTGCTTGGCCTCTCTCTGCCTAATCTTGTAGATTTCCTTATCTTCATTGCTCTGGGTTTTTTTATAATTACAAAATGCTAGCTTTTTATTTTTAATGATTTGGGCCACTTCTGCTGAGTACCACAGTGGTCTCCTCCTTTTTTTGCTTTTACTGACAAGTCTAATGCAATTTTCTGTTGCCTTCAATAATGCACCTTTTAAGTAGTCCCATTTCTCCTGGACTCCATGTAATCCGTTCCAGTCTGATAAGGACTCATCTCAATCTCTTTAATCAATACTCCCCTTAAAGAGGACCTTTCACCGATTATGAACTAACTATACAGACATGTAGAGCGGCACCCGGGGATCTCACTGCACTTACTATTATCCCTGGGCGCCGCTCCGTTCTCCTGCTATGCCCTCCGGTATCTCCGCTCACTAAGTTATAGTAGGCGGAGATTCCAGTCACTAAGTTATGGTAGGCGGAGTCTGCCCTTGTTCTGCTCTAGCGCTGGCCAATCGCAGCGCAGAGCTCACAGCCTGGGAGGTTATTTTCTCCCAGGCTGTGAGCTCTGCAATGCGATTGGCCAGCGCTACAGAAGAACAAGGGCAGACTCCGCCTACCATAACTTAGTGAACGGAGATACCGGAGGACATTGCAGGAGAACGGAGCGGCGCCCAGGGATAATAGTAAGTGCAGGGAGATCCCCGGGCGCCGCTCTACATGTCTGTATAGTTAGTTCATAGAGTAATAATCGGTGAAAGGTCCTCTTTAAGAACACTTTCATAGCATCCCAGACTCCGTGTATTGAAGCCGTCCCTACATTAATAGCAAAATATTCCCTGACCGCCAGTGAAACCTCAGACAAGTCTCCCAGTATATTTAACCAATGCGGGTTACATTTCCACAACCTCGGTCCCTGCCTGAGCGCCCCCAGGCATATGTCAACCTGCAGCAGGGAATGATCAGACAACAAGCGAGGGTGATGGGTAACTCCCCGAATCAGTGGCAACATAACGTCATTAACAAGAGCCAGATCTATGCGTGGTAGTGAATGATGCGTAGCAGATCTGCACGAATATTCGCGCCTATCAGGGTTGCGTACTCTCCACACGTCAAGCAAACCAGTTTCAGTCATAATATTCTTTAAAGCTACACTCCCTGGTGATCCACCCGACATCTATCCAGAGAATCGTCTGGTGTGCAATTAAAGTCTCCTACTAGTAGCCATGAGAATCCAGGGAAGTCCGCCACAAAGGTCATAATTGCCCGTACCAAAGGAGAAGCAAATGGTGGAGGCACATACACTGACACCAACACCACCTGGATCCCATCAATCTTACACACAATACAGACATACCTGCCCTCAGCATCCACACACTGTTGCACATGTTCATACCTGATACTCTTATGCATTAACACACATACTCCCCTGGAATGTGAGGAATAGATTGCATGTACCACATGTCCCACCCAGTTTTTGCTTAGCCACTGTACAGTATCGCTAGACAAATGCGTTTCCTGCAAGCAACAAATGGCAGGCTGAAAACGCCTCAAGTAGTGAAAAATACACCGTCGTTTCCGTGCATCAGCCATACCCCTCGCATTCCAGCTCAAAACTTTAATCACCTGTGTCATGGTAAAACACTGTTACATACCTGCATCGCACACCCCATTCAATCAACATCCATTCAGAGTTCGCGCCCCCAGATCTACCCCTATCTATCCCCCTACCACATTACCACAAATGAGAACCGTAATCCCTACATCTCCAACTGTAAACCCATAAACGGGGCAACCCCTTAGCAACTTGCCCGCCAATGAACAGCAAACATCACTGATCATAGAAACACACTCCCTCAAAGAGAGAATCCTCTCCACTACAGGGAAACACATAGTAATCCCCGAACCACCTACTCCCACCTCAGAATCTACCATGCGGTAGCATTATAAAGTACACATCTTAACTGGTGCAACATAAAAAAATGGCATTTAAGTGCAAACATATATAAAAGTTAAACCAAATTGCATATCTGCCTCCTTCAAGTGTCCAGGGCCCCATTTCTCAGTTGCCGTTCGTGGACGTCCAGCCACTGTGCCGCTTCATCTGGATCCTCGAAAAATCTAGTGGATCCCAATGCCACCACTCGCAATTTGGCAGGGAACAGCATGGCATATGGAACCTGCAACCCTCTAAGCCTCCTCTTGACATCCATAAAATGGCTCCTCCTCCGCTGAACCTCATTCGAATAATCCGGAAAAATGGAAACTTTGACCCCATTCAGGACCATCTCTTCATTATCTCTGGACTGACGTAGGATAGTGTCCCGATCTTTGAAATGCAATATCTTCGCAAGTATAGGACGAGGAGGTCTGCCTGGTGGAAGCGGCCGCATGGGCACTCTGTGCGCCCGCTCCACCGCATATAGGGAAGATAAGCCTTTCTCATAAAAGAACTGGTATAACCATTTCCCCACAAATTCAGTGGCATTGGCCCCCTCCGTCTTCTCCGGCATTCCTACAATGCGCAAATTATTCCTTCGCGATCTGTTCTCTAGATCATCCGTCTTGGCATATAGGGCAGCAATGTCCTTCATAGTCGTCTTGGACGCCATTTGCAAAGGCTGTACTTCATCTTCCAATGATGACACCCTCTTTTCCAATTCAGAGGTGCGTTCCGAAATTTTATGTAAATCATGTCTGATTATGGAGACATCAGACTGCCGACCTGTACTGTGAGTACTTTGAGGGTGCTGTTGCAGCTTGCTACAGCCGCCATTATATCCTTTCAGAGTGGGCTCCTCTGTAGACGCGGCCCGCAGGCAACCGTACCCTTTCCAGGACTTTCAGGAGCAGACAAAGGCTGACTAGCCGTTACGGGGCCGTCGCCATCAATGGAACCGTCCTCCTGGTCAGAGGAGGTAAGTATATTAGTCCCCTTGTCTGTAGACCAATCGCCCACGCTGCTATCCACACGGGCAAACTTGCTGAGCTTGGCTGCTGCGCTCTGACTCACCACCTCCTGCAGCGCCATCGCCTCTCCACTATCAGCGCCATGTTGGCCCGCCTCCATTCTGTCTTGCCTTACAGTTTTGCTTGCCTTCCTCTGCATTTTCAGGCTCCCCAAAGCGACACAGCAGCCTCCGGACACTTTTCTCACACCAGGTAAGGTTGTATAGTGAAATCGGGTCGTACTACGGATAGTTTAAGACAGGAGACCGGCAGGAGCAGTGAACGGTGCATCTCACTCCATGTGCTAGCAGGCCACGCCCCCTATAGACCCATTCATTTTAAATGGGGCCACAAAGGATGCAGACAGCACACTGTCTGCTGTCCGCATCCGCACTTCCGTTCCGTGGCCCTGCAAAAAATAGAACATGTTCTATTCTTGTCCGCAGCCATGGACAAGAAAAGGCATTTCTATTATAGTGCTGGCCATGTGTGGTCCGCAAAATGCGGAACGCACATGGCCGCTGTCTGTGTTTTGCAGATCTGCAATTTGCGGACATGTGAATGGACCTTTACTTTCCTCTGCACTGAACCTGGAATAGGCCACTCTAGGCACTTTATAGTAGTAGTTTGTAAAATGCTACCGTAAAGGCATTGTCCAGTTTTTAAACAAAAACATTTTTATATACTTTATTACGGAACTTTTAAGTGGTATTTCAGCTTTTACCCCATTAAATGTGGACAGAACTGCACTCTACCTAAAGAAAAATAGCTCACTCACTTGCTCCCCACTGCTCCATTCTAGCATTGAGGGTCTGGTCTGACTCCTTCCGGTCCCCAGCATTTAAATTTACTAGGCCTGAGAGAATCGAGCTTCAGGTCATAGATCCGAAGTTGATTCGTCCAAAAACGTTGTTTTCAATGCTGTTTTCCATTACGCCCCATGACTGCACCTGTGAGAGATCCTCCCCCCTTCCGGACAGGAAACAGGAACTTCCCAGATCTTTTAAAAGGGTCCTCCATACTCCAATCCTCAGTTTCTTCCTGTTTCCTGTCCATAGGACAGGGGGATGGATCTTTCCCAAGGCTGCAGGGCCTCTAGAATTTTTATAACATACCTATTGGAGGTCCCTGACGGTGTAAGAATCCACTAGGAGCCACAGTGGAAGTCCGGTTTTTGTCTCCTTTTGCCATGGGGGGGATCCCTGACGGTCACCTCGTTCCCTTCATACCTGCGGCCGGGCGAAGTTCCGGTGGGGATGCGTCCTTTCCTGGATCGCTGGTCTGGCGTGTTTCTGCAGGCCCTGTTTCCTGCTGGGAAGGGGAGGGGCCGAGGAAACATGGCGGACGGTGTGCGGCCTGTAAAAAGGGGATGCCGGCCAGTCATCATGGAGGGGAAAAAAGCAGCAGTGTGGCAATTTTGGGAGAACAGACATTTTTTCCTTCCAGATTCCCCTTTTGTGCACGATCGACATCCAGGAGGAAGGGGAGACACCACAGCGCACTGAAAGACAGGAGCAACACTCCAAACCCGGCATGGTACTCCTGGGGGGTAAGAGGGGTTGTACCCCATGGTCTCCTATGTGGGAGATTATTTTATCTATTTCCGGGTGATTTATTGTGGGCTCTGTATTGATACAAGTTAAGGAGGCCCCAAGTAAAGGTGCCCACGAGACGAAAGGCAGAGTGTGGGGGATTTGCAGAAAGAAGTTAAGTCCATTTTACCCCAAAGCCTGTTGTTATCCCTGCCTGGATAGAGTAGTAGCGGAGGAATCCCCATCCTTGTTCCAGAATATACAAAATCTGGTCAAGATGGCAGTCCGTTCCCCGGTGGAACAGTTTAAGAAATCACTTCCTAGTTCTTCTAGGCAGAAGAAGGCTCAAGTGATAGAATCGGACTTTACCGAGTCAGATTCGGAGGATTAGGGAGTAATAAAGTTCAGATTCTTCCTCTGAAGATCTTACAGAAAGACCACTGTTTAAAGTGGAGGATACAGACCTTTTATTAAAAGCGTTGAGGTCCACTATGGAGAAGGAAGAAGAAAAAGAGACTAGATAAAGACAGGAGCTAATGTTTGAAAGTCTGAGGCCAAAAAAGGTGAGAGTGTTCCCTATGTAGGACTGTATTAAGGAGTTGATTAAGCGAGAATGGAAGAAGCCTGATTAATGTTATTTATTCCTTTTTTTCAGTCAAAAGGAAATACCCGTTTAATGATCAGGATGTTCCTAGGGTAGATGCCCCAGTAGCAAAGGTTATAAAAAAATCTGTGCTCCCGTTTGAAGATCTGGGTTCCCCTAACTCCTTATTTCACCATGAAGACCAGGCCATTTTTTGCAAATCTGACCAGTGTCAGTTTAAGTGGTGATTACTTTAAAACGCTTTGACTTATCCAGGCCATTCTGAGATAGTTTTTTCGTCACATATTGCACTTCATGACACTGGTAAAATGAAGTAAAAAAAAATAATAAATTTTATTTATAAAAAAAAAAAAAAAAAAAAAATACCAAATTTACCAAAAATTTGTAAAAATTAGCAAATTTCAAAGTTTCAATTTCTCTACTTCTATAATACATAGTAATACCTCCAAAAATAGTTATTACTTTACATTCCCCATATGTATACTTCTTGTTTGGATCATTTTGGGAATGATATTTTATTTTTTGGGGATGTTACAAGGCTTAGAAGTTTAGAAGCAAATCTTGAAATCTTTTCAGAAATTTTCAAAAACCCAATTTTTAGGGACCAGTTCAGGTCTGAACTCACTTTGTGAGGCTTACATAATAAAAACCACCCAAAAATGACTGCATTCTAGAAACTACACCCCTCAAGGTATTCAAAACTGATTTTACAAACGTCGTTAACCCTTTAGGTGTTCCACAAGAATTAATGGAAAATAGAGATATAATTTCACTTTTCCACCTCATCACCACGATGGCCACTAGGAGATTGACCCCTGACCTCTGTAGGGGCAGGAACAGAGAGAGGGTTTAAATCCCCCCTCCCAGCACCAGTGTTTCCTGTCCCTACAGAGGACCGGGGCAGAGAGAGTCTCCCTGCCCAGGGAGATGAAGCTGATGCCGTTCCGTAAACACCTTACCTGGTGTTCCCCTGCCCTCCTGCGGTCCTCGTACTAATGCTGGGCAGGGGTGTTGGGGGAGGCCTCGCTCCATTACTATACGTGAGCCTGCTCCCTGGTCGTGATCTCCCGCCAGGCCTCTGGGGCTGTAGCCGGGTGCGCGCCATAACGCTTCAGGTAAGGCGGCAGACGTCACTTCCGGTGGACCGAGGAAGTGACGTCTTTTAGGACGCGTCTCCTTTTAAAAATATCGGCACAGCACATGGAAGTGCCGAGCAACAAGCGTTGTATGTGCCGACATGTCGACAGAACCCCGCTCCCCAGGAGACCCTTCCGTGCCGCCTGCCGTAAGTTCCCCTGTGGGGAAAGCGCCTATCTTCCCTGTTATTGTTTTTTGCACTGTACCAGGTTACCGGCCTTTTCTTCCTCCTCCACTGTTCTGGCTTGGGGCTTTTATGCTTCTATACCAATTGTGTATATTCAGTAGCTGACTGGGGCTATTTTCCCCCAGGTCCCTAAGGAGGCTCAGAAGAAGGTCAGGAAGCCGGCTAAGTGTGTGTCCTGTCTTAAACGACTTCCAGATGATTACCGCAAAAGATTATGCAAAGAGTGTATCTCTAGTGTTGTGCGTGAAGAACAGACTTCTTTTTTTGAGGAGTTAAAATCTATGATACACGAGTAAGTAAAATCCTCCTTATCCCAGCTCTCCTCCTTACCTAAAGACCTGCCTCCATCTAAAAGACAGAGGGGACCGTCTTTTTCTCCCTCAGATTCAGAGGAGATAGCGGAAAACGCTTCATCCTCCAGACCTTGGGAGGACGAAGATGCTTCCTCTGATGTAGAGGTTTTTGAATCAGATAGAAGGTTCTGTTTTTCCTTGAATGAAATGCCAGACCTACTAAGGGCGGTCCAGGCCATGATGGGAGTAGAAGAAGCCCCTAGAGCTCATTCCGTACAGGATGAGCTGTTCGGGAGACTCCGCATTAAAAAAACCTGGGTTTTTCCGATCAACGAAAATATTCGCGACATGGTGCTTGATGAGTGGTCAAATCCAGAGAAAACGCGTGGGGCTATCCAGGTTATTCAAGAATCGTCTAGTGTTCGATCCTAATGAATGTAAAATTTTCAATGAAACACCAAAAATTGACGTTCAAGTGGCAAAAGTCCATAAAAAGACTGCCTTACCCTATTGAAGACTCCTCCCAGTTACGCGACCCCATGGATAGGAAGGCGGATAGTCTGTTAAAAAAATCTTGGGAAGCCGTTATGTTTAACCTAAAAGCTAATATTGCTGCCACCTCGGTGGCGAGGTCCATGGTGTTGTGGTTGAACGACTTGGAGTCTCACATTAGGGACAACACCCCTAGAGAAGAAATCTTAAGGTCTCTCCCCTTACTAAAGTCCGCCACGGCATTTATAGCAGATGCCTCGGCAGAATCTGTCAGATTTGCTGCTAAAGACGCCGGCCTCTCTAACGCAGCCCGCCGGGCTCTGTGGATGAAATGCTGGTCAGGGGACAACACCTCAAAGATGAAGTTGTGCTCCATCCCGTTTTCAGGGGAGTATGTCTTTGGCCCTGTTTTGGACCGTATCCTAGAGAAAGCAGCGGATAAGAAAAAGGGCTACCCGGAGGAAATACCCTATAAAAGAAAATATCCCTTTCGTGCCCCTACCAGCCAGAATAGATCGTATAGGGATAAAGGAATGTCGGGGCGTTGGAGCTATCCGAAAGGTGGCAGGGGGAGAGGTACCCCTACCTCCTCTCAAAACAAATCTTCAGACAAACAATGACGCCAAGGTGGGGGGGAGATTGAAGAATTTTCTTGCTCCTTTGGAGTCCATTACTCCGAACCCTTGGGTCTGGGACATCATAAAATCCGGATACTAGATCGAATTTTCTTCATCTCCCCCAGACCGCTTCATTGTTACCAACCCGAGCTCTTCCACGGTACGCTAGAAGATCCTGCAGGGAATCCAGAACCTTCTGGAAATGGATGTGATAATCCAGGTACCATCAAAACAGCTAGGACAGGGGTTCTACTCGAATCTCTTCCTGGTAGAAAAGAAAGAAGGTTCATTTCGCACCATCATAAATTTAATGGCCCTGAACAAGTTTATAGTATATCGGAAGTTCAGGATGGAAGCCCTAAAATCCCTGATACCCCTGATAGGGAGAGACGCTCTGATGTGTACGGTAGACCTACGGGATGCCTACTACCACGTACCAATCCACCCAAATTCTCAGAAATTTTTAAGATTTGCCATCCAAGATCACAAGGGAGTAACTCCTCACTTCCAGTTCACGGCCCTTCCCTTTGGGATATCATCTGCTCCCAGTGTCTTCACGAAACTGGTGGTAGAAATGGTGGCCTTCCTGAGACGCAAAGGCCTGGTGATCGTACCATACCTGGACGACTTTCTCCTGATCGGAAATTCAGAGAACCAGCTCAAAACAGACTTACTAACCTTCCTGTCTCTCATTCAGGATTTAGGGTGGTTGGTGAACCAGAAGAAATCAAATCTGCTACCTTCCAGCACACTCCAGTTTCTAGGGGTCATCCTGGATTCCCGGGTTCAACATACCTTTCTCCCACCAGACAAGATCAGAAACCTTCAGTTGAAAATCCAACGGTTTCAGAACAGGAGGTCTTGTCCCATAAGAGAAGCCATGAGCCTTCTGGTTCTCCTCTCGTCCTGCATTCATTCTGTCCCATGGCGTCAATCCCACTTCCGATCTCTCGAGTCGCTGATTCTCAGAGTCTGGGACAGGCAGCAGACTTCTTTAAATCACAAGGTGCTGATCCCTCCAACAGTAAAAGTCTCCCTAGACTGGTGGAAGAGCACAAACAACCTGTCCTTAGGAGTTCCTTGGGAGAAGACTCCTTACATACAAGTCCTTACAGACGCAAGCAAAAAAGGATGGGGAGCGAAAGTGGGAGACCATTACTTTTAGGGTTCCTGGCTGTCAACAACTCGCTCTCAGTCCACCAACTTCAGAGAGCTGAAAGCGGTTTGGAAAGCTCTAAGAGCAGCAGAGGACATTCTCGAGGGCCGGCATGTGAAGGTCCTTTCCGACAATACTACAACAGTAGCGTACTTCTCTCACCAAGGAGGGACGAGATCAGAAAAGCTGCTGATCGTGGCGGGGAAGATCTTCAATTGGGCGGAATCCCACGTAAGATCCATCTCCGCGATTCACCTGAAGGGAGCACTAAACGTGGAAGCAGATTACCTCAGCCGACAACAAATAGACCACACCGAATGATCTCTAAACCAGGACGTGTTCCAGATACTAATAGACAGATGGGGCACCCCTCAAGTAGACCTGTTCGCCTCAAAGAAGAACACAAAAGTACCAGCATTCTGTTCCTTGAATCCACGAGACAATCCTTGGGCGCTGGACGCACTCACTATACGATGGGATTGGAACCTCTGTTATGCGTTTCCACCCCTGCCTCTACTTCCCAGGATAATCCAGAAGCTTCACCAAGAAGATACAACCCTAATATTAATAGCCCCTTATTGGCCGAAGAGGAGCTAGTTCCCTTCCCTAAAGAACCTATCAGTAGAGAACCCGTGGCCTCTCCCTTCCAGGAAGGACCTGCTTCATCAAGGGCCAATCTTACACCCAAACCCAGGTTTCCTCAAATTGTCAGCTTGGATCCTGAGATCCAGATGTTGAAATTGCAGGGTCTTTCTGATCAGGTAATATCTACCCTGAAGGCAAGCAGGAAAAAAGTTACCTTCTCGATCTATCTGAAGATTTGGTTTTGCTCCTGGATCGGTAACCCTGCCCCGAATTTAGAGCCACCTAATTTTCAAAAAATCCTAGACTTCCTCCAGCAAGGTCTTGAGCTAGGTCTTAGACCCTCTACCTTTTAAAGGTACAAGTCTCAGCCCTAGCTTGTTTCTTCGATCAAGACTTAGCCAACCACCGCTGGATCAAAAGATTTATGAAAGCAGCCTCTCGGCTCCGTCCCTCTCTAAAATCCCGGATCCCCAACTGGGACCTCAATACAGTGCTCACAGGCCTGACGCTTGCCCTTTTCGAGCCCCTGTCAGACTGTTCCACTAAACGCCTATCCCTGAAGACCGCTTTTCTTGTTGCCATCACGTCCGCAAGGAGGCTAGGCGAAATTCAAGCCATATCCATACAAGAACCGTATCTCCGTATCACCGATGATAGAATTACTCTTAAGCTAGATCCCGGGTTTCTCCCTAAAATGGTATCCGATTTCCACTAAAACCAGGAGATAGTTTTGCCTTCCTTTTGTTGTAATCCCTCTAACAGTAGAGAATCCAGTTTCCATTCTCTGGATGTAAGACGCTCGAGATTACAAAACAATTCCGTAAAACCAATAATCTATTTGTCTTATTCTCAGGTAAGAACAAGGGTCAAAAAGCCTCCAGGTCTTCTCTAACACGATGGATTAGAGATTCTATTTCCCTTTGTTATGAAATCCAGGGCCTTCCTTGCCCCTCAAATCTAAGAGCCCACTCTATCCGAGCTATGTCCTCCTCCCAGGCCGAGCGCGCTGGGGCTTCTCTAGAAGACATCTGTAAAGCTGCCACATGGTCCAGCATTCATACCTTTACGAGACATTATAGACTAGATTTGTCTAGTAGTTCAGACTTGTCTTTTGGACGTAAAGTCCTTCAGGCGGTCGCCCCCCCTAGTTTATAATTTTTTATATCTCCTAGTGGCCGTCGTGGTGATGAGGTGGAAAGCCGGAATTAGACTTACCGGTAATTCAGTTTCCACGAGATCACCACGACGGCACATATATTCCCTACCCTAAATTGCTCCTTAGTTAGGAGGTTATGAAGTAATATCCTCTTGACTTATCTATTTATTTATTTTTTTCACACAACCTTTTTTTCTGTCTCTGTAATTTTGGACACACTGGTGCTGGTGGTGGGAGGGGGGGGATTTAAACCCTCTCTCTGTTCCTGCCCCTACAGAGGTCAGGGGTCAATCTCCTAGTGGCCGTCGTGGTGATCTCGTGGAAACTGAATTACCGGTAAGTCTAATTCCGGCTTTTTGGCAGACTTTCCATTTTAATAATATTTTTTTTCCAGTTTCAAAGCAAGGGTTAACAGCCAAGCAAAACTCAATATTTATGGCCCTGATTCTGTAGTTTACAGAAAAACCCCATATGTGGTCGTAAACTGCTGTACGGGCACATGGCAGGGAGCAGAAGGAAAGGAATGCCATACGGTTTATGGAAGGCAGGTTTTGCTGGACTGTTTTTTTACACCATGTCCCATTTGAAGCCCCCCTGATGCACCCCTAGAGTAGAAACTCCATAGTAAGGGACCCCATCTAAGAAACTACACCCATCAAGGTATTCAAAACTGATTTTACAAACTTTGTTAACCCTTTAGGTGTTCCACAAGAATTAATGGAAAATAGAGATACAATTTCAAAATGTCACTTTTTTGGCAGATTTTTCATGTTCATTTTTTTTTTCCAGTTACAAAGCAAGGGTTAACAGCCAAACAAAAACTCTATTTTTATAGCCCTGATTCTGTAGTTCAGCGCCTACACGAACCAACCCAATAGCCCCCATGAATAATACTAGAATATACTCATGTAATATATCATGAATCTTTTATTATGACAAAAAATAAATGGACAAGGTGAAAACAAAAGAAAAGGGGAAGGAGATCACTAAATCTCCTCACTCCTGATACCCCTGATGGAGGGAATCGCACAGGTACTCTTATACCAGGGCAGTATAAATACCCCACAAGTGACCCCAGTTTGGAAAGAAGACACCCCAAGGTATTCCGTGAGGGGCATGGCGAGTTCATAGAATTATATTTTTTTGGCACAAGTTAGCGGAAATTGATTTTTTTTTGTTTTTTCTCACAAAGTCTCCCTTTCCGCTAACTTGTGACAAAAAGTTCAATCTTTCATGGACTCAATATGCCCCTCAGCAAATACCTTGGGGTGTCTACTTTCCGAAATGGGGTCATTTGTGGGGTGTGTTTACTGTTCTGGCATTTTGGGCAGGGCTAAATTGTGAGCAACCCTGTAAAGCCTAAAGGTACTCGTTGGACTTTCGGCCCCTTTTCGCACCTAGGCTGCAAAAAAGTGTCACACGTGGTATCGCCGTACTCAGGAGAAGTGGGGAAATGTGTTTTGGGGTGTATTTTTACATGTACCTGTAAAGGGGGCATATTAAACACCAATATTTATGCAAATATCGATAATTAATATTCATAAATGGGAGGAGCCGTCTATTGATGACTCCGCCCATTTATACCTAAATAAACATAAAACACTACTGATTACCTCTGATTGCATATACACTACACTGAACTACACTACGTGCGACTTACTATCACTATACTACGGCGGCGACTAGTAAAAACACCATACACTGTATTATGAACAATAAGGAATATTTATTACACAATACAATTATACAAGTCTAACAATATGCTATATCTATATATATTCATAGATCAATGGATATGAATATATATACATACAGAAGTACACACCGCAGTATAGAAATGGTACTACAATAAACACAATACAAACCTAACTACACTACACAGCACAATCCCAAATTCCACCCCACACACTATCTATATAATACAATAATACATTCGCATACACACAAATATCAGCAACCCACCCGCCTGACTAATCACTGTCCCTAAGGGGTACAAGGAGTTAAACACAATGGTGGCTCTGCAGGGGTTATTACCTGCAGGCCAAGGGACACAGGGTTATGAGTTATCAGGACAGTGGTAGCAGGGATCAGGCATTGAAGAGGTTAATGGTCAGGACTCTGCAGGGACAGGGCAATGCAGAGGTTAATGTTCTGCAGGGATTTATTCACCCACTATATGTCACAGTCTAATATTTGCTTATAATTATATATATCTATATCAATGGAATAGATATATATATTTATAGCAGCACACAACAATATAAGTAACAATACACTTTTACGGTACTAACTACACTAACACATTCCCATATTCCACCCATAAACTAACTAGACAATTCACACATACAAGTATATTAACAATCCCACCCGTCTGTCCTGTACACTGTCCCTACGGGGTATGACGAAGGGTTATAAGGATTTGTTTGCAGAGCAGAAGCATGCTCTACAAAGGAACCAAGGCAGGGAAACAGGGGTTATTCAGGGTTCAGGGGTCTATGGGGGGTGAACCAGGGGAGAGCAGGCACACAGGGAACCAGGGGAGACCAGGGGTGTCTGTACTCACTGTCCCTACGGGGTTCACGGTGGCACTGCAAGGGAGTGCAGGCCACAGACACTATAGACCAGGGGTACAGCAGGGATCAGGGACACAGCAGGGAGTGGGGGTAATCAGGGGTACTAATAGGGCCACAGGATCAGGGGTACAACAGGGGAATACAATAAGGCAAGGGTTTGGGGGATCACAGGATCAGGGGTACAAACAAGGATACAATAAGGCAAGGGTTTGGGGGATCAGGGGGTCCAGTAACACGGCAAGGGTAGGGGTTACAGGACCAAGGGTGATACTTAGGCCTTATCCAGGTGGTCATCATGGAGCTCCTCTCTCCTATGCGTCTCTGAATCTAGTCTGGTTGCAAGAGAGCGCATGTCTGCCATGCTGGGGGTTTTATAGCACAAAAGCAGCCCCCCCTCCTCCTTCTTCAACAGGAGGGTGATGACATCATCGTGGGGTCGTGTGACGGAATGCTAGAGCTGAAACAAAGGACTTCCTGCACAAGCTGTAAGCCCCCAGCTGCTGCCACATAACATTACACACTCCCACGTCATAAACGAACCAGGCTGATCAATACATATATATATATACTACCCAACCTGGGGGCACTTAGGTATATTCATCCATATAGATGTTTGGGGCACATCTACCTGCATGTACATATACACAATATCATAAATGGGCAGTAATAAGCCCACCTGCATATGGATATATTATACATAGAGATGTATGCTGACAAGGGGGCATACATACATCTCCATGTATACACCCATACCACCTGGACCGGCCCATGCAAAAGGGCCAATATACATGCATATATGTAAGGGCATATATACATATATATTTAAATCCAAACTTCCCTCAACAGTACCCATGCTGGGAGAGAGAAATATCTCTGTAAATTGACAACTTTGTATAAAAAAAAAAAAAAAAAAGTTGTAATTTACAGAGATATTTCTCACACACAGTATGGGTATATGTAAAAATACACCCCAAAACACATTGCCCTACTTCTCCTGAGTACGGCGATACCACATTTGTGACACTTTTTTTTGCAGCCTAGGTGCGCAAAGGACTATCTCTCTTTACATAATCTCCCTAACATGTGTTGGGACTTTATATATTTTTATTTACATTTGGTCACTAGGACCATAGGTGTCCCTAGGTTAACACGTGTTACTAATATAATTTAAAATTTAACGTTCATTTCATGTCCATAAAATACTAGAACTCTATAGTTAAAAATATCAGCTTTGCCTGCTTTATATGTATAAATAATTGGGCAGTGAAGTGTGTGTTGGGGGTGGGGCCCCAACTTATAAGCGTGGCCCCGCCCCCAACACACACTTCACTGCCCAAACCCCTGAAGACGCCAAGTGCTTGGCGAAACATGTCGGGGGGCAGCAAGTGTTACTAGTGTGGTTTTAGCCAGCGTGTGCCTAGTAATGATAGGGGTCTATTGGATACATTAGCATAAGTAATGTATTCCACAAGGACATCACTGTTAGCAGCTAGCGCCCTGTGGAAATAGCAGAGCGCATCCAGTAAGCACAGATTATGCCATAAGAATTAGACAGAGAATCTAATGTATACTAGTGAAGAGTGCCCTCTAGTGGATTACAAAAAATAGACCTATTATAATTATTTATACATATAAAGCAGGCAAAGCTGATATTTTTAACTATAGAGTTCTAGTATTTTATGGACATGAAATAAACGTTAAATTTTAAATTATTGTAACAGGGTTTTGGGGGTACCCCCTAGTGTCTATGGGGTCCCTAACCCTAGTTAACTCACTATGCCTGACAGGCGGATCCTGAGCCTCCGCTATCTGGGAGTTGGGGTACATGTCTGCGGCAGTGCCTCCACCCAGTGGAGCATCCGGGGTAGGGATGTGAGGCTCCACTGGGAACATACTTGGTGCAAATGAGACTGACACAGCCTAACTGGAATTAACTTTATATAGTGCGTAACAAAATGAACCAACATACATAGGAAAATACAATAGCGTAACACAAATAACAGGGTAATGTGGATTCTTCCTCACCCACCCACCAGCACACCTGCGTTGGTGCACATAGGAGAGTTGGGGCCCTTATAAGCTCTTGCTCCGCAGGGTCACTGAAGCACCCTGAGCTGTGTAATGTCTGTCACTGGACCTCAGAGTCTTTATTGTGGTGAGGAGACAGGTGCCCTGTGGTGATACAGGGAAAGGTTTAACTTACCCTCACAACACCATTTACCAGGCCAGTCCGCAACAATCTCCTTTCACTGGATTCACCAGAAGTCTGGACTCAGTGCTTGTCTTTGCCAGCGGTCCCTCTCTCAGCAGGTGTGATCTTGGGTGAAGTAAGTTCTCTTGTTCAAGTTCTATCTCTGTGCTGCAGTCTCTCAATGCCAGACCCATGTCCTCTCTCTGGCTGAGCAAATCGTAGCTTCCAGAAACTTTTCCAGGACCTTCCTCTTTTGAGCTGTGCAGCCAGCGTCGTTTTAGGACCTGCGATGATGTCACTAACCATGTGACTCATTTCAGCCAGTCATGTGATCAATGATCAATGTCTTATTAACAGCATACTGAGTCCATCTACTGGGCATTTCAGATAACGCAGCCTGTGTAACTTCACAGGGTTACATGATATTAGTAACACGTGTTAACCTAGGGACACCTATGGTCCTAGTGACCAAATGTAAATAAAAATAGGTACGCAAAGGGGCCCAAATTCCAATGAGTACTTTTAGGATTTCACAGGGCATTTTTTACGCATTTGGATTCCAAACTACTTCTCACGCTTTAGGGCCCCTAAAATACCAGGGCAGTATAAATACCCCACAAGTGACCCCAGTTTGGAAAGAAGACACCCCAAGGTATTCCGTGAGGGGCATGGCAAGTTCCTAGAATTTTTTTTTTTTTGGCACAAGTTTGTTTTTTTTTTTTTTTCTCTTACAAAGTCTCATATTCCAATAACTTGTGACAAAAAATTAAATTTTACTTGAACTCGCCATGCCCCTCACAAAATACCTTGGGGTGTCTTCTTTACAAAATGGGGTCACATGTGGGGTATTTATACTGCCCTGGCATTTTAGGGGCCCTAAAGCGTGAGAAGAAGTCTGGAATATAAATGTCAAAAATTTTACGCATTTGGATTCTGTGTGGGGTATGGTGAGTTCATGTGAGATTTTATTTTTTGTCACAAGTTAGTGGAATATGAGACTTTGTAAGAAAAAAAAAAATAATAATTTCCGATAACTTGTGGCAAAAAAAAAAAAAATCTTCTATGAACTCTCCATGCCCCTCAAAAGTGATCTTCATAGCGCCGCAGCGATTTTACGGTGTTTTTGCAGTGATCAGAAAAAAATAATATTCTGTCACTGCGGTGGGGCGGACTGAACGCAAGTGTGCGCACAAGATCAGGCCTGATCGGGCGAACACTGCGTTTTTTGTAGAGCTTATAGAACATGTCCTATTCTTGTCCGCAATTGCGGACAAGAAACTGCATTTTCTATATAGTTCTGGCAATGTGCGGATCTGCAAAATGCAGAAAGCACATTGCCGGTGTCCGTGTTTTGCGGATCCGCGGTGTCCGTGTTTTGTGGATCCGCAAAACACATACGGACATCTGAATGGAGCCTTACAGGTGGGTGATCAATGACAGGGGGGTGATCCGGGAGTCTATATGGGGTGATCACCCCCCTGTAAGGCTCCATTCAGACGTCCGTATGTGTTTTGAGGATCCGCGGATCCGCAAAACACATACGGACGTCTGAATGGAGCCTTACAGGGGGGTGATCAGGGAGTCTATATTCGGTGATCAGGGGTTAATAAGGGGTTAATAAGTGACAGGGGGGGGTGTAGTGTAGTGTGGTGCTTGGTGCTACTTACAGAGCTGCCTGTGTCCTCTGGTGGTTGATCCAAGCAAAAGAGACTACCAGAAAACCAGGTAGCAGGTATATCAGACGCTGTTAAAAAAAAAAATCGCATCTACAGCCTGCCAGAGAATGATCGCCGCTGGCAGGCTGTAGATCAGCTAGTTTACCGTCCGCTCCTGTGAACGCGCGCTCTTGTGTGCGCGCTTTCACAGGAAATCTCTCATCTCGCGAAATGACGCGCCGATGCGTCTAGGAGGAATAACCCGGCCGCCCGCAGGACGCGTCCCTGCGTTAGGCGGTCGGGAGGTGGTTAAGCCTAATATTATTACAACATTGGAGGCAAGGTCACTTAACCCCTTCCTGACCTTTGACGTACTGTTACGTCATGGGAACCACTGAGTTCCCACAATTTGACGTAATAGTACGTCATGTGATCGCGCGGGCACCGTCGCGGTGTGCGCAAGCGCTCGATCACTGCAGGGGCCCGGCACTGCGTGGTAGCCAAGCCCCTGCTGTATCTGCCGTCATCGCTGTAAATGCCGATACCGGCGGATTAACCCCTTCTATGCCGCGGTCCGCGCTGACCTCGACATAGAAGAGGTTTGTGTCGGGTGAGGGAGAGCATCGAGTCCCCGCGCTGCTGTGGAGGGGACGCGATGCGACACAAGGCAGCCCGATGCCGTGCAGAGGCTGCCCTTGCACGGCATCGGGAACTGCCTTCTACGGCATCGGGAACTGCCTTCTCGGTGTCATACACTAACAGGCAATGCATTACAATACAGATGTATTGTAATGCATTGCAGAGGGGATCAGACCCCCAAAAGTGAATGTCATAAATAAAGTAAAGTAAAAAAAAAAAAAGGGGTTTTTGATAAAATTTATAAAGTGAAAAAGAAAAAAAAAAGCCCCTTTCCACTTATTTTATAATAAAAAACTGAAAAAAAACAAAATCAAAACCCACACATATTAGGTATTGTCGCTTCCGTAATGACCGGCTCTATAAATATTTCACATGATCCACCCTGTCCGATAAACACCATAAAATAAATAAAATAAAAAGTGTAAAAAAAAAAGAAGCAATTTTTGTCACCTTACATCACAAAAAGTGCAACACCAAGCGATCAAAAAGGCGTATGCCCCCAAAATGATATTAATAAAACCGTCACCTCATCCCGCAAAAAATGAGCCCCTACCTGAGACAATCGCCCAAAAAATAAAATAACTATAGCTCTCAGAACATGGAGACACTAAAACATCCTTTGTTTTGTGTCAAAACTGCCATTATTGTGCTAAAGTGAAAAAAATAAAAAAAAGTATACATACTAGGTATCGCCACGTCCGTAACAAACGGCTCTATAAAAATATCACATGACCTGACCACTCAGATGAACACCGCAAAAAAAATAGTGTAAGAAAATAAGACATTTTTATCACATTACATCACAAAAATTGCAACAGCAAGTGATCAAAAAAGCGTATGCCCCCCAAAATAGTACCAATCAGACTGTCACCGCAAATAAAATATCCTTTTCAAAATGATCCAAACATGAAGTAAACATATGGGGAATGTAAAGTAATTACTATTTTTGAAGGTATTACTATCTATTATAAAAGTAGAGAAATTTATCAATTTTTTTATGAATAAAAATGTTTTTTTTAAACTTATTTTTACCACTGTCATGAAGTACAATATGTGACTAGAAAACAATCTCAGATTGTCCAGTGTAAGTAAAAGCGTTTTAAAGTTATCACCACATAAAGTGACACAAGTCAGATTTGCAAAAATAGCCTGGGCAGGAAGGTGAAAACAGGCCCGGGGTTGAAGGAGTTGAAGTCTGGTCAGGGGAATTAGAATCACACATTGCTAACAGAACCCCGAGGGAGCAGCTACAGTGCCTTGCAAATGTATTTACTGCCCTTGACTTTTTTCGTATTTTGGTGCCTCACAACCTGAAATTAACATGGATTGTTTGAGGATTTGCATCATTTAATATACAGAACATGAACAGAACTTTGAAGATGTTTTTATTTTTTTATTTTTATTTTATTGTGAAGCAAACAACAAATAGGACAAAATAAAAAAGTCAATGTGCGTAACTATTCACCCCCCCCCCAGAGGTCGCGCTACAATTTTTGAGGAGTATTTTTAGCCCATGAGGAGTACGAAAGTTAGAGTAATTCAAATAGTTAATACGAAGGCCTACATAACATTTTTCTATTTATGCAGGGAAACCATTACTAGTACTCTAGAACTGTCTTCCATGCATAAATAGCAAATTTAGACTATTTTTAATTTAGCTAACGTCACTGTTGCTCTGAGGGGGTCGGTGCCACTAAGGTCACTGTTGCTCTGAGGGGTCGGTGCCACTGAGGTCACTGTTGCTCTGAGGGGGTCGGTGCCACTAAGGTCACTGTTGCTCTGAGGGGGTCGGTGCCACTAAGGTCACTGTTGCTCTGAGGGGTCGGTGCCACTGAGGTCACTGTTGCTCTGAGGGGGTCGGTGCCACTAAGGTCACTGTTGCTCTGAGGGGTCGGTGCCACTGAGGTCACTGTTGCTCTGAGGGGGTCGGTGCCACTGAGGTCACTGTTGCGCTGTAGGGTTTTAGGGAATTTAGTGTAATTTGTAATTGTGTTCAGAATGAAATCTTACAAGGACTTTTTAAAGAACCAAATGCAACTAAAATGACATCAATTGTTTTTGTAATACAGTATTATTAAAATTTTTTTTGTGATTTCTTCATTGACACAATTATTCAACCCCTTAAAGACTACCACTCTTAAGAACAGAGGTTCATTCAAGTGTTTTCGATCAGGTATTGAAAACACCTGTGGATGTCAAGGAGCAGCAATCAAGCATAATAAGCACCAATTAGGCAGATTTAAAAGGACTGTGATACTCAGCTCCTTCTAGACATTTACTGGTGTGTTTACAAACATGGTGAAGTCAAGAGAATGGTCCAGGAAGACAAGAGAAGAGGTGATTTCTCTTCACGGGAAGGGCAATGGCTATAAGAAGATTGCACTTGCCATCTGGGCCATTTGCCCCCTTCCTGACCAGGCCTAATTTTGCAAAACTGACATATCTCACTTTATGTGGTAATAACTTTGGAACGCCTTTACTTATCTAAGTCATTCAGAGATTGTTTTCTCATGACACATTGTACTTCATGACAGTCATAAATTTGAGTCAAAATATTTCACCTTTATTTATGAAAAAATCCCAAATTTACCAAAAATTTGGAAAAATTCACAATTTTCTAAATTTCAATTTCTCTGCTTTTTAAAACAGAAAGTGATACCTCATAAAATATTTATTACTTAACATTCCCCATATGTCTACTTTATGTTGGCATCATTTTGGAAATGTCATTTTATTTTTTTAGGACGGTAGAAGGCTTAGAAGTTTAGAAGCAATTCTTAAAATTTGTAAGAAAATTGCCAAAACCCACTTTTTAAGGACCAGTTCAGGTCTGAAGTCACTTTGTGGGGCCTACATAGTGGATACCCCCATAAATGACCCCATTGTAGAAACTACACCCCTCAAGGTATTCAAAACCGATTTTACAAACTTTGTTAACCCTTTAGGCTTTCCACAAGAATTAAAGGAAAATGGAGATCAAATTTTAAAATTTCACTTTTTTGGCAGATTTTCCATTTTAATCAATTTTTTTCTTTAACACATCGATGGTTAACAGCCAAACAAAACTCAATATTTATTACCCAGATTCTGCGGTTTACAGAAACACCCCACATGTGGTCATAAACTGCTGTATGGGCACACGGCAGGGCACAGAAGAAAAGGAACTCCACATGGTTTTTAGATGCCATGTCCCATTTGAAGCCCCCTGATGCACCCTTACAGTAGAAACTCCCAAGAAGTGATCCCATTTTGGAAACTAGGGGATAAGGTGCCAGTTTAATTGCTACTATTTTTGGGTAAATATGATTTTTTTGATCATTCATTATAACACTTTATGGGGCAAGGTGACCAAAAAATTGGTTGTTTTAGCACAGTTTCTATTTATTTTTACAGCGTTCACGTGAGGGGTTCAGTCAAGTGACATTTTTATAGAGCAGATTGTTACGGACGTGGCGATACCTAATATGTATACTTTTTTTTCTTTTTTATTAAAGTTTTACACAATAATAGCATTTTTGAAACAAAAAAATTATGTTTTAATGTGTCCATGTTCTGAGAGCTATATTTTTTTTTATTTTTTGAGAGATTTTCTTATGTAGGGGCTCATTTTTTGCGGGATGAGGTTTTATTGGTACCATTTTGTGGGACATACGCATTTTTGATCACTTGGTGTTGCACCTTTTGTGATGTAAGGTGACAAAAATTGCTTGTTTTGACACCGTTTTTTTTTGTTTTTTTTACGGTGTTCACCTGAGGGGTTAGGTCATGTGATATTTTTATAGAGCTGGTTTTTACGGATGCGGCAATACCAAATATGTCTATTTTTTATTTTATTTTTTATTTTTTTAACATTTATTTTTTTATTCCTTACTTGGGGAATTTTTTTTTTTTACATGTGAAACCTATTTTTTATTTTCTTTTTTTCAACCCTTTATTTTTTATTTTTTTTATTTTACACTTTTCGTCCCCCATAAGGTCATACAAGACCTCTGGGAGACATTTACTTCACTTTTTCTTTTTTTTTTCACTGTTGATTTCTCCTGTAACTGGGGCTGACATAGTAGCCCCAGTTACAGGAGAAATACACCCCCCAGAGAGGCTGTACAGCATAATTCTGCACTGTACAGCCTCACAGCAGGGCTGATCGAGGTCTGTGAAATACCTCACTCAGCTCCTGCACTCTCCGGTCCCGGCGGTCACATGACCGCCGGGCCGGAACAGGAAGCGCATAGTGCTCGGTGAGCGCTGTGTATGCAGCGATCCAGAAGGCAGGGACACCTGGGCACTGTCCCTGCCTTCTCTCTGGGTTGCCCTGCTGTCACTGACAGCGGGCAACCCGATCAGCAGCTGCACGATTAGTGTGCAGCTGCAGTTTCTGAACGGACGTTCTGGAACGTCCGTTCAGAAATAGAGAACCACCTCCTGGACGTTTATATCCTGAGGGCGGACGGGAGGTGGTTAAACATACCAAGAGACACCATAGGAAGCATCATTCGCAAATTCAAGGCAAAGGGCACTGTTGAAACGCTACCTGGTCGTGGCAGAAAGAAGATACTGACTTCGACTGCTGTACCCTACCTGAAGCGCAAAGTGGAGAAAAGTCCCGGTGTGACTGCTGAGGAACTGAAAAAAGATTTGTCAGATGTGGGTACTGAAGTTTCAGCTCAGACAATAAGGCGCACACTGCGTAATGAAGGCCTCCATGCCAGAACTCCCAGGCGCACCCCCTTGCTGTCTCCAAAGAATAAGAAGAGTCGACTGCAGTATAACAAGTCATGTGGACAAACCACAAAAGTTTTGGGATAGTGTTCTGTGGACTGATGAAACAAAATTAGAACTGTTTGGGCCCATGGATCAACGCTATGTTTGGAGGAGGAAGAACAAGGCCTATGAAGAAAAGAACACCTTGCCTACTGTGAAGCATGGCGGGGGGGGGGGGGGGGGGGTCAATCATGCTTTGGGGCTGTTTTGCTTCTACAGGTACAGGGAAGCTTCAGCGTGTGCAAGGTACCATGAATTCTCTTCAGTACCAGGAGATATTGGATGAAAATGTGATGCAGTCCGTCACAAACCTGAGGCTTGGGAGACGTTGGACCTTTCAACAGGACAATGATCCCAAGCATACCTCCAAGTCCACTAGAGCATGGTTGCAGATTAAAGGCTGGAACATTTTGAAGTGGCCATCGCAGTCACCAGACTTAAATCTGATTGAGAAAGCAGTTGCAGCGCGCAAGCCTCAGAATGTGACTGAACTGGAGGCTTTTGCCCATGAAGAATGGGCGAAGATACCCGTAGATCGCTGCAAGACACTTGTGTCAAGCTATGCTTCACGTTTAAAAGCTGTTATAACTGGAAAAGGATGTTGTACTAAGTACTAAGATTGAATGTCACTTGGGGGTTGAATAAAACTGATAATGATGTGAGCACAGAAAAGACATTTGTGGTTATTTCATTATAAATGTTATGTTATATTTGTCTGACTTACAAGTGCCTCTTTGATTTAATTGTAAACAAGATGACTGAAATGATCAAAATCAATGTCAAACTGGCCAAAACATTCAATTTCAGTGGGGGTTGAATAATTTTGAACACAACTGTATAGGTAAATAGTGTTAATCTTGGGACAATCCCTTTTAATTTTTGCTGCTGTTTCTGTGCCGCTGGTCACTGGGCATTTGCTGCCCACCAAAGTTATGTCCTTGTAGATGAGCTCTCAGGTGGTTATGTTGGTGCCACCAGGGCTGTTGGTAGAGGAGCAGGACACAGGCACAATGGATGGTGGTGCATGCTGGTGCCAAGGACACAAGCGAAAGACCCGGGCACATACCTCGCACCGCCACAGTCACATGTTATGGATCTGGATGATGTCATCACGCAGTGATAACCACTGATCGAGGGTGCAGCAACCTTTGGCACTCCAGCACTGCTGTGAAACTACAACTCCCAGCATGCACACTTGCTCAGCGGTTCTTGTAACTCCCAAAGAAGTGAAAGGGGGATACTGGGAGTTGTAGTTTTAGAAAAGCTGGAGTGCCGGAGGTTGCTGATCCCTGATCTAGAGGCTGTCATTTTGTGTTATGCTTGATCTCCCTATAAAGGGGAGTTTGTCTTCCATGACCCTGTTGCCCTGTCTCATGCCACAAAATTTCCACCACCACTGTGGTTATTGGATGATACAGTTTTACAGCGAATACTTCATGCGCTTGGCAGAGGGACTGTATGTCCTGGAGGCTGTAAATGGCCACATGCAGTCCTTGTAGCACCATGTGCCGCCGCATTACAGAAGAAATCCTTATAGCACACAATATGTCTAGTTCAGCGTCTGATGGAACATGCTGCAATGAATCCTTGATGGATTCATAAGAAAGTTGACAGGTGACAGGTCTGTTATGGAGGTTGTATGGAGGTCTCCTGTTGGCGTGTCCAGCGCTGGGACCCCCGCTGACTTCTATAAGCAGGAGTCTGAAGCGCTCAGCCACTTTTCCTCACTGCTGAGCGCCGTAGTGAATACTGTCCCCTAGACCTTCTATTGAGGCCGTCTTCACTACCGCACTCAGCAGGGATAGGGGAAAAACAAGGCGCTCTGATCCCCACTAAATTTCACAGATCCCCACTTACCCCGCCAGTGAGGATCGCGCTCCTCCTTCATCCCTTCAGAGCGGTGTGCCATAAGCTCCAGCAGCCCGCTCAAACTGACCAATAACAAACCTCCTCACTGTAAGGAGTCTTGTTATTGGTTGTTTCAGGCAGCAGCAGCATCGCTGCGCTGCCTGTGCCGTTCACAGCGCTCACTGCGCTGCTGAATGGCAGAGAAAAGTCTAAGGCGTATCGGTACGCCTTAGACTTTTTCTAGGGAGTAAAATGGTGTCTATCAAGCTTGTACAGGCGTTATTGCGACCTCTGCACCCCCCCTAAAGTCAATACTTTGTAGAGTCACCTTTTGCGGCAATCACCGCTCCAAGTCGCTTTGGATAAGTCTCTATGAGCTTGCCACATCTTACCACTGGGATTTTTGCCCATTCCTCATTGCAAAACTGCTCCAACTCCTGCAAGTTGGATGGTTTGCACTTGTGAACAGGAATCTTTTAGGGTACTTTCACACTAGCGGCACAGACCTCCCCCAGGCTGTCCCGGCGGGTGAACAGCCGCTAGTGAACGCGTGCCCCCGGACTACTGCTCTGGCTCCATTGACTATAATGGAGCCAGAGCAGTAGTCCGGGGGCACGCGTTCACTAGCGGCAGGATGGATCCGACAGGCTGTTCACCTGCCGGAGGTCCATGCCGCTAGTGTGAAAATAGCCTAAGTCTGACCACAGATTTTCTATTGGATTGAGATCTGGGCTTTGACTAGGCCAGGCATGCTCAACCTGCGGCCCTCCAGCTGTTGCAAAACTACAACTCCCAGCATGCCTGAACAGCCTACAGCAGCGCATTGTGGGAGTTGTAGTTTTACAACAGCTGGAGGGCCGCAGGTTGAGCATGCCTGTGTGCTGCGGTCACGCTGACCGCAGCATACAGAGGGTATGTGACAGCTTGTACATCCCCATTGGGTCCCCGTGCTGCGGTGACTGGGAACTGAGGGTTGCTATGGTAGCCCCGATGCCTTGAACAGGCATCGGGACTGCCTATCTACGGAAGCCCAGGAGATCCAGCCCCAGGACTGCTGTCTCCTAGGCAACTGTTAGCGTCTTACAGTGTAAGACACTGACCGTTCAATAAAGCACAATACATATGTATTGTGCTGTATTGAAACAGGGAACTGCACAGACTGATCCGCACCTATAATCCAAACGCTTGTATCCGTTCAGAACGGATCCGTTTGCATTATTCTTTTTAAAAAAAAGTCAAAACGGATCCGTCCTGACTTACATTGAAAGTCAATGGGGGACGGATCCGTTTTCAATTGCACCATATTGTGTCAGTGAAAACGGATCCGTCCCTATTGACTTACATTGTAAGTCAGGACGGATTTGTTTGGCTCCGCATTGCCAGGCGGAGACCAAAACGCTGCAAGCAGCATTTTGGTGTCCGCATCCAGAGCGGAACGGAGCCAAACTGATGCATTCTGAACGGATCCTTATCCATTCAGAATGCATTGGGGCTGAACTGATCCGTTTTGAACCATTTGTGAATTCCCTGAAACGGATCTCACAAACGGAATTCAAAATGCCAGTGTGAAAGTAGCCTCGCCTTGCCTCACAAAAAGTGTAATATAGAGCAACCAAAAATCATATGTACCCTAAAATAGTACCAACAAAACTGGCACCTTATCCCATAGTTTCCAAAATGGGGTCACTTTTTTGGAGTTTCTATTCTAGGGGTACATCAGGGGGGCTTCAAATGGGACATGGTGTCAAAAAACCAGTCCAACAAAATCTGCCTTCCAAAAACCGTATGGCGTTCCTTTCCTCCTTCGCAATGCCGTGTGCCTGTACAGCAGTTTACGACCTAATATGGGGTGTTTCTGTAAACTACAGAATCAGGACCATAAATATTGAGTTTTGTTTGGCTGTTAACCCTTGCTTTGTAACTGGAAAAAATTGATTCAAATGGAAAATCTGCCAAAAAAGTGAAATTTTGAAATTATATCTCTATTTTCCATTAATTCTTGTGGAACACCTAAAGGGTTTACAAAGTTTGTAAAATCTGTTTTGAATACCTTGAGGGGTGTAGTTTGTAAAATGGGGTCATTTTTGGGTGGTCTCTATTATGTAAGCGTCATAAAGTTACTTCAGACCTGAACTGATCCTAAAAAATTGGGTTTCAGAAATTACTGAAAAATTTCAAGATTTGCTTCTAAGGGTACTTTCACACTTGCGGCAGGATGGATCCGACATGCTGTTCACCATGTCGGATCCGTTTTGCGGCTATTTCGCCGTGCCCCAGGGCCTCTGCTCCGTCCCCATTGACTATAATGGGGACGGGGGCGGAGCTCCGGCGCAGAACGGCGGAAGGCCGCCGGACTAAAATTACTGCATGTCAGTTTTTTTTAGTCCGGCGGCTTTCGCCGTGCTGCGCCGGAGCTCCGCCCTGTCCCCATTATAGTAAATGGGGACGGAGCGGCGGCCCGGGGGCACGGCGAAATAGCCGCAGGACGGATCCGACATGGTGAACAGCATGTCGGATCAGTCCTGCCGCAAGTGTGAAACTAGCCTAAGCCTTCTAACGTCCCCAAAAAATAAAATTGCATTCACAAAATGATCCAAACATGAAGTAGACATATGGGGAATATAAAGTAATAACTATTTTTGGAGGTATTACTATTTATTATAAAAGTAGAGAAATTGTAATTTGGAAATTTGCTAATTTTAAAAAAAAATTGGTAATTTTTTTTTTTTATAAATTGAAATTATATTTTCCAAACGCCCCCCCAGCGGCACGTAACAGGAGGATACCCTGCCTACCCAGGGACAGGAAACAACATGGAGATCTTTAAATAGTTCCCTCCCATTACCTGCTCCAGTTGTTTCCTGTCCCTCTGGGAGTACGTGGAGATCCTCCTGTGGGAGAACGTCGGTCCTTTGTAAGCAGCGCCCGGTCAGCAAGAGGAACTCCGAGCAGGGCCGCGGGGCGCAGTACGGCCCTTCCTGACTCCTAGGCATAAGTCCTCCGGTGGGGGTGGCCCCGGGCGGCGCGTCCGTGCGAAGTCTCGCGAGAGGACGCGCGGGTCACGTGAGCTTTGACTCGCATGCAGGCGGAGCTCTGTGACGCGATTTCCCCTAGACAGAGCGTGGAGATTTGCTTGGCGACCTCGGTGCAGCAGACGATTCATCTATGTCGGCACCAGGAGAGAACACGATTCGCAGGCCTGCAGACCCAGCAAAAATTGGCAGCCCGGTAAGACAGCCTCCTTGGGAGGTTAAAACGATTGCTCTCCTTTCTTATCTGTGCACCCTTTTTTTTTGGTCAGAAACAATCTTTTACTTGCAGCAGGGTGAGGGTCTAACCTATTATTATGTTCTGGGTTGGCCCCCTTTTCTGAAAGAGCACTCTTATGTTTCTCCTAAGTCAGGGAGGCTCAGAAATCTGCGGAATCTTCCCAGCGGGTCAAAAAATGTTCCATCTGTGAAAAGGGTTTGCCGTCTGGATATAAAAAAAAAACTCTGTTCAAGGTGTTTGGAAATTTTTTTTTTCTGAGGAGTCTCCTTCCCTGTTGGATAACATCAGACACATTATAAAGGAGGAAGTGAGCAGTGCGGTGGATCAAAAATTAGCTTCCACGTCTCAAAGACCCTCTACTTCCATGACCGAGTTGTCCGCTTCCTTAGAGACTGACGGTCAGGAATATGAATTAGACGAAGGCGAACTTCCCTCCGGGTCTGAGTCGGCTTCCTCAGAGGATGAGTCTGGAAGGCCGCTCTGTTCCATAGAGGACACCGACGCATTATTAAAAACTATTAGAGCGACCCTAAACTTAGAAGAATCCAAATAACCAAAGACTGTGCAGGACCTAATGTTCAAGGGCATAGGAGAAAAAAGGAAGAGAGTTTTTCCCCTTCACTCCAATATAACGGGATTAATTAATAAGGAATGGGTCAACCTAGAAAAAAGATCTGGGCTTTCTATAGTTCTAAAAAGAAAATACCCTTTTGCAGAGGAAGATACAGCCTTTTGGGATAAGTGTCCAAAGGTAGATGCCCCAGTTGCAAAAATTACAAAAAAATCTGCGCTACCTTTTGAGGATTTAGGTCTGCTGAAAGACCCTATTGACAAAAAAAGGTGAGGCGTTACTGAAAAAATCCTGGGAAGCCTCTATGTCCATCCTAAGGCCTAGTGTAGCTTCCACTTACACGGCCAGATCCATGTTAATCTGGATAAGCCAGTTAGAGGAACACCTAGTGGCAGGGACCCCCAGAGAAGATATTGTGGCCTCTTTACCAATGCTTAAGCAGGCGGCAAAGTTTTTAGCGGATGCCTCAGGAGATACGGTTAAACTGGCAGCCAGATCAGCAGCCCTCTCAAATGCCACCAGAAGAGCAGTGTGGCTGAGGTCTTGGGCAGGAGACACTGCATCTAAAAATAAGTTGTGCGGCATCCCCTGTGAAGGAGATAGACTGTTCGGATCGGTCCTGGATGACATTTTAGAAAAGGCCACGGATAAAAAGAAGGGTTTTCCCTCAGACCCGAGAAATTTTCATCAAAAACGAAACTTTCCTGCGGCATCAAGAGGCAGGCAGGATCAGAAAAAGAGATTTCTCGTCCCAGTGGCGTTTGGGGAGGGGAAGAGGAAAAGGGTTTTTATTCAACCCCTCAGATTCTTCCCAAAAATCATCTAAACAATGACGCCAGAGGCAAGGTAGGCGGAAGGTTAAAAGATTTCGTCCAGGCCTGGAGAGATATTTCCAGCTCTCCGTGGGTGCTGGACGTAATTTCTTCAGGCCTAAAGCTAGAATGTTCCTTTCTACCCCAGGATGTTTTTCGGATTACCGAAAAGACCAGATCGGTCCAATCTTTGATCCTAGACCAGGTGAAGGTCCTATTGCAGAAAGAAGCCATAGTTCCAGTTCCCGTTCCCCCGGGGGAAGAAGGAACAGGATATTATTCCCTTATTGTCACCGCCAGATCTCTGAGAAGTTCTGACAGATGTTCTTCAGTACCTCCTGCATGATGTTCTTTTGTTTTGCTTTCGCTTTGACATCTCTTCTCCCTCTCCCAGCTGTCATCTATTAGCAGTGATTGCCTCCCTATATATCTCCTCCCATACTGCCTCACCTTGCGGTTTATACTACTTCCTCGATTGGGTTTACTGCTTGAAGTTGCTACTGCTGGTTCCTCAAGATAAGTCTATTTCTGTATTTGTGTTTTCCTGTTGGCTTGATTTGGGGTGACCCTGACTCCCTCCGTATTAAGTGCAGGGAGCCGGTGGTCGTATCCCCTCACTATTATAGGGTTTGCAGGTGTCACTCAGTCTAAGGTACGTGGACATGCAACTTTCTATCATTGAGATCTTTGCATGGGCTGAGCAGTGAGGGAGAGCTCTAGGGCTTCAATAGGGCTCACCCTTTTGTTCCTTAGTTTGGGATCAAGTCAGTCGGATCTTTATTTGTTACTTATTGTTTCCTGCAACACCATCCGTGACACTTATATTCCTTATAAAAAAAACTAACTGCTCTTACAGAGCAATTATAAATCTAAAAGGGCTGAACCATCATCTGCTTTACAAGCGTTTCAAGATGGAGAGTATAAAATCCACAATCAGTCTGTTAAAAAGAAACCTCTTTTTAGCAACTCTGCATATTACCACATTCCAATTTGCAGAGATCACCAAAAATATCTCAGATTTGCAGTTCGGTCAGAGACTGTGGTACATCACTTCCAGTTCCAGGTCCTCCCATTTGGCCTTACGTCAGCACCAAGAGTCTTCTCCAAGGTTATGGCAGATGCGGTAGCGGTCCTACATCTGAAGGGAATATTAGTTGTCCCTTATTTAGATGACTTCCTTATTGCCGCAGAATCAGAACATCTACTTCTGGAACACATTGAATTGGTAAAGCAGACTCTAACAGATCTAGGATGGTTAATAAATGCGGAGAAGTCAGATCTCCGTCCAGAAAAGAAAAAAAAAAGAAAAAAGTATTTTTAGGGATGATGTTGGACTCGAACTCATGAAGACTTTTCTTCCACAAGAAAAGATCCAGAAGATCAGTCAGGAATTAACCAGCAAGTACAAGGTGACAATCCGATTGATAATGAAGATCTTGGGTCTGATGTCCTCAACTATCCCAGCAGTAAAGTGGGCCCAAGCTCACTCTCGGACCCTCCAGTCATTCATGCTCAGAGCATGGAACAAGAGGGTAGACTCACTGGAGATGAAAGTGAAAATTCCTCAATACGTAAAGGACTCCTTAAGCTGGTGGCTGGTCAGAAAAAATTTAAGCAGGGGTGTTCCGTGGCAGCAAACAGATGTTGTGACAATAACTACAGACGCCAGCAGAAGCGGCTGGGGAGCCTTTTCAGATCAGTCCATAGTGCAAGGTACATGGCAGAAACACCTAAGCTTAGCTTCTTCCAACCTAAGGGAATTAACCGCAGTTTGGGAAGCATTAAAAGCCCTTACACCAAAACTCAGGGGAAAGGAGATAAAAGTATTATCGGACAATACCACAACTGTAGCATACTTGAACAAACAAGGGGGCACAAAGAGTTCAGTCCTAGCAAAAGTCACAAAAGAAATATTCCAGTGGGCCGAAAGAAATGTACTATCAGTCTCAGCAGTTCACATAAGGGGAGAGAACAACGGGCTCGCCGATTTTCCTCAGCAGAGATGTCTTGAAAGAGGGCGAGTGGTGCCTGAACCGGAAAATATTTAGTAGGGGTGGGGGGGGGGGGGGGAGAGAGCGTTTGTAAAGATATCAATTACTTACCGGTAATTGGTTTTTCCCCGTGCCGCTGTAGGGGCTAGAGTAATTTCCCCCCTATTATATTTTGCCTTTTTTCTATATTGAAAATTTTCTTTTTTCATGTTTTATTTGGAAAATATATTATGTTGCATCCTTTCCAGAGTTTCTCGGTTATTTACTGGAGCAGGTAAGGGGAAGGGACTATTTAAAGGGAGTCTGTCACCAGCATTTCACTTTTTTTTTTAACCCTTCCCACAGCTCCCTAGCATGCTTACAGTTAATAAAGACGTTACCTCTGGCATCAATCCTGGACTTATAGAACCCTCAAAAACGATCTTTATAAGATATGCAAATGAGGGCTTACAAGTGCCCAGGGGCAGCGTTACTCTCTTAGGTGCCCTGCTTGCTCAGCCTTCTCATTGCGTCCCCCCGCCCCTTCCTACCCTCTGCCCGCCTATCCTTTCCCTCTGACCGCCTTTGTACTAACTTGGTTATGCTGCCGATATCCCGCGCCGGGCGCACTCATTCCTTTGCCCGGCTCATGCGCACTGCGATGCCCATTCCTTGTACGGCATCACAGTAACTATTGCGCATGCGCCGGCTAACGATGCCGATTTTCGCGTCGTTAGCCGGCGCATGCGCAATAGTTACTGTGATGCCGTACAAGGAATGGGCATCGCAGTGCGCATGCGCCGGCCAAAGGAATGAGTGCGCCGGCGCGGGATATCGGCAGCATAACAAGTTAGTACAAAGGCGGGCAATAATTTATTTATTTTTTGGCACAAGTTAGCGGAAATAGATTTTTTTCGTTTTTTTCTCACAAAGTCTCCCTTTCCGCTAACTTGGGACAAAAATTTCAATCTTTCATGGACTCAATATGCCCCTCAGCGAATACCTTGGGGTGTCTTCTTTCCAAAATGGGGTCATTTGTGGGGTGTTTGTACTGCCCTGGCATTTGAGGGTCTCCGCAGTCATTACATGTATGGCCAGCATTAGGAGTTTCTGCTATTCTCCTTATATTGAGCATACAGATAATGAGATTTTTTTTTTTCCGTTCAGCCTCTGGGCTGAAAGAAAAAATGAACGGCACAGATTTCTTCATTCACATCGATCAATGTGGATGAAAAAATCTCTGCAAAAAAAAAAGGAGGGGAAAGGCATCTGCCAGGACATAGGGGCTCCGCCCAACATCCATACCCACTTAGCTCGTATGCCCTGGCAAACCAGATTTCTCCATTCACATCAATCGATGTGGATGAATAAATCATTGCCGGGATTTTTTTTTTTTTTTTTATATACACAAAGTGTTTGCCAAAGCATATGAACACCGCTGCCTCCTCAGCTCATATGCCTCGGCAAACGTATCTTTTACTGCAGAGGAGAAATCTCGTCTTGCAGCGCCGCATACACCGACTTTTGTGTAATCTGACAGCAGCGCAATGCTTCTGTCAGAATGCACATCAGTGCTGCAGCTGCTTAATCGCTTGGTCCACCTAGAAGGTAAAAAAAAACCAGGCCGCAACGCAATAAATTTATTAACATTAACTTTAGAGAACATTAACTTTTATAAACTTTTGAAACAGAACAAAAACTTTTTTGCTTACCGGTGATGATTATTATTTATTATTTTTTTTACCTTTTTATAGGACAAACCTCTCCTTCCCCATGGGACAATGTGCAAAGCGCAAATCGCCCAGAGATGTGGCGAAGTACATTATGCACTTTGTCCCAGGTGAAAGGGCCCTAAGACCCCTGTGTGCCTGTCCTGTGTGCCTGTCCCTATGCTAATAGTGTACCTGAGTGTGGAACTTGCGGAAACACTCCCCTATGCATAGGGCAGGCTGGTCAGGACAGTCAGGACAAAAAAAGGTGGTGTCACGCCTTATTCCACCCCTGCTACAGGCACGACATCTTTTTCTTGGGGAATGTTGAGTTGGGGTACCAGGATAGACAGACGGGAAGTGTCTGCCATGTAGCCGGCTCACTACATCAGGGCCTTGGGGCACAGACCCTCCTGGATACAGGATTTCCGAAATGATCTCTTCCTGGAATTTTAGGAAGGATCCCGTTCTCCCAGCCTTACTGTAGAGAACAAAACTATTATATGCAGCTAATTGAATTAAATATACAGACACCTTCTTATACCAGCGTCTGGTGCGTCGGGAAACTAAATAGGGAGCCAACATCTGGTCATTGAAGTCCACCCCTCCCATGTGAAGGTTATAGTCGTGGACAGAGAGGGGTTTCACAATGACTCCAGTTGCCCTTTCAATTTGGACAATCGTGTCTGCGTGAATGGTGGACAGAAGGTAAACGTCCCTCTTGTCCCTCCACTTCACCGCGAGCAGTTCTTGGTCACACAAGGCAGCCCTCTCCCCCCGTGCAAGTCTGGTACTAACGAGCCGTTGGGGGAAGCCCCGGCGACTAGGTCGCGCGGTGCCACAGCATTGAATTCCGACTAGATATAAGTGCCGAAAGAGGGCCACGCTTGAGTAGAAATTGTCCACGTATAAGTGGTACCCCTTGTGGAGTAAGGGTGACACCAAGTCCCAGACAATCTTGCCACTGCTCCCCAGGTAGTCAGGACATCCGACCGGCTCCAGTTTTGAGTCTTTTCCCTCATAGACCCTAAAACGATATGTATAGCCTGTGGCCCTTTCACAGAGCTTATACTATTTGACCCCATACCAGGCGCGCTTGCTGGGGATGTACTGTTTTATGCCAAGGCGCCCGGTAAACTGTACTAGGGACTCATCTATGCAGATGTTTTGATTAGGGGTATACGCATCTGCAAATCTGGATGACAAATGGTCTATGAGGGGCCGAATTTTGTGGAGCCGGTCATAAGCAGGGTGGCCTCTTGGATGACAGGTGCTATTGTTAGCGAAATGCATAAAGCGCATGATGACCTCAAAACGTGCCCTAGACATTGCAGCAGAGAACATGGGCATGTAATGTATTGGGTCTTTTAGACCAATATGACCGCAATACATTTTTTTTTGTTTAGACCCATGCTGAGGATAAGGCCCAAAAAAAATTTTAACTGTGACTGGTTTCCACCGGAAAGGCTGGGCATAGAAGCTTTCCGGATTGGCGGTAATAAACTGTGTGGCGTAGCGGTTGGTTTCTGCCACAACTAGGTCATAGAGATCCGCGGTGAAGAACAGCTCAGAAAACTGAAGGGCCGATCCTAAATGAGCTGTCTCCACGCGAACTCCAGACTGGGCGGTGAAAGGGGGCAATACGGGTGCGGCGGAAGCAGGGGATTGCCAATTAGGATTTTCCAGCACCTCTGGGAGACTAAGGGTTCTACGGGCCTGTGAACGCGGTGGCTGCGATGGGGGAGTTATTGCACGTGCCACCGTACCAGCTGGAACTGCCCTTCTGGTGCTCGCCACTTCACCAGGTAATACGGCAGTGCTGGTAGAAGGTCCAGGGTGTGCTGCGCTGCTGGTGTATGCCGCACCATAAACGATCAGCGCTAGCACCACTCTGCTGCAAATGAGGATCATCATGCGGGGTATGCAGAACACTGACATGGGATCGGGTACGCCTGACCATAGCAGGGACCTCTACCTCGTCATCTTCGCTAGCGGTTAGAGTGCCACTGCTGTCTACAGGTTCATATTCTGAACCACTGGATTTAGCCGGTGAGGCGTCCCCATCGCTTTCATCCATCACGGCCAGAATCCTGTAGGCCTCTTCAGCGGAATACCCCTTGTTTGACATTTTGGGTTCACAAAATTTAGGGGGTATTCCTCTGAGACTACCCGGGAAAAAGAGCAAACCTACCTAGTAAAAAGGAGTGCTTGCGAAGTAAAGCTGCGATCGCTAATAAAGATCCAAAAAGCTCAAAAGTGATCTTTATAGGAGCGCAGCGATTTTACAGTGTTTTTGCAGTGATCAGAAAAAAATAATTTCTGTCACTGCGGTGGGGCAGACTGAATGCAAGTGTGCGCACAAGATCAGGCCTGATCGGGCGAACACTGCGTTTTGTAGAGCCTAAGGTGACCCTAATGTACTGATATAGATCTGATTGCGATCAGTCTTGATCACCTTACAGATACTATATAGTACTAGTGCTGATTAGCGACAGCGATGACGCTAATCAGCGACTAATCAGTGATTTCTGTGCGGTGGGCTGGCCGCTAAACTACCTAGCAAGTAGCTAACTACCTGGCAGGGATGAGGGACCCTTACAGGGGGGTGATCAATGACAAGGGGGTGATCAGGGTGTCTAATATGGGTGATCAGGTGCTAAATAAGGGGTTAATAAATGACCGGGTAATGTGTAGTGTGGTGATTTGGTGCTACTTACAGAGATGCCTGTGTCCTCTGGTGGTCGATCCAAGCAAAAGGGACCACCAGAGGAGCAGGTAGCAGTTATATCAGACGCTATTTTCAAAATAGCGTCTGACATGCCTCTTTGATTGGTCGTTTCAAAAATCCACAGCCTGCCAGCCAATGATCGCGGCCGGCAGGCTGTAGATGAACTTGTGCACTACGCGATCCTGTGAACGCGCGTTCACAGGAAATCTCGGCTCACGCGAGATGACGCCAATCGGCGTTAGTGTGACCTGGCAGCGCCGCAGCAATGACGCCTTTTGGCGTTAGCGAGGTGGCAGGAGGTTAAGGTGAAAAATGGCAGGGTCCTTAAGAGTTTTTTTTTTTTTTAAAGTGTGTATATGTAATGACAGATCATGTGACACTTAGATTGCACACAGGGGGACATAATTTCACTAATTATGTGATTATTGAAGGTAATTGGTTGCACCAGAGCTTTTTATGGGCTTCCTAACAAATGAGGTGAATACATACTCGCATGCAAATTTTCTGTTTTCTATTTCTGAACAATAGTTTTATTTATATATTTTTCTCATTTCACTTCACCAACTTAGACTATTGTGTTCTGATCCATCACATAACATTCAGATTAACAAAACATTGAACTTAAAGAGGTTGTCCGGTCCCAAAATCTATTTTTTTTTATTTGCTCCTAACACCCCTCTCCATGCATACATATGCCCCCAATACCTGTTTTTCATGTCTGAGCTTTCCTTCCCCCCTGGAAAACATCACATTATCCTAGCAGATCTGTTTTCTCCCCTTCTTGTTTTGTTGAATACCTAACTTTATTGATACACAATCCTGGCTGCACTGCACAGTGATGAGTCACAGGCTGGACACGCCCCCCACTCTGTTCTGCCTGCAGCAGCTACTCCATCTATAACTCCTGTGTCTTTCTACACCCAGACATGATTCTACTTCTCGCTCAGTGTCTAAATCGCATCACTTACCGTCCACAGTGTCTTCCCTCACCATCTCCAGAGTGTAATAAACAGCTGGAATCAGCAAGCACATCCAAACACATCTGTATCTAATCCTAACATGTATGTGTGCGATACTTCCTGCTGAAGTGTGTATCTAATCCCATTTTGTATGATACAGCCTGCTGAGCAGTGTATCTAATCCCATTTTGTATGATACAGCCTGCTGAGCTGTGTATCTATTAGGGATCGACCGATATTGATTTTTTAGGGCTGATACTGATAATTTGTGACCTTTCAGGCCGATAGGCGATAATTTATACCGATATTCTGGGAATTTTCATTTTTGATTAAAATTCCTGCACAAATCTGCTGAAAATTAATATGTTTATTGTTAACGTGTAGGTTTTTTTTTTTTCTAAATCTTTTTCATTTATACTTAATATTTTGGTGTTTTTGTTTTGTTTTTTACTTTATTTATTTTTTTACTAACTTTTAGCCCCTTTAAGGACTAGAACCCTTGTCCTATTCAGCCTGATAGATCTCTATCAGGGTGAATAGGAGCTCACACTGTTGCTGCTGCTCTGTGCTCTGTGCACACAACAGCATGGAGCTGACTATGGACGGCTTCCGTAGCGTCCTGGCTGCCATGGTAACCGATCGGAGCCCCAGCATTACACTCGGAGGAGCAGGGGAGAGGGGATCCTGTGGCCACAGCCACAAATGATTAATACTGGGGGGCTTGGGGGGGGCGCACTGTGCCACCAATGAAGAGAAATCTCTCATTCATTCATATACAGGAGGCAGGAGCTGGCGGCAGAATCACATAGCCGGCTCCCGACCTCTATGAGCGGTAGCTGCAATCCGCGGCGGCACCTGAGGGGTTAACTACCGCAGATCGCAGCTATTGCTCATAGAGGTCGGGAGTCGGCTATGTGATTCTGCAGCCAGCTCCCGCCTCCTGTATATGAATGAATGAGAGATTTCTCTTCATTGGTGGTGCAGTGGCCATAACCCCTCCCCTTCTCTTGTCTTCTCTCCTCTCATTGGTGGCAGCAGCAGCACAGGTGGAGGGAGACACTGCTTCCTTCTCCCCTGTGCTGCTGAGGGAACACGGAGAGCGCTGAGAGCAGCGCGTTCTGTGTTCCCCATACGCTATCAGTATATTGGCAAAATAGATGCCGATACCGGTCAAAATACTGAATATCGGCCGATAATATCGGTAAAACCGATAATCGGTCGATCCCTAGTATCTATTCCCATTTTGTATGATACAGCCTGTTGAGCTGTGTAGCTAAACCCTTATGCACACGACCGTATCCATTTATCCGCTAAATTATTATTATTTTTTTTTTTTTTTGGAGAACTGACATAAGGATGTGGAAAACACATGGACTTCATCAGTGTGCTTTCCACATCCATATATCAGTACAGCAAAAGAACAGGTCTTATTCTGCTCTCTATAATGCAGATAAAGAACTCAATGGCATTGGAAAAAAATGCACATCTCACTTAGGCAGTATCCTTATTTAAAGGGTTTCTGTCACCCTGCTAAACTCATTTTTTTTTTTTGGGCTAGTTAGATTGCTCATAGTGCGATATAGCAGAATATAATGGTATTACTTACTTTCATGCGGCCGATTCTTTATAAAACGAACTTTTATAATATGTTAATGAGGGCTCTACCAGCAAGTAGGGCGTCTACTTGCTGGTAGCTGCTGCAGAAATCCGCCCCCTCGCCGTGTTGATTGACAGGGCCAGCAGTGATCTCCTCCTCCGGCCGGCCCTGTCAGTAATTCAAAAATCGCGCGCCTCGCGTCATTCGGCGCAGGCGCTCTGAGATGAGGAGGCTCGTATCCTCAGCACTCCCTCAGTGCGCCTGCGCCGATGACGTCTTCTCTTTCGGTGATGTCATCGGCGCAGGCGCACTGAGGGAGTGCTGAGGATACGAGCCTCCTCATCTCAGAGCGCCTGCGC